>NW_027361726.1:24030000-24340000 GCF_039654945.1 Dendrobates tinctorius | reverse complement strand
TTTTTAATATATATATATATATATGACATTTTAAACAGTAGTTGCGTAGCACATCCACGAATCTATAAGGGAGGGTGGGACAAAAGCTTCCAAGGGTTAGCCAGGGAGAAAGAGGAAGTCACCGACCCTAGGCACTGAATTTAACCCCTGAGGGTGTGTCCGGACGCCCCTTCCTCTTTCTTCCCGTTGGTCATTTGGGCGTCCCAATTATGGCATCACCTGGGGGAGTAGTGGGAGGGGGAAATGGGCACTGCATGGAGTTTCCTTCTAGCTTATTATCTAAGGGCTCTGTAGGCAGAGGCACATTCCCTATACGGTACTGTGCCTGCCATTCCCACATGTATTCAGGCTGTTCAGCAGACCTAAATCATGCCGCTGAGGCGATGAAAACTAAATCTCCGAGCACGCCAAAATACTTGGAGGTCACCCGAGCATGCTCAGGAAACCCGAGCAACGAGTATACTCGCTCATCACTAATCCTGAGTTACATCCTGCATTATACTCCTGAGTTGCACTCACTATTCTGCTGGTGCAGTCACTGTGTACATACAGTGGGGAAAAAAAGTATTTAGTCAGTCAGCAATAGTGCAAGTTCCACCACTTAAAAAGATGAGAGGCGTCTGTAATTTACATCATAGGTAGACCTCAACTATGGGAGACAAACTGAGAAAAAAAAATCCAGAAAATCACATTGTCTGTTTTTTTTTCATTTTATTTGCATATTATGGTGGAAAATAAGTATTTGGTCAGAAACAAGCAATCAAGATTTCTGGCTCTCACAGACCTGTAACTTCTTCTTTAAGAGTCTCCTCTTTCCTCCACTCATTACCTGTAGTAATGGCACCTGTTTAAACTTGTTATCAGTATAAAAAGACACCTGTGCACACCCTCAAACAGTCTGACTCCAAACTCCACTATGGTGAAGACCAAAGAGCTGTCAAAGGACACCAGAAACAAAATTGTAGCCCTGCACCAGGCTGGGAAGACTGAATCTGCAATAGCCAACCAGCTTGGAGTGAAGAAATCAACTGTGGGAGCAATAATTAGAAAATGGAAGAAATACAAGGCCACTGATAATCTCCCTCGATCTGGTGCTCCATGCAAAATCCCACCCCGTGGGGTCAGAATGATCACAAGAACGGTGAGCAAAAATCCCAGAACCACGCGGGGGGACCTAGTGAATGAACTGCAGAGAGCTGGGACCAATGTAACAAGGCCTACCATAAGTAACACACTACGCCACCATGGACTCAGATCCTGCAGTGCCAGACGTGTCCCACTGCTTAAGCCTGTACATGTCCGGGCCCGTCTGAAGTTTGCTAGAGAGCATTTGGATGATCCAGAGGAGTTTTGGGAGAATGTCCTATAGTCTGATGAAACCAAACTGGAACTGTTTGGTAGAAACACAACTTGTCGTGTTTGGAGGAAAAAGAATACTGAGTTGCATCAATCAAACACCATACCTACTGTAAAGCATGGTGGTGGAAACATCATGCTTTGGGGCTGTTTCTCTGCAAAGGGGCCAGGACGACTGATCCGGGTACATGAAAGAATGAATGGGGCCATGTATCGTGAGATTTTGAGTGCAAACCTCCTTCCATCAGCAAGGGCATTGAAGATGAAACGTGGCTGGGTCTTTCAACATGACAATGATCCAAAGCACACCGCCAGGGCAACGAAGGAGTGGCTTCGTAAGAAGCATTTCAAGGTCCTGGAGTGGCCTAGCCAGTCTCCAGATCTCAACCCTATAGAAAACCTTTGGAGGGAGTTGAAAGTCCATGTTGCCAAGCGAAAAGCCAAAAACATCACTACTCTAGAGGAGATCTGCATGGAGGAATGGGCCAACATACCAACAACAGTGTGTGGCAACCTTGTGAAGACTTACAGAAAACGTTTGACCTCTGTCATTGCCAACAAAGGATATATCACAAAGTATTGAGAGGAAATTTTGTTTCTGACCAAATACTTATTTTCCACCATAATATGCAAATAAAATGAAAAAAAAATCAGACAATGTGATTTTCTGGATTTTTTTTTCTCAGTTTGTCTCCCATAGTTGAGGTCTACCTATGATGTAAATTACAGACGCCTCTCATCTTTTTAAGTGGTGGAACTTGCACTATTGCTGACTGACTAAATACTTTTTTTCCCCACTGTACATTACATTACTGATCCTGAGTTACATCCTGCATTATACTCCTGAGTTGCACTCACTATTCTGCTGGTGCAGTCACTGTGTACATACATTACATTACTGATCCTGAGTTACATCCTGTATTATACTCCAGGGCTGCACTCACTATTCTGCTGGTGCAGTCACTGTGTACATACATTACATTACTGATCCTGAGTTACATCCTGTATTATACTCCAGAGCTGCACTCACTATTCTGCTGGTACAGTCACTGTGTACATACATTACGTACTGATCCTGAGTTACATCCTGTATTATACTCCAGGGCTGCACTCACTATTCTGCTGGTGCAGTCACTGTGTACATACTGTACATTACTGATCCTGAGTTACATCCTGTATTATACTCCAGAGCTGCACTGACTATTCTGCTGGTGCAGTCACTGTGTACATACATTACTGATCCAGAGTTACATCCTGTATTATACTCCAGGGCTGCACTCACTATTCTGCTGGTGCAGTCACTGTGTACATACCTTTCATTACTGATCCTGAGTTACATCCTGTATTATACCCCAGAGCTGCACTCACTATTCTGCTGGTGCAATCAATGTGTACATACAGTACATTACTGATCCTGAGTTACATCCTGTATTATAATCTGGAGCTGCACTCATTATTCTGCTGGTGCAATCAATGTGTGCTTACAGTACATTACTGATCCTGAGTTACATCCTGTATTATAATCTGGAGCTGCACTCATTATTCTGCTGGTGCAGTCACTGTGTACATACATTACATTACTGATCCTGAGTTACATCCTGTATTATATTCCAGAGCTGCACTCACTATTCTGCTGCTGCATTCACTGCGTACATACATTACATTACTGATCCTGAGTTACATCCTGTGTTATACTCCAGAGCTGCACTCACTATTCTGCTTGTGCAGTCACTGTGTACATACATTACATTACTGATCCTGAGTTATATCCTGTATTATACTCCAGAGCTGCACTCACTATTCTGCTGGTACATTCACTGTGTACTTACATTACATTACTGATCCTGAGTTACATCCTGTAGTATACCCCAGAGCTGCACTCACTATTCTGCTGGTGTAGTCACTGTGTACATACATTACAGATCCTGAGTTACATCCTGTATTATACCCCAGAGCTGTGCTCAATATTCTGCTGGTGTAGTCACTGTGTACATACATTACAGATCCTGAGTTACATCCTGTATTATACCCCAGAGCTGTGCTCACTATTCTGCTGGTGCAGTCACTGTGTACATACATTACAGATCCTGAGTTACATCCTGTATTATACTCCAGAGCTGCCCTCACTATTCTGCTGGTGCCATCACTGTGTACATACATTACATTACTGATCCTGAGTTACATCCTGTATTATACCCCAGAGCTGCTCTCACTATTCTGCTGGTGCAGTCACTGTGTACATACATTACAGATCCTGAGTTACATCCTGTATTATACCCCAGAGCTGCGCTCACTATTCTGGTGCAGTCACTGTGTACATACATTACATTACTGATCCTGAGTTACATCCTGTAGTATACCCCAGAGCTGCACTCACTATTCTGCTGGTGTAGTCACTGTGTACATACATTACAGATCCTGAGTTACATCCTGTATTATACCCCAGAGCTGTGCTCACTATTCTGCTGGTGTAGTCACTGTGTACATACATTACAGATCCTGAGTTACATCCTGTATTATACCCCAGAGCTGTGCTCACTATTCTGCTGGTGCAGTCACTGTGTACATACATTACAGATCCTGAGTTACATCCTGTATTATACTCCAGAGCTGCCCTCACTATTCTGCTGGTGCCATCACTGTGTACATACATTACATTACTGATCCTGAGTTACATCCTGTATTATACCCCAGAGCTGCTCTCACTATTCTGCTGGTGCAGTCACTGTGTACATACATTACAGATCCTGAGTTACATCCTGTATTATACCCCAGAGCTGCGCTCACTATTCTGGTGCAGTCACTGTGTACATACATTATATTACTGATCCTGAGTTACATCCTGTAGTATACCCCAGAGCTGCACTCACTATTCTGCTGGTGTAGTCACTGTGTACATACATTACAGATCCTGAGTTACATCCTGTATTATACCCCAGAGCTGTGCTCACTATTCTGCTGGTGTAGACTGTGTACATACATTACAGATCCTGAGTTACATCCTGTATTATACCCCAGAGCTGTGCTCACTATTCTGCTGGTGCAGTCACTGTGTACATACATTACAGATCCTGAGTTACATCCTGTATTATACTCCAGAGCTGCCCTCACTATTCTGCTGGTGCCATCACTGTGTACATACATTACATTACTGATCCTGAGTTACATCCTGTATTATACCCCAGAGCTGCTCTCACTATTCTGCTGGTGCAGTCACTGTGTACATACATTACAGATCCTGAGTTACATCCTGTATTATACCCCAGAGCTGCACTCACTATTCTGCTGGTGCAGTCACTGTGTACATACATTACATTACTGATCCTGAGTTACCTCCTGTATTATACCCCAGAGCTGCACTCACTATTCTGCTGGTGCAGTCACTGTGTACATACATTACATTACTGATCCTGAGTTACAGCCTGTATTATACTCCAGAGCTGCACTCACTATCCTGCTGGTGCAGTCACTGTGTACATACATTACATTACTGATCCTGAGTTACCTCCTGTATTATACCCCAGAGCTGCACTCACTATTCTGCTGGTGCAGTCACTGTGTACATACATTACATTACTGATCCTGAGTTACAGCCTGTATTATACTCCAGAGCTGCACTCACTATCCTGCTGGTGCAGTCACTGTGTACATACATTACATTACTGATCCTGAGTTACATCCTGTAGTATACCCCAGAGCTGCACTCACTATTCTGCTGGTGTAGTCACTGTGTACATACATTGCAGATCCTGAGTTACACCCTGTATTATAACCCAGAGCTGTGCTCACTATTCTGCTGGTGTAGTCACTGTGTACATACATTACAGATCCTGAGTTACATCCTGTATTATACCCCAGAGCTGTGCTCACTATTCTGCTGGTGCAGTCACTGTGTACATACATTACATTACTGATCCTGAGTTACATCCTGTAGTATACCCCAGAGCTGCACTCACTATTCTGCTGGTGTAGTCACTGTGTACATACATTGCAGATCCTGAGTTACACCCTGTATTATAACCCAGAGCTGTGCTCACTATTCTGCTGGTGTAGTCACTGTGTACATACATTACAGATCCTGAGTTACATCCTGTATTATACCCCAGAGCTGTGCTCACTATCCTGCTGGTGCAGTCACTGTGTACATACATTACATTACTGATCCTGAGTTACATCCTGTAGTATACCCCAGAGCTGCACTCACTATTCTGCTGGTGTAGTCACTGTGTACATACATTGCAGATCCTGAGTTACACCCTGTATTATAACCCAGAGCTGTGCTCACTATTCTGCTGGTGCAGTCACTGTGTACATACATTACATTACTGATCCTGAGTTACATCCTGTAGTATACCCCAGAGCTGCACTCACTATTCTGCTGGTGTAGTCACTGTGTACATACATTGCAGATCCTGAGTTACACCCTGTATTATAACCCAGAGCTGTGCTCACTATTCTGCTGGTGTAGTCACTGTGTACATACATTACAGATCCTGAGTTACATCCTGTATTATACCCCAGAGCTGTGCTCACTATTCTGCTGGTGCAGTCACTGTGTACATACATTACAGATCCTGAGTTACATCCTGTATTATACTCCAGAGCTGCCCTCACTATTCTGCTGGTGCCATCACTGTGTACATACATTACATTACTGATCCTGAGTTACATCCTGTATTATACCCCAGAGCTGCTCTCACTATTCTGCTGGTGCAGTCACTGTGTACATACATTACAGATCCTGAGTTACATCCTGTATTATACCCCAGAGCTGCACTCACTATTCTGCTGGTGCAGTCACTGTGTACATACATTACATTACTGATCCTGAGTTACCTCCTGTATTATACCCCAGAGCTGCACTCACTATTCTGCTGGTGCAGTCACTGTGTACATACATTACATTACTGATCCTGAGTTACAGCCTGTATTATACTCCAGAGCTGCACTCACTATCCTGCTGGTGCAGTCACTGTGTACATACATTACATTACTGATCCTGAGTTACCTCCTGTATTATACCCCAGAGCTGCACTCACTATTCTGCCGGTGCAGTCACTGTGTACATACATTACATTACTGATCCTGAGTTACAGCCTGTATTATACTCCAGAGCTGCACTCACTATCCTGCTGGTGCAGTCACTGTGTACATACATTACATTACTGATCCTGAGTTACATCCTGTAGTATACCCCAGAGCTGCACTCACTATTCTGCTGGTGTAGTCACTGTGTACATACATTACAGATCCTGAGTTACATCCTGTATTATAACCCAGAGCTGTGCTCACTATTCTGCTGGTGTAGTCACTGTGTACATACATTACAGATCCTGAGTTACATCCTGTATTATACCCCAGAGCTGTGCTCACTATTCTGCTGGTGCAGTCACTGTGTACATACATTACAGATCCTGAGTTACATCCTGTATTATACTCCAGAGCTGCCCTCACTATTCTGCTGGTGCCATCACTGTGTACATACATTACATTACTGATCCTGAGTTACATCCTGTATTATACCCCAGAGCTGCTCTCACTATTCTGCTGGTGCAGTCACTGTGTACATACATTACAGATCCTGAGTTACATCCTGTATTATACCCCAGAGCTGCGCTCACTATTCTGGTGCAGTCACTGTGTACATACATTACATTACTGATCCTGAGTTACAGCCTGTATTATACTCCAGAGCTGCACTCACTATTCTGCTGGTGCAGTCACTGTGTACATACATTACATTACTGATCCTGAGTTACCTCCTGTATTATACCCCAGAGCTGCATTCACTATTCTGCTGGTGCAGTCACTGTGTACATACATTACATTACTGATCCTGAGTTACAGCCTGTATTATACTCCAGAGCTGCAGTCACTGTGTACATACATTACATTACTGATCCTGAGTTACCTCCTGTATTATACTCCAGAGCTGCACTCACTATTCTGCTGGTGCAGTCACTGTGTACATACATTACATTACTGATCCTGAGTTACCTCCTGTATTATACCCCAGAGCTGCACTCACTATTCTGCTGGTGCAGTCACTGTGTACATACATTACATTACTGATCCTGAGTTACAGCCTGTATTATACTCCAGAGCTGCACTCACTATCCTGCTGGTGCAGTCACTGTGTACATACATTACATTACTGATCCTGAGTTACCTCCTGTATTATACTCCAGAGCTGCACTCACTATCCTGCTGGTGCAGTCACTGTGTACATACATTACATTACTGATCCTGAGTTACCTCCTGTATTATACTCCAGAGCTGCACTCACTATCCTGCTGGTGCAGTCACTGTGTACATACATTACATTACTGATCCTGAGTTACAGCCTGTATTATACTCCAGAGCTGCACTCACTAATCTGCTGGTGCAGTCACTGTGTACATACATTACATTACTGATCCTGAGTTACCTCCTGTATTATACTCCAGAGCTGCACTCACTATCCTGCTGGTGCTGTCACTGTGTACATACATTACATTACTGATCCTGAGTTACCTCCTGTATTATACTCCAGAGCTGCACTCACTATTCTGCTGGTGCAGTCACTGTGTACATACATTACATTACTGATCCTGAGTTACCTCCTGTATTATACCCCAGAGCTGCACTCACTATTCTGCTGGTGCAGTCACTGTGTACATACATTAATGATCCCGAGTTACATCCTGTATTATACCCCAGAGCTGTGCTCACTATCCTGCTGGTGCAGTCACTGTGTACATACATTACATTACTGATCCTGAGTTACCTCCTGTATTATACCCCAGAGCTGCACTCACTATTCTGCTGGTGCAGTCACTGTGTACATACATTAATGATCCCGAGTTACATCCTGTATTATACCCCAGAGCTGTGCTCACTATTCTGCTGGTGCAGTCACTGTGTACATACATTACATTACTAATCCTGAGTTACCTCCTGTATTATACGCCAGAGCTGCTCTCACTATTCTGCTGATGGAGACACTGTTACTTATCCTGTTCTTTCTCTGCAGCCAAAGTCCCAGGTTGTGGTCAGTGGTGAACATCTGTGAGATTTTCTGTGTAGGGGAGAGTGAAGCACCTCTTCCCCTTTCTCCGGCTGAAGGCTTTGTGCCTCCATTACTGGTGGGAGAGGTCTTTTAGTTGGTGTCTCCTGCTCATTGTTCACTGCTGGGTAGAACTGGAACATTTGATGAGAATTGCTGCATCTTTCTAAAAGCTTGTTATCCCTTACCATTTTTAAGATCACTGCTTGCTGTCAAAAAGAATAAACATTATTGAAAGCTTGTCTGCAGTGATACAAAGTAACAGATCGGGAGCTGTGAGCAAGTTTGTACTGACTGCTCATTGCTTATTTCTCTGCACTTCTCGCTTCTTAGCTTTCTCTGTAATATATTTATATTATGTATACACTTATGATGGGGACACACAGGATCTAGGACAGAAGGGAAGCAATCAGCAAACCATAAACCTGACCCACAAAAAAGCAGCAAGAAAACCAACTACTACATAAAGTGTAAATTATAAAAGATATACAACCCTTAAACCTTCCCCAGCTGCAGTGCTGCTCCTCCACCACCAGGTGTCACTACACCATCAGATTATTTATAGTACTTTCAGTGGGAATTTCCCAATGATCAGTTAGATGGAGAAGCCCAGTGGCGGATTAAGTGGACTATGGGCCCGGGGCTGTTCATAAAACCTGGGCCCCTGTACCCCCCTTCCCACCTGAGCGCTGCGGTCCCCGTGCGGGAATTGACAGCCATACGGACCGCAGCACTTGGTTTGCTGCGGGTCCATACGGAAAACCCGCCACCATTCCACCACGTGTGGACATGGCCTAAAAAGACGTTGCACATAAGCTGTAGGCCTACGGCCAATACGCACAAAATCGCCCAACGTGATCCTGGCCAGAGGGGATCCACTTTAATGTCCCCACTTTAATTTGAAGTCCCCTTCATCCATTGCAGTCCCCTATCACCCACTCACTTCATCTGCAGTGCCGCTTCATCATTTGCAGCCCCTTATCCCCCCTTCCATTTTATCATGTGCAGTCCCCTTCCCCCCCCAACTTCATGTGCAGCCCCACTCCCCCATCATCATGTGCAGTTAATTTTACCCCCACATCATGTGCAGTCCCCCTTACCCCCAATTCATCATGTGCAGTCCCCCTTACCCCCAATTCATCATGTTCAGTCCCACTTACCCCTTAATTGATCATGTGCAGTTCCCCTTACCCCCAATTCATCATGTGCAGTCCTACTTACCCCTTAATTCATCATGTGCAGTCCCACTTACCCCTTAATTCATCATGTGCAGTCCCCCTTATCCCCCACTTCATCATGTGCAGCCTCACTTATCCCCCACTTCATCATGTGCAGCCCCACTCACCCCCCCTTCATCATATGCAGCCCCACTCACCCCCCCCTTCATCATGTGCAGCTCCACTCACCCCCCTTCATCATGTGAAGCACCACTCATCCCCCCTTCATCCTGTGAAGCCCCCACTCACCCCCTTCATCCTGTGAAGCCCCCACTCACCCCCTTCATCCTGTACAACCCGAGTCACCCCCCTTCATCATATACAGCCCCCAGTCACCCCTTCATCATATACAGCCCCCAGTCACCCCCCCCTTCATCATATACAGCCCCCAGTCACCCCCCCTTCATCATATACAGCCCCCAGTCACCCCCCCTTCATCATATACAGCCCCCAGTCACCCCCCTTCATCATATACAGCCCCCAGTCACCCCCCCTTCATCATATACAGCCCCCAGTCACCCCCCCTGCATCATATACAGCCCCCAGTCACCCCCCCTTCATCATATACAGCCCCCAGTCACCCCCCTTCATCATATACAGCCCCCAGTCACCCCCCCTTCATCATATACAGCCCCCAGTCACCCCCCCTTCATCATATACAGCCCCCAGTCACCCCCCCTTCATCATATACAGGCCCCAGTCACCCCCCCTTCATCATATACAGGCCCCAGTCACCCCCCCTTCATCATATACAGGCCCCAGTCACCCCCCTTCATCATATACAGGCCCCAGTCACCCCCCCTTCATCATATACAGCCCCCAGTCACCCCCCTTCATCATATACAGCCCCCAGTCACCCCCCCTTCATCATATACAGGCCCCAGTCACCCCCCCCTTCATCATATACAGGCCCCAGTCACCCCCCTTCATCATATACAGGCCCCAGTCACCCCCCTTCATCATATACAGGCCCCAGTCACCCCCCTTCATCATATACAGGCCCCAGTCACCCCCCCCTTCATCATATACAGGCCCCAGTCACCCCCCCCTTCATTGTGTACAGCCCCCAGTCACCCCCCCTTCATCGTATACAGGCCCCAGTCACCCCCCCTTCATCATATACAGGCCCCAGTCACCCCCCCTTCATTGTGTACAGCCCCCACTCACCCCCTCCCCCATTTAATTCATTTTATGAATAAAAAAAAATAAAAAAAGTTCCCCATACTTACCTCACAGCCGGCTCGCTCCCCAGCAGTGCCTCTACTTTCAGCATCCTCCGGGACATGTCGGCGCGTGCACGATGACGTCATCGCGCACGCCCGACATCTGACCCGGAAGTACAGCCGGAGCTGAGCAGCCGTCAAGGTGACGGCCGTGCACAGCTCCCGGCCCCTCATAGAATGTGACGCGGGCGGCTGTCTGCTGCCGGCGGCGTCACAGCACAGGGCACGGCCGGCCCTGTACAGGTGCTGGGGGAGCCTCTCTGCCACCTGGCCCAGCCCGCCCCTGCCCCTGGGCCCCCAGGCCCCCAAAAAACCTTGGGCCCGGGGCGACCGCCCCATCCGCCCCTATTAAGATCCGCCATTGGAGAAGCCTCATCATCTCCAGCACCCCAGGGGGCTACCAGACGTGAGAGCTGGGGCTGCATGACCCTTCTGTACCCTCGCGCCTCAGCTGCCCATCTAGTTAATTACAGGGCAGAAGGGGGGCGCCCTCACCCCATTACCTAACTGTATTAATGCAGGCAAAACTGAGTGACAGCAGCAGCAATAATCGCCCACATTCTGGGTGTTGTCCAATACTTTCCCTGAAACACAGTAACAAAGCACTCAGCTGAACAAGAAGGAATAGGTCAACTTTTCATACTAAATCTTCTGGATTGTTGTCAGAAAACGGCAACAGCTATCTCCTGCATGAAACTGAAAAGCTAAAAGCCTAATAAAACTAATGCAAAACTTTATTATTTAACCTTTTCCTTCCTCCACTACATACATTACCCGATCACAGTCCATGCACAAACTATTGACGGGATCTGACTCTAGAGTCAACTAAAATGTGCATTAATGTGATGGGAGCTCCCCTTAGTGTTGGCTGCAGACAGAATGTTATCACGTTTCTCTGTATACTGGGAGCTCCCCCAGTGGTGATTGCAGACAGGATCTTATCATGTATCTCTGTATACAGGGAGCTCCCCCTAGTGGTGACTGCAGACAAGATCTCATGTATCTCTGTATACTGGGCGCTCCCCCTAGTGGTGGTTACAGACAGAATCTTATCATGTATCTCTGTATACAGGGAGCTCCCCCTAGTCGTGGCTGCAGACAGGATCTTATCATGTATCTCTGTATACAGGGAGCTCCCCTAGTGGTGGCTGCAGACAGGATCTTATCACGTATCTCTGTATACAGGGATCTCCCCCTAGTGGTGATTGCAGACAGAATCTTATCATGTGTCTCTGTATACAGGGAGCTCCCCCTAGTGGTGGCTGCAGCAAGGATCTTATCACGTATCTCTGCATACAGGGAGCTCCCCCTAGTGGTGACTGCAGACAGGATCTTATCATGTATCTCTGTATACAGGGAGCTCCCCCTAGTGATGGCTGCAGACATGATCTTATCACGTATCTCTGTATACAGGGAGCGCCCCCTAGTGATGGCTGCAGACATGATCTTATCACGTATCTCTGTATATAGGGAGCTCCCCCTAGTGGTGGCTGCAGACAGGATCTTATCACGTATCTCTGTATACAGGGAGCTCCCCCTAGTGGTGGCTGCAGACAGAATCGTATCACGTATCTCTGTATACAGGGAGCTCCCCCTAGTGGTGACTGCAGACAAGATCTTATGTATCTCTGTATACTGGGCGCTCCCCCTAGTGGTGGTTACAGACAGAATCTTATCATGTATCTCTGTATACCGGGAGCTCCCCCTAGTCGTGGCTGCAGACAGGATCTTATCATGTATCTCTGTATACAGGGAGCTCCCCTAGTGGTGGCTGCAGACAGGATCTTATCACGTATCTCTGTATACAGGGATCTCCCCCTAGTGGTGATTGCAGACAGAATCTTATCATGTGTCTCTGTATACAGGGAGCTCCCCCTAGTGGTGGCTGCAGCAAGGATCTTATCACGTATCTCTGCATACAGGGAGCTCCCCCTAGTGGTGACTGCAGACAGGATCTTATCATGTATCTCTGTATACAGGGAGCTCCCCCTAGTGATGGCTGCAGACATGATCTTATCACGTATCTCTGTATACAGGGAGCGCCCCCTAGTGATGGCTGCAGACATGATCTTATCACGTATCTCTGTATATAGGGAGCTCCCCCTAGTGGTGGCTGCAGACAGGATCTTATCACGTATCTCTGTATACAGGGAGCTCCCCCTAGTGGTGGCTGCAGACAGAATCGTATCACGTATCTCTGTATACAGGGAGCTCCCCCTAGTGGTGACTGCAGACAAGATCTTATGTATCTCTGTATACTGGGCGCTCCCCCTAGTGGTGGTTACAGACAGAATCTTATCATGTATCTCTGTATACAGGGAGCTCCCCCTAGTCGTGGCTGCAGACAGGATCTTATCATGTATCTCTGTATACAGGGAGCTCCCCTAGTGGTGGCTGCAGACAGGATCTTATCACGTATCTCTGTATACAGGGATCTCCCCCTAGTGGTGATTGCAGACAGAATCTTATCATGTGTCTCTGTATACAGGGAGCTCCCCCTAGTGGTGGCTGCAGCAAGGATCTTATCACGTATCTCTGCATACAGGGAGCTCACCCTAGTGGTGACTGCAGACAGGATCTTATCATGTATCTCTGTATACAGGGAGCTCCCCCTAGTGATGGCTGCAGACATGATCTTATCACGTATCTCTGTATACAGGGAGCGCCCCCTAGTGATGGCTGCAGACATGATCTTATCACGTATCTCTGTATATAGGGAGCTCCCCCTAGTGGTGGCTGCAGACAGGATCTTATCACGTATCTCTGTATACAGGGAGCTCCCCCTAGTGGTGGCTGCAGACAGAATCTTATCACGTATCTCTGTATACAGGGAGCTCCCCCTAGTGGTGACTGCAGACAGGATCTTATCACGTATCTCTGTATATAGGGAGCTCCCCCTAGTGGTGGCTGCAGACAGGATCTTATCATGTATCTCTGTATACAGGGAGCTCCCCCTTAGTGGTGGCTGCAGACAGAATCTTATCATGTATCTCTGTATACAGGGAGCTCCCCCTAGTGGTGGCTGCAGACAGAATCTTATCATGGATCTCTGTATACAGGGAGCTCCCCCTAGTGGTGGCTGCAGACAGGATCTTATCATGTATCTCTGTATACAGGGAGCTCCCCCTAGTGGTGATTGCAAACAGGATCTTATCATGTGTCTATATAGAAGGAGTTCCCCCTAGTGGTGGCTGCAGCAAGGATCTTATCACGTATCTCTGCATACAGGGAGCTCCCCCTAGTGGTGACTGCAGACAGGATCTTATCACGTATCTCTGTATACAGTGAGTGTAAAGGGCCTGTCACACTAAGCGATATCGCTATGTGTGATACTTACCTCTGACCGGCTCCCCCGCTGGTTATCGCTGATCGCGTGAGAACGTCCTGGACCGTTTCTCATCAGCTTCCTGCGGTGCTTCCTGTGGAAGACGAGCGACGCGTGGACGCGGGCGGGAGGACGTCAGGATCGCCTGGTGTGACAGGTAAGTAGCGGCCCCCGACCGCTGCTATGTCGCTGGTGAGATCTGCCTGTGTGGCAGCTCACTAGCGACCACTTAGCGATGTACCAGCGATCCTGACCGTGTCATATCGCTGGTCGGGATCGCTGCTGCATCGCTAAGTGTGACAGCACCTTAATGGGAGTTGGAGATTTGTTCATCTGTCTGATATAAGAGTCTTTGCACAGAGACATTAACTCTTGTAATGGTGGAGCGCTGTTCTGCGCCGTTGGGAGATGCTTGGAGTTGTAGTGTCACCGCTGCCGGGTGCTGATTTTTCTCAATGATTTTCTGTTTGTGACAGAAACTCTCAGTGGAAATGATTTTTAATACTGGCCTCGTTTTGTGCCTCCCCATAGAGCTCCAAGGTGGAGGACTGCAGCGAGCGCTAGCGATTGACGCCACAAACACTCTGCTGTCGTGCCTGGGAAGCCCTGTGTACTATGACACTCAACAACTAATCCACAGTGGCATGTGTCTGAAGATCACCCTCCGCTACAAGATGGGGAGATCATGGTGGGGGATGGGCGCGTATACTGCAGCCGGTATATGATTCACAGTATTCCATAGGTGCGATGTGCTGCGAATCTTTACAGGTCAGTGGTGCGATGCTCTGCACACCTCTGTGTTGTTGCGTTGCTGGCTGCGATCACATTGATCGGATGTAATAAATCCCGACTTGCTCTATTATCGGTGACGCATTGGGGGGGGGGAAAGGACGTGTCTGTGGATTTCACGCTGCTCCTGGGAACAGCCAGGGGCGACATCGGGTTTTGTCGCTGGTCACAGCGGTTCATCCGCCGGCCATTATCTGGATTTATTGGCTGCGTTTCAATAGAGCCGGGAGAAGTGGGCACTTCCTCTGCTGAGAGCGGCTCCAGGTCCAGCGCTGTCTCCGCTCGCTGAATGATCCTCTTTACTGCAGCGCAAATTTATGGTTACGCCTTGTGCCTACGAGTGAAGCATCTCAATCTGTGGGATCCTCCATGAATATTCATAACGTCCGCACCGGCAGCAGCCTACGCCATAGAGTTGTACAAAATCCCGAACCTGGGAAAGTTGGGCAACAACCATTGACAGCATCATCTCATCCACAAGAATAATCAAGCCTCCAGACTTGGCCAGTCATTTCACACAGGGAATACAGGAGCCTAGGAAAGCTGGGTGAAACCTGATGCCAGAGCAGCTGCACCGGCTGTCGTCCAGACCTCGCTCCTGCGCCCTATTCATATCAAACTATAAACCAGCGGCTGCTGCTTTATCAGTCCCGTGCAGGCTCCAACCCACCGCCAGCTCCCACTAAGGATGACCCCCAACAGCCACTTAGCCAAGAAAAACCAGAACTCGTAATGACCGAGTTTTGCGTTGGCCACAATGTGACTCCGACCATCATCAGATCCCAAGAAACGCCGCAAAAATCAATGTATCTTGTAGAGCTTGGGCACTTAAAGAGGAAGTGATACCAATACAATGTAATAAAACCATCAGATAGAAAAAATACGCTGTGACATTCTCTTCCCACCATACTTTACACTGCAGCTCAACTTTAATTAGCTTGGAAGCAGAGTATAATGAACTCAGTAAGAGATGATTTCATGTAAATAATGTCTGATCTTTATATTCTGGAATCTCCACTGCTCCAGCGTATTCCTACACACTCAGGACAAGGTGGACGCTGCATTTATCCGATGGAGAAACCTACGATAATTTTCAGTCAGTCATTAAAGGGCACCTGTCACCCTACCAGGCGTTTTTAAGTAAAAGAGCCACCTTGGGCAGCAATAATGCTGCATTCTGTCACGGTGGCTCTGTTACTTAGCATCCCTTCCACCGCAGAAATAAGCGTTTTTAAAATTGGTCAAAAATACCTGAATTTTGACCGGGGGGGGCAGGTCTTTCCCCCTCTGACAGACACCTCACATCCGTCAGTCATTTCTTTCTTCAGTATTCGGTGCCGCCTCCTCAGCATTCTTTTGAAATCCTGGCGCCTGCGCCGTACTGTATCTTCTTGGGCATGCGCAGTTAGAACGGGCAGCGCTGTCTCATCACGTCCCGGCCCTCCTATCGCGCAGCTAGAGATCCCGTCCCACAGTCGCTTATGATTTATTCACACTGCGGGGCAGGGAATCTTGGCCAAGAGAGACGCAGAGAACTACTGTGCATGCCCGAGATTCCCAGCCCCGCAGCGTGAATAAATCATAAGTGACAGCGGGGCCGGATCTCTGGCCGCGATATGAAGGCCGGGATGTGATGTGAGAGCACGGGCACGAAAGCAGTGCTAACTGCGCATGCCTAAGAATATATAGTACAGCGCAGGCGCCACGATGTCAAAAGAGGCTGAGGAAACGCCAAATACTGAGAAAAGAAATAATTGATGTATATGAGGCGTCTGTCAGAGGAGGAAAGACCTGCCCTTGGTCAAAATTCAGGTATTTTTGACCAATTTTAAAAACGATTATTTCTGCGGTGGAAGGGACGCTAAGTAAAAGAGCCACCTTGACAAAATGCAGCATTAGTGCTGCCCAAGGTGGCTCTTTTACTTTAAAACGCCTGGCGGGGTGACAGGTTCCCTTTAAGATCCGAAAATCAACCTTTAATTATTACAAAATTGTCGTCAAACACAAGAAACAGATCTCCAGCAGCATCACATTTTCTTTCTGGGGGATTATTCAGTTTAGCTGTTAAGCGCCTTGTGGTTGTATAAACCTTACTGACATGAAGCGTCCACAGAATGGAAATAATACACTGACATCAGGGGTGAAACAGCAAAGATCGTGAGGAATGTAAAATCTGACATCAGCGGTGACATCACTGAGAATGCCTCCTATCCATCACTAGGGATCAGAGGTGACATCACTGAGAATGCCACCTATCCATCACTAGAGATCAGCGGTGACATCACTGAGAATGCCTCCTATCCTTCACTAGAGATCAGCAGTGACATCACTGAGAATGCCTCCTATCCATCACTAGAGATCAGCGGTGACATCACTGAGAATGCCTCCTATCCATCACTAGAGATCAGCGGTGACATCACTGAGAATGCCACCTATCCATCACTAGAGATCAGCGGTGACATCACTGAGAATGCCTCCTATCCTTCACTAGAGATCAGCGGTGATATCACTGAGAATGCCTCCTATCCATCACTAGAGATCAGCGGTGATATCACTGAGAATGCCTCCTATCCATCACTAGAGATCAGTGGTGACATCACTGAGAATGCCTCCTATCCATCACTAGAGATCAGCGGTGACATCACTGAGAATGCCTCCTATCCATCACTAGAGATCAGAGGTGATATCACTGAGAATGCCTCCTATCCATCACTAGAGATCAGCGGTGACCTCACTGAGAATGCCTCCTATCCATCACTAGAGATCAGTGGTGACATCACTGAGAATGCCTCCTATCCATCACTAGGGATCAGCGGTGACCTCACTGAGAATGCCTCCTATCCATCACTAGATTTCAGCTGTGACATCACTGAGAATGCCTCCTATCCATCACTAGAGATCAGTGGTGACATCACTGAGAATGCCTCCTATCCATCACTAGAGATCAGCAGTGACATCACTGAGAATGCCTCCTATCACTAGAGATCAGAGGTGATATCACTGAGAATGCCTCCTATCCATCACTGGTCACATCACTGAGAATGCCTCCTATCACTAGAGATCAGTGGTGACATCACTGACAATGCCTCCTATCCATCACTAGAGATCAGCGGTGATATCACTGAGAATGCCACCTATCCATCACTAGAGATCAGCGGTGACATCACTGAGAATGCCTCCTATCCATCACTGGTGACATCACTGAGAATGCCTCCTATCACTAGAGATCAGTGGTGACATCACTGAGAATGCCTCCTATCCATCACTAGGGATCAGCGGTGACCTCACTGAGAATGCCTCCTATCCATCACTAGAGATCAGCGGTGACATCACTAAGAATACCTCCTGTCCATCACTAGAGATCAGCGGTGACATCACTGAGAATGCCTCCTATCCATCACTAGAGATCAGCGGTGACATCACTGAGAATGCCTCCTATCCATCACTAGAGATCAGCGGTGACATCACTAAGAATACCTCCTATCCATCACTAGAGATCAGCAGTGACATCACCGAGAATGCCTCCTATCCTTCACTAGAGATCAGCGGTGACATCACCGAGAATGCCTCCTATCCATCACTAGAGATCAGCGGTGACATCACTGAAAATGCCTCCTATCCATCACTAGAGATCAGCGGTGACATCACTGAGACTGCCACCTATCCATCACTAGAGATCAGCGGTGACATCACTGAGAATGCCACCTATCACTAGAGATCAGTGGTGACATCACTGAGAAAGCCTCCTATCCATCACTAGAGATCAGCGGTGACATCACTGAAAATGCCTCCTATCCATCACTGGTGACATCACTGAGAATGCCTCCTATCACTAGAGATCAGTGGTGACATCACTGAGAATACCTCCTATCCATCACTAGGGATCAGCGGTGACCTCACTGAGAATGCCTCCTATCCATCACTAGAGATCAGCGGTGACATCACTAAGAATACCTCCTGTCCATCACTAGAGATCAGCGGTGACATCACTGAGAATGCCTCCTATCCATCACTAGAGATCAGCGGTGACATCACTAAGAATACCTCCTATCCATCACTAGAGATCAGCAGTGACATCACCGAGAATGCCTCCTATCCATCACTAGAGATCAGCGGTGACATCACCGAGAATGCCTCCTATCCTTCACTAGAGATCAGCGGTGACATCACCGAGAATGCCTCCTATCCATCACTAGAGATCAGCGGTGACATCACTGAAAATGCCTCCTATCCATCACTAGAGATCAGCGGTGACATCACTGAGACTGCCACCTATCCATCACTAGAGATCAGCGGTGACATCACTGAGAATGCCACCTATCACTAGAGATCAGTGGTGACATCACTGAGAAAGCCTCCTATCCATCACTAGAGATCAGCGGTGACATCACTGAGAATGCCTCCTATCCATCACTAGGGATCAGCGGTGACATCACTGAGAATACCTCCTGTCCATCACTAGAGATCAGCAGTGACATCACTGAGAATGCCTCCTATCCATCACTAGAGATCAGAGGTGACATCACAGAGAATGCCTCCTATCCATCACTAGAGATCAGCAGTGACATCACTGAGAATGCCTCCTATCCATCACTAGAGATCAGCGGTGACATCACTGAGAATGCCTCCTATCCATCACTAGAAATCAGCAGTGACATCACTGAGAATGCCTCCTATCCATCACTAGAGATCAGCGGTGACATCACTGAGAATGCCTCCTATCCATCACTAGAGATCAGCGTTGACATCACTGAGAATGCCACCTATCACTAGAGATCAGTGGTGACATCACTGAGAAAGCCTCCTATCCATCATTAGAGATCAGTGGTGACATCACTGAGAATGCCTCCTATCCATCACTAGAGATCAGCAGTGACATCACTGAGAATGCCTCCTATCCATCACTAGAGATCAGCGGTGACATCACTGAGAATGCCTCCTATCCATCACTAGAGATCAGCGGTGACATCACTGAGAATGACTCCTATCCATCACTAGAGATCAGAGGTGACATCACTGAGAATGCCTCCTATCCATCACTAGAGATCAGCGGTGACATCACTGAGAATGCCTCCTGTCCATCACTAGAGATCAGCAGTGACATCACTGAGAATGCCTCCTATCCATCACTAGAGATCAGAGGTGATATCACTGAGAATGCCTCCTATCCATCACTAGAGATCAGCGGCGACATCACTGAGAATGACTCCTATCCATCACTAGAGATCAGAGGTGACATCACTGAGAATGCCTCCTATCCATCACTAGAGATCAGCGGTGACATCACTGAGAATGCCTCCTATCCATCACTAGATATCAACAGTGACATCACTGAGAATGCCTCCTGTCCATCACTAGAGATCAGCGGTGACATCACTGAGAATGCCTCCTGTCCATCACTAGAGATCAGCAGTGACATCACTGAGAATGCCTCCTATCCATCACTAGAGATCAGAGGTGATATCACTGAGAATGCCTCCTATCCATCACTAGAGATAAGCAGTGACATCACTGAGAATGCCACCTATCCATCACTAGAGATCAGCGGTGACATCACTGAGAATGCCTCCTATCCATCACTAGAGATCAGCGGTGACATCACTGAGAATGCCACCTATCACTAGAGATCAGTGGTGACATCACTGAGAAAGCCTCCTATCACTAGAGATCAGCGGTGACATCACTGAGAATGCCTCCTATCCATCACTAGAGATCAGCGGTGACCTCACTGAGAATGCCTCCTATCCATCACTAGAGATCAGCGGTGACCTCACTGAGAATGCCTCCTATCCATCACTAGAGATCAGCGGTGACATCACTGAGAATGCCTCCTATCCATCACTAGAGATCAGCGGTGACATCACTGAGAATGCCTCCTATCCATCACTAGAGATCAGCGGTGACATCACTGAGAATGCCTCCTATCCATCACTAGAGATCAGCGGTGACATCACTGAGAATGCCTCCTATCCATCACTAGAGATCAGAGGTGACATCACTGAGAATGCCACCTATCACTAGAGATCAGCGGTGACATCACTGAGAATGCCTCCTATCCATCACTAGATATCAGCAGTGACATCACTGAGAATGCCTCCTATCCATCACTAGAGATCAGCGGTGACATCACTGAGAATGCCTCCTATCCATCACTAGATATCAGCAGTGACATCACTGAGAATGCCTCCCATCCATCACTAGAGATCAGCAGTGACATCACTGAGAATGCCTCCTATCCATCACTAGAGATCAGCAGTGACATCACTGAGAATGCCTCCTATCCATCACTAGAGACCAGCGGTGACATCACCGAGAATGCCTCCTGTCCATCACTAGAGATCAGCAGTGACATCACTGAGAATGCCACCTATCCATCACTAGAGATCAGCGGTGACATCACTGAGAATGCCTCCTATCCATCACTAGAGATCAGCGGTGACATCACTGAGAATGCCCTCTATCCATCACTAGAGATCAGCGGTGACATCACTGAGAATGCCTCCTATCCATCACTAGAGATCAGCGGAGACATCACTGAGAATGCCTCCTATCCATCACTAGAGATCAGTGGTGACATCACTGAGAATGCCTCCTATCCATCACTAGAGATCAGCGGTGACATCACTGAGAATGCCACCTATCACTAGAGATCAGAGGTGACATCACTGAGAATGCCTCCTATCCATCACTAGAGATCAGCGGTGACATCACTGAGAATGCCACCTATCACTAGAGATCAGAGGTGACATCACTGAGAATGCCTCCTATCCATCACTAGAGATCAGCGGTGACATCGCTGAGAATGTCACCTATCACTAGAGATCAGAGGTGACATCACTGAGAATGCCTCCTATCCATCACTAGAGATCAGCGGTGACATCACTGAGAATGACTCCTATCCATCACTAGAGATCAGAGGTGACATCACTGAGAATGCCTCCTATCCATCACTGGTGACATCACTGAGAATGCCTCCTATCCATCACTGGTGACATCACTGAGAATGCCTCCTATCCATCACTAGAGATCAGCGGTGACATCACTGAGAATGCCTCCTATCCATCACTAGATATCAGCAGTGACATCACTGAGAATGCCGCCTATCCATCACTAGAGATCAGCATTTACATCACTGAGAATGCCTCCTATCCATCACTACAGATCAGCGGTGACATCACTGAGAATGCCTCCTATCCATCACTAGAGATCAGCAGTTACATCACTGAGAATGCCTCCTATCCATCACTAGAGATCAGCGGTGACATCACTGAGAATGCCTCCTATCCATCACTAGAGATCAGCAGTTACATCACTGAGAATGCCTCCTATCCATCACTAGAGATCAGCGGTGACATCACTGAAAATGCCTCCTATCCATCACTAGAGATCAGCGGTGACATCACTGAGACTGCCACCTATCCATCACTAGAGATCAGCGGTGACATCACTGAGAATGCCTCCTATCCATCACTAGAGATCAGCGGTGACATCACTGAGAATGCCACCTATCACTAGAGATCAGTGGTGACATCACTGAGAAAGCCTCCTATCCATCACTAGAGATCAGCGGTGACATCACTGAGAATGCCTCCTATCCATCACTAGAGATCAGCGGTGACATCACTGAGAATGCCTCCTATCCATCACTAGAGATCAGCGGTGACATCACTGAGAATGCCTCCTATCCATCACAAGAGATCAGAGGTGACATCACTGAGAATGCCTCCTATCCACCACTAGAGATCAGCGGTGACATCACTGAGAATGCCGCCTATCCATTACTAGAGCTCAGCAGTGACATCACTGAGAATGCCTCCTATCCATCACAAGAGATCAGAGGTGACATCACTGAGAATGCCTCCTATCCACCACTAGAGATCAGCGGTGACATCACTGAGAATGCCTCCTATCCATCACTAGATATCAGCAGTGACATCACCGAGAATGCCTCCTATCCATCACTAGAGATCAGCGGTGACATCACTGAGAATGCCTCCTATCCATCACTAGAGATCAGCGGTGACATCACTGAGAATGCCTCCTATCCATCACTAGATATCAGCAGTGACATCACTGAGAATGCCTCCCATCCATCACTAGAGATCAGCAGTGACATCACTGAGAATGCCTTTTATCCATCACTAGAGATCAGCAGTGACATCACTGAGAATGCCTCCTATCCATCACTAGAGACCAGCGGTGACATCACTGAGAATGCCTCCTGTCCATCACTAGAGATCAGCAGTGACATCACTGAGAATGCCTCCTATCCATCACTAGAGGTCAGCGGTGACATCACTGAGAATGCCTCCTATCCATCACTAGAGGTCAGCGGTGACATCACTGAGAATGCCTCCTATCCATCACTAGAGATCAGCGGTGACATCACTGAGAATGCCTCCTATCCATCACTAGAGATCAGCGGTGACATCACTGAGAATGCCTCCTATCCATCACTAGAGACCAGCGGTGACATCACTGAGAATGCCTCCTATCCATCACTAGAGATCAGCGGTGACATCACTGAGAATGCCTCCAATCCATCACTAGAGATCAGCAGTGACATCACTGAGAATGCCTCCAATCCATCACTAGAGATCAGCAGTGACATCACTGAGAATGCCTCCTATCCATCACTAGAGATCAGCGGTGACATCACTGAGAATGCCTCCTATCCATCACTAGAGATCAGCAGTGACATCACTGAGAATGCCTCCTATCCATCACTAGAGATCAGCGGTGACATCACTGAGAATGCCTCCTATCCATCACTAGAGATCAGCGGTGACATCACTGAGAATGCCTCCTATCCATCACTAGAGATCAGCGGTGACATCACTGAGAATGCCTCCTATCCATCACTAGAGATCAGAGGTGACATCACTGAGAATGCCTCCTATCCATCACTAGAGATCAGCGGTGACATCACTGAGAATGCCTCCTATCCATCACTAGAGATCAGCGGTGACATCACTGAGAATGCCTCCTATCCATCACTAGAGATCAGCGGTGACATCACTGAGAATGCCTCCTATCCATCACTAGAGATCAGAGGTGACATCACTGAGAATGCCTCCTATCCATCACTAGAGATCAGCGGTGACATCACTGAGAATGCCTCCTATCCATCACTAGAGATCAGCGGTGACATCCCTTTTCTACCAGCACATTCCGTTTGTGGGACGGATGACTAACAGGTTACGTGTTCTCCAAGTTGGTGGTGGTTCTGTGCGGTGAGCGGTTGCACTGATGGAGATGTTACTGCATAGATTTGCAGTAAACATTTTGCATTTGTGCAGGAACACGTTGAATTTCCCATGTTTATTATCATTAGCGCGGCCTGAAGTCTCCTGTCACAGACAGCGAGCCTCCTCCATATACCCAGTCATACCTGCAAGCAGATCCAGCCCACATCAGGGAGGTGTAGAGGTTGTACATAACACCTCAGCTCTGTGCAGTACTATGTAACAAGATGTAGGAGAGACCTACAGTGCAGTCCTATTTAACATCAAAAGATCATGTAGAAGTTTCCTGCAGTCCTATGTAACACTACACGTGTAACATATGTGACCTGCAGTCCTATGCAACACCAGACAGCGACTCAAATTGATGCAACTCAGTAAATTTTTATTGCAACTGGAAGACGATACAGCACAGAAACGTTATGGTAGATTTTGGGGACGAGTTATTTACAAGAATCGATGAAATTGTTTCTTTGGCAATATGATTACACATCAAGAAAAAAGTGAAATGCAGGAAAAAAAAAAAATATACGCTGAAATCAACATAGTTCTCGGTCCACGGCCGCCGCTCTCCGCAGCGCCCGGCTCCATCACAGTTCTCCAGTTTAGGACGTTGGCAGCTACACACAAGTACAGAAAAAAATATTGCATTTTATTTTATTTTTCCCCAGAACTTTTCTTGGCATCTCAGCCAATCCAGGTGCAGGAACATCCCCCCCCCTTTGCGTTATGTATTAACCCTTTCACTGCTGGAGGCGTCCTGAACCAATCCGCAGTGCAATAAGTTGCATGCACAGCAGCAGAAAGGCGGAAAAGAAAGAAAAGGAAAAACACGGTATTTCTCTGCAGGAGTGACTCGGCATGCCGCACAGGTTTCTCTGGCAGTGAAGGGGTTAACCTGATCCAAACTTCCTTTTTCCCCTCTTTTTTTGATTGCTTTATCACTTAACAAAATAAAATATTTTTTTTTTTCTTAGAAATGTTACAGAAGTCATAAAATTAAAAAACAAAAACTCTACAAGTTTAAAATGCTTTCCATACAGACGTACACACGATATATCTCACAAACATTGGAGGCAGCGGGCGAGGCCGGGGCGCCCCAAACCTCCTCTGTGCTAATGTACGGCTTTACTGTCGGAGAGTTCCGAAAACGCAGCCCGAAAAATCCACGCTAGAAGTGGCAGTGTCAGCAGCAGATGACGGGGAGGGACGAGTGGTCGGGGGTCTGGTGCCAACTTCTGAGTGTCAGGGCCGCCATACGCCCGGCTCATCCACACACAGGAGGGCTGACATCTGCAGTGGTGGCTCATCCACAGTCCAGTCTCAGACGTCCTGCATCCATCTCACCCCCCCGACCATAAATTGTGCGGTGTCCCCATAAACATTAAACTTTCGTCCGATCCTGATTATGTCAGACAGACAGACAGTCTAATAGACATGGGGGGGCTTAAGACACAGGAATGAATAGCAGGTTACATTAGGATTCGCCCAATTCCCACCAGAGGACGACACAGTGGATGCGACTGCTGTGATGGCAGAAGACGAGCGCGGGGGCCACATTTATCCAACATTGTTCTGCTCCTGCATCGCATTTTGTGGTAGCAGCGCCATCTAGTGGGAAAATCATGACTCAAGACTCTAAAGAATCACAGGTGATTAAAGGCCCCGTCACACATAGCGATCTCGCTAGCGAGATCACTGCTGAGTCACAATTTTTGTGACACAACAGCGATCTCACCTGCGAGATCGCTGTGTGTGACATCAATCAGCGACCGGCCCCCCTGCCGGTATCGCTGATCGCTGCAGGAAAGGCCAGGACTTTTCTTTGGTCGCTGGGCTCCCGCTGGCCACCACGCATCGCTGCGTGTGACAGGCGGGAGACCAGCGATCAGCTGGTAACTAATGTACACATCGGGTATCCAAGGGACGTGCGTCCCTTGGATACCCGATGTGTACGTTAGTTACCAGCTTCCTGCATCAGCGCTCTGGTTACTAACTGGGTGTCGCTGTGCTGATCGCTGGTGAAGCTGTCTGTGTGACAGCTCACCAGCGATCATGTAGCGACTCACCAGCGATCCTGACACGTTGATATCGTTGGCAGGATCGCTGTTGAGTCGCTATGTGTGACTCCAACCTTACACTTCACCCGTCATATAACTTTATCCCAAAAGGCAGCAGGGTGTATGGTGTATATATGGGGGGGGCAGTGGTATGTATGGTGTATATGGGGGAGTAGCAGTGGGGTGTATATATGGGGCAGCAGTGGGATGTATAATGTATATATGGGAGAGGTAGTGATGTGTATATATGGGGGAGGTAGCGGGGTGTATGGTGTATCTATGGGGATGGCAATGGGCTGTATGGTGTATTTATGGGGGCAGCAATGATGTCTATTGTGTATATGGGGGGAGTATCAGTGGGGTGTCTATGGGAGTGGTGTGTATGGTGCATATGAGGGGTAGCAGTGGTGTGTATGATGTATATGGGAGAGTGGCAGTGGGGTGTATGGTGTCTATGGGGGAGGCAGTGGTATATATGGGGGGTAGCAGTAGGGTGTATGATGTAAATGGGAGAGTTGCAGTGGGGTGTATGGTGTCTATATGGGGGAGGCAGTGGGGCGTACGGTGTCAAATGGGGGAGGCAGTGGTATATATGGGGGGTAGCAGCAGAGTGTATGGTGTATATGGGAGCAATAGCAGTGGGGTGTATGGAGTACATTTGGCAGCAGTGGTGTGTATGGGGGAGTGGCAGTGCGGTGTATGGTTTATATGGGGGGGTGGGGAGTTGTGTGTATGGGGGGGGGGAGTGGCAGTGGGGTGTATGGTGTATATTTGAGGGTGGCAGTGGGGTGTATGATGTATATTGGAGCGGCAGTGGGGTGTATGATGGTGGAGATGTAGGGGGTGTATGGTTTATAGGAGGACAGCAGTGGGGTGTATACGAGTGTGGTAGTGCAGTATATGGTGTATATATGGGGTGGCAGTGGAATGTATGGTGTATATGGGGGAGTGGCAGTGGGGTGTATGGTGTATATAGGGGAGTGGCAGTGGGGTGTATGGTGTATATAGGGGAGTGGCAATGGGGTGTATAGTGTATATAGGGGAGTGGCAGTAGGGTGTATGGTGTATATGGGGGAGTGGCAGTGGGGTGTATGGTGTATATAGGGGAGTGGCAGTGAGGTGTATGGTGTATATAGGGGAGTGGCAGTGGGGTGTATGGTGTATATAGGGGAGTGGCAGTGGGGTGTATGGTGTATATAGGGGAGTGGCAGTGGGATGTATGGTGTATATAGGGGAGTGGCAGTGGGATGTATGGTGTATATGGACGACGGCAGTGGGGTGTATATTAGGGTGGTAGTGCGGTATATGGTGTACATACGGGGGCGACAGTGGGGCGTATGGTGTATATATGAGGGCAGCAGTGAGGTACATGGGGGGAGGTGGCAGTATAGTGTTCGCATATATGGGGGAGGGGATGTATGAGATATATGGGGTACGCGGCAGTGTGTACATCTATAGATAAGTGCTTATATAATGCAGCAGAGCCACCGCCTGTTCTTGTGCCCGTTCCATCAAGAATATGTTTTGTAGGACACCGCTAAAATCCAGCCAATGAGAATGGTGACTCCCAGCAGAAAGCTTTCCGATTGGTTACAGCGATTATCGGAAGAGTTGGGGGTTCTCGTCGATCACCGCCCCTAGTGTTGGTGTGAGGCATTGCACGGGTCGGCAGTGGGATATAACAGCAGTGATTTATAAGCATCATGTCCTCTATTCATGATAAACAGAAAAACAGAAGAGCAGATGAACAGTGGAAACTATTAACAGTAACTGGAATTTCCCCTTTAAGTGGTTCCAGTGGCCACGCGCGTTTCACGTTGTGCAGCCGACCAATCGCCTCGATACTTATCACCATCCTGCAAAATATTGGGAAAAAAAAAAAAACAACAACTATCCTGCAGCCACATGTAATGTGGGATGCAGCTGAGGACGACCTCCGGAGCAGAACTCTCTGAACCAGTAAAGCCGGCAGCCGCTGCCCAGTTTACCAACATATTATTGCCTCATGTTATCCGGATAGACAGAAAGGACAGAAACGTTTCATTTTTCAATATCACAGAGAAGCACAGTAGGGTTGTATGTGGGGCTGAATGTAAAGACAAGGCAGATCCGAGCCCAACGAGAGGATGAGAGTAATTATTATTATATTGCAGAGAGAAGACGTTCCCCAACAGTCAGATGTGTCCCTGAAGAAGGTTAGACCTTAGAAACCTGCTTCCAAAAATCAGATAAAAAATACCGGGGGTGAATGAAGTCCAGGCCCTGGGCCTAACATTAGAGGCGTTGCCTTTTTTCTCTATTTTTTTTCTATTTATATGAAAATAATCCATGCGTCATGCTAAATACAGATTTACCTTACAAGAACGGCGCTCGTCTCTGGGAGAAGAAAAAAAAACAAACTGTAAAAATGTAAAATAAAGCCCCGAACTTGTTTCTGGTCATGAGATCCATGCACCTGTGTGTGATCCGGTTGTGGTTCCCGGCAGCCGGCCTGGTTCTAGGCGGCAGCTGAATACTGGCGGCAGGTTCTGTAGCGCTGTCAGTCTCATATCCGGGGTGATGCGCTGGCAGTTGTTTGTCACTGAATGACGGTAGTGAATGGGTTAATCCAGAGAAGATACATTGTAAGAATCGTATACAATACCAAATGGCAACACTGTAACTCCATCATCGAGGGGAGATTTATGGCACCACAGGCTTGGCGTCCGCAAGGAGCGGAGATGTCGTTACCGAATCGGCCGTGTGTGCTGCCAGAGGAAGATGAAGGAAGGCTGCAGGATCCGAAACAGCACCCTGAACCCCCCGTGGGTCGGAGCACCCTGAACCCCCCCGCGGGTCAGAGCACCCATTCCCATCTTAGGGTCATGTTATAGTCACCGCCTGCTCGGTTGGTGACAGACCATACAATTTTGGCTTTTGAGTGTTTTTTTTTTTAAACTTTTTTCGGTAAATTCTAAGCATTTGTTGGCTGAGTTCTATGGCTTCAATATCCTTTAAAAAATAAAAACACTATAAAGGCCCCCCACCCCCAAAAATAAAAAAAAAATAAAAAAAAGAGGGAAAAAGAAAAAATGGTTGATATTGCCACAAAATTGATAAAATTCACCTGACGTGCGTGAGGAAATTCCAAAAAAAGAGATTTTCTCTAGTTTTTCGCCGTCTCTTTGTCTTTCTGCTCTTTCTGCCCTTTGGCCGTCCGATTGGTGATGTTATTCAAACAAGAGCGGATTCCCGCCAAGTGTAAGAGCGAGCCGGCCGCCTCCTTCATCTCCTCGTCGTCGCTCTCGGGCGGTTTTTCCGTCCGTCTCTTTTTCAGCGGCAGCGCGTCGCTCGGGATCCGTCGCACTTTCAGCAGGTGCTGCTTCTTCTTGTGTTGTGAGGAGTAGCCGCTGTCGCAGCAGAACTCTTTCGGCTCTTTCTTGATCTGTTTCTTGTCGTCTTCCTCCGTTTCACTGACGCTCTCGTGACCCTGGAAGCTGATGTCGCAGCCGTCCCGGCAGACTTTGGCGGCGAACTCGTAATGGTCGTCCGCGGAGGAGGACGAAACGGAGTCACTGGCAGGGGACGAGCTTCTTTTGAGGGCAGATTTGGCGCTGCTGTAGTTGTGGTCCTCTTTGGGGTCGCTGCTGACGACTGGAGAATCGCACAGTGGCTCGCTCTCTGTCCTCATGCGGCAGTTTCCAATCCCGTTCCTGGAGAGAGCGAAGGGACAAAGGTGAGAAGAACACAGATGCTACAGAGCATCATGGATGCTGACGCATGCAGGGGTGGACACACAATGACAACCACTAGCGGCACACAGCATGCGGCTGCAGGGTCAGACTACACAGGGACTGTTTGCAGTCTGTTACCATGGAAACACATGGGTCTGTACATGACCTGTAAACATATCGGTTCTGGGCCAGGAAGATACAACGGCGATATTTCCTGCTCGCATCTATGGCGAGATGTGTGTTTCTCCGGCACCGTCCCGTTCTTACGTTTGAGTCTTCCCAGCACAGAACGTACTTGATGCTGTGGTGTCTGACACAGAATGATTCCCCAATAACCGCAGGATGCAATATTTATTTTGCAGGCACTGGGAAAATTCCCAGCTTCACATTTTATTTCATTAAAATCAGAGACACCCCCCATTCTACTATAACCCCTACACAGCCACACAAAGTACCAGCCGCTCAGGCTGGACAACATTCATCTTTTTTGGAAACCCGAGCGTCTATAAGATCTCATAAACCCTCCTTCAATCTTGTCATGATCACACAGCTGAGGACCCATTACAATGTATATCAGTGTAAATATCAGCAGTCAGCCTCCAGTCTAGGATTTGCCTTGAGCAACATTGCAGCAAATCCTCAGCTGTGAAAAGGATTATGGCAAACCTTTTATTTCTAGCCTCTCGCTGTCAAAACAAGAATGTTTCAATTTACTGACAGCAAACTAGCAAGATGCACAAAGTTTCCTTGGACTGGACACCGGCCCTTTAAATTCATCTTCGGGTCTTGGCAGAAAATCTCTGGAAATAATCTCTGGGGCAGAAAATGCAGAAATGTTTCCACACTGATCGACAGAATCTGTTCCTCCATCGCTTCATAGAAAACGAGCCTAAAACGTTTCCGGTTGATGGAGGCAAAAAGAAGTCGCCAGAGTATCATTCCCCTTGGGATCAATATGTGCTCTGCCCCTACAGGGTGCAGTCCCGAAGGACCATCATGTTACATAGGAATCCCTCGAAATCACAGGTGAGGACGGAGTTGCTGCCCATCGCCCCCGACACGTACCTGACAGCAGCTGCCATGCTTCCAATAGGGTTGATTGGTAAAGGTCTGACACCAGGGAAGATCCCTCTGCTGAGGACGCGGGCACCGTTCTGGATGACTCCAGGGGAAACTGCGGAGACAGAAGATGGATAATCAGCATCAAATATGTAGTAATCTACAAGCCAACATTATACACCAGGACATTGAGGGACGAGGACAGAAATCAGCTCAGCCCCAAACCACACAAACTGCACAGTCTCCAGCCAGAACAGTGCAGCAAAAAGAAAGTCTGTTCATCCAGTTCCTCCTGGTGCATCCAGAGAAATGGTTATTGTATGTGACCAAAATGATGAAGTAATGAACCGCTCACCCAGCTTTCCACAAACCCAGCACATTATGTACATGCTCAACTATTGTAGAACCAGTGTTGATTGAACCAGAAGGCTCTGGATGAAAGTCATTATCGCTTTCCCCCCCCCCCCCCCGGATAGCAGTGCTGCATGGGATTGTGGGAGGACACAGACAGACAATAGGTAATGCACATGGTTACAATGTATCACTGCACGGCTCCACATTATAGAAGCATCCTCATTAACTCCTCCTGGCAAGGATAAAATCAGCCATCCACACCTGTCCCAGAATTACAAGATTTCTACACAATCTGCTGCCTGAAATTACACTGGGATGAAGGGATTATTTCTGGAGCTTTTCCACCTTTATCCAGGCTGTTCCCCATTAACTGTGCAGTTGCTTGCTCCCTGTTATCAGCCACTTCATATTGTGGAGAAGCCAGAGGCAGAATTCCTCAGGAGGTCAGGAACAGCAGAACTTACCACCGGGGAAACACAGACCAAGTTGGGGGTTACTGGCCCTTTATTTCAGAACCTGCTGTTTCTTTTAGGGTTAAACTTCATGATGAGACAGAGTGACGGCACCGATGCTGATGAGGATCATTCCCACCTGCCCCGGTCCGCACCGGCACCTCCTGCTAGAGGATAATCTCTGCCCTGCGATCACCCCGGGCTCCTGGCACAAGCGCAGCAGAATCACGGCTCCGTCTGCGCTGTTTTGGATGAGCACGTGCCGTCGATCATAATATTGAAGTAATTTCTGACGATTTTCATTGAAGTGACATCTGTTGGTGAATAATTTACCGGCAGCAAATTAAGATTCCTCGCGACGTTGGGTGGAGTCATAATATTATAATGATCTGTGAACCGGGGCAGCGGGGAGTTCATCCAGGAACGGGAGCGCCCCACAACCAGTACAGGAGGATAGGAGGAGGAGACAGCACCGGGCACAAGGAATGACAAATGGGACACAGCGACTTCCCAAATCCTATAATTCCTGACTGCCGACACCAGAAACGCAGAATTGGAACAGTGAAAATAAACTGAAAATGCAATTTGTTTTTCCTTCATAATCAAAAGACCTATGCTTGCTGTCAGTGGCTGGTAGCAGTCTCTTCAAAGCGCAATATTACAAGTGGAGGGTTTCCATCTAGTCTATCGTACGTCCAGCAGCTGCACAGCACAAAATAATGGCAACCACAATCATTAAATGTTGCTGTCACAGGACTAAAAAATAGAAGATCAATGTCCAGGAAAGATGACGAATGTAACAGTGATGATAAACTCCACTGTAGGTTAAGAACCCTGTAACATGTCAGGAAACGCCAACCCCGGGAAAAGAAAGCAGAAATCAGAAGAAAACCAAAGGAGCAGCAATGACATCACTGAGAATGCCTCCTATCCATCACTAGAGATCAGCGGTGACATCACTGAGAATGCCTCCTATCCATCACTAGAGATCAGCGGTGACATCACTGAGAATGCCTCCTATCCATCACTAGAGATCAGCAATGACATCACTGAGAATGCCTCCTATCCATCACTAGAGATCAGCGGTGACATCACTGAGAATGCCTCCTATCCATCACTAGAGATCAGCGGTGACATCACTGAGAATGACACCTATCCATCACTAGAGATCAGAGGTGACATCACTGAGAATGCCACCTATCCATCACTAGAGATCAGCAGTGACATCACTGAGAATGCCTCCTATCCATCACTAGAGATCAGCAGTGACATCACTGAGAATGCCTCCTATCCATCACTAGAGATCAGCGGTGACATCACTGAGAATGCCTCCTATCCATCACTAGAGATCAGCGGTGACATCACTGAGAATGCCTCCTATCCATCACTAGAGATCAGCAGTGACATCACTGAGAATGCCTCCTATCCATCACTAGAGATCAGCGGTGACATCACTGAGAATGCGTCCTATCCATCACTAGAGATCAGCGGTGACATCACTGAGAATGCCTCCTATCCATCACTAGAGATCAGCAGTGACATCACTGAGAATGCCTCCTATCCATCACTAGAGAGCAGCGGTGACATCACTGAGAATGCCTCCTATCCATCACTAGAGATCAGCGGTGACATCACTGAGAATGCCTCCTATCCATCACTAGAGATCAGCGGTGACATCACTGAGAATGCCTCCTATCCATCACTAGAGATCAGCGGTGACATCACTGAGAATGCCTCCTATCCATCACTAGAGATCAGAGGTGATATCACTGAGAATGCCTCCTATCCATCACTAGAGATCAGCGGTGACATCACTGAGAATGCCTCCTATCCATCACTAGAGATCAGAGGTGACATCACTGAGAATGCCTCCTATCCATCACTAGAGATCAGAGGTGACATCACTGAGAATGCCTCCTATCCATCACTAGAGATCAGCGGTGACATCACTGAGAATGCCTCCTATCCATCACTAGAGATCAGCAGTGACATCACTGAGAATGCCTCCTATCCATCACTAGAGAGCAGCGGTGACATCACTGAGAATGCCTCCTATCCATCACTAGAGATCAGCGGTGACATCACTGAGAATGCCTCCTATCCATCACTAGAGATCAGCGGTGACATCACTGAGAATGCCTCCTATCCATCACTAGAGATCAGCAGTGACATCACTGAGAATGCCTCCTATCCATCACTAGAGATCAGCGGTGACATCACTGAGAATGCCTCCTATCCATCACTAGAGATCAGCGGTGACATCACTGAGAATGCCTCCTATCCATCACTAGAGATCAGAGGTGACATCACTGAGAATGCCTCCTATCCATCACTAGAGATCAGAGGTGATATCACTGAGAATGCCACCTATCCATCACTAGAGATCAGCAGTGACATCACTGAGAATGCCTCCTATCCATCACTAGAGATCAGCGGTGACATCACTGAGAATGCCTCCTATCCATCACTAGAGATCAGCGGTGACATCACTGAGAATGCCTCCTATCCATCACTAGAGATCAGAGGTGACATCACTGAGAATGCCTCCTATCCATCACTAGAGATCAGAGGTGATATCACTGAGAATGCCACCTATCCATCACTAGAGATCAGCAGTGACATCACTGAGAATGCCTCCTATCCATCACTAGAGATCAGCGGTGACATCACTGAGAATGCCTCCTATCCATCACTAGAGATCAGCGGTGACATCACTGAGAATGCCTCCTATCCATCACTAGAGATCAGCGGTGACATCACTGAGAATGCCTCCTATCCATCACTAGAGATCAGAGGTGATATCACTGAGAATGCCACCTATCCATCACTAGAGATCAGCAGTGACATCACTGAGAATGCCTCCTATCCATCACTAGAGATCAGCGGTGACATCACTGAGAATGCCTCCTATCCATCACTAGAGATCAGAGGTGACATCACTGAGAATGCCTCCTATCCATCACTAGAGATCAGCGGTGACATCACTGAGAATGCCTCCTATCCATCACTAGAGATCAGAGGTGACATCACTGAGAATGCCTCCTATCCATCACTAGAGATCAGCGGTGACATCACTGAGAATTACCTCCTATCCATCACTAGAGATCAGCAGTGACATCACTGAGAATGCCTCCTATCCATCACTAGAGAGCAGCGGTGACATCACTGAGAATGCCTCCTATCCATCACTAGAGATCAGCGGTGACATCACTGAGAATGCCTCCTATCCATCACTAGAGGTCAGCGGTGACATCACTGAGAATGCCTCCTATCCATCACTAGAGATCAGCAGTGACATCACTGAGAATGCCTCCTATCCATCACTAGAGGTCAGCGGTGACATCACTGAGAATGCCTCCTATCCATCACTAGAGACCAGCAGTGACATCACTGAGAATGCCTCCTATCCATCACTAGAGATCAGCGGTGATATCACTGAGAATGCCACCTATCCATCACTAGGGATCAGAGGTGACATCACTGAGAATGCCTCCTATCCATCACTAGAGATCAGAGGTGACATCACTGAGAATGCCTCCTATCCATCACTAGAGATCAGCGGTGACATCACTGAGAATGGCTCCTATCTATCACTAGAGATCAGAGGTGACATCACTGAGAATGCCTCCTATCCATCACTAGAGATCAGAGGTGACATCACTGAGAATGCCTCCTATCCATCACCAGAGATCAGTGATCATACTGCGGAGATAGCAGCCACTTCGCTCAACCGTCAATGACAGCTTCCTGTAATCCCTTACGTGTGGGGTCCTGTCGCTTTAATATGAGGGGCTTCATCTGTCACAACGAACAGTATCTTGACTATTAATAACTGTCTCATGAACGCTCTATTTCCAGCAGGAGCCACCTTGACTATGGGATTCTCTACGTCCCATTCAATGAGTTTATAACTGCACAGGGTCGGGTACATGATGCGGGGGGCACATGGACCAGGATACACAGGTTTGTCCTGTAATTCCCCGCTAGAAGCTGATCTATGGGAATGTCTGTACGCTGTGGGTCAGTCAGTATCTGTTAGTCGGGTGGAGCGTCTCCGTCTACTCACAACCTGCGTGTAAATCGTGTGGAGAATTCAATAGCATCATGGCGCTGGCCGCGGCGACGTCGGGATCTGTGAAAATCAACCAATAGAATCGTTACTAAGTATTGGGGCGAAACATGGAACTTACAAACTCTATGATGGGGACGGGGGGCACAAGGCGCCCACCACCAGGGCGCGGACCACCACCAGGGCATGGACCACCAGAAGGACAGCCACATGATTTGAGAGCAGAGGAAGGAGACAGCAGAGACGGCTGCACACAGATCAGGGGACGGACCCCGCCGGGAGCTCACGAAACAAGAAGATGCAACAGCATCAGACAATATCAAGCCTGCAGTGTAAAGAATGGAGGGTATTCTAACTACGTCCTAGGTCCTGTATGTGAGGAAAGTGTCCTTCGGCCATATATAGGCAGGCACCAGATGACATCAGAAAATAGCAATAGGTAAACCCTGGGCATCACCATGGCAACCAGAATGTAACAACCCTCCATCCTTTAAAGCTCCTTTACATTTAGAGATGGACCAGCGATCCGACCAGTGATCCGACCCGGTCAGGATCGCTGGTGCATCGCTAAATGATTGCTAGTGAGCTTTCACACAGGCAGATCTCACAGCGATGCAGCAGCGACGCAGCGCACGATACTCACCTTTCACAAACAGCGATCCTGACGTCCTCCCGCCCACCTCCACGCATCGCTCGTCGGCGCCAGCAGGAAGCCCAGCAGGAAGCGCCCGACGAGAAATGGAGCCGGACATTCTCGTGTGATCAGCGATGGACAGCGGGGGAGCCGGTCAGAGGTATCACACATAGCGATATTGCTATAACGTCACAAAATCGGTGACGTTATAGCGATATCGCTATGTGTAAAACCCCCTTTACACTGCAGGGTGCAGAAAACTACATGTGGTTTTTCTGATGGCGGCACAATTTATATTCTGCTTAGGCTCCATAACGACAGCAGGATAATCCCTGTGATGCCGGGGTCACGGCTGGAGCCGCGCCCCAATAATCCCATGCACAGGGGAGGATGCAGCGATCTTTCAGGGCTCCCCAGCAAACTAATCTATATTTCACACTTGCTCCCCAGAACAACGGCGGCCACAACTGATGGTGATATGACCAATTGCTGGCGGCACTGTGAACTGGCTCAACTGCGAAGATCTACCATCACCCAAATCTGCTCCCGCAGGACCAGTTCCCGCTCTGTTACTAGAGGCATGGTAGCTTGTAGGGACATGAAGAAAACATTATGGTTTTCCCAACTGCCCCCCCACCCCCGATCCTGCGCAGACGCCCACGGAAAATCGCAGAGTAAAGCAGTCAGGGCTTCCATAGAAACCAACATCACCATAGCGACAGTAAACAACCAGGAGCAGCTGCTGAAAAGAACATCTGCCCCAGCGAAGATACCCATCTGCCAGAGGCGAAAGAGGCTGAGGCCACGAGACAAGAACAAAAACTGCAACACAGAACGGCCACACGACACCCAACCACAGGACACCACCCGGGAACAACAACGCCAAGAGTCATCCCAGCATCTCTGCGGGGACAGCGGCTGTGACTGAAATGGCTGATAACAGGGAGTAATAGATTGTAGTCTCCTGTCCTACAGTCACCTCCCCCAGTAATGGCTGATAACAGGGAGTAATAGATTGTAGTCTCCTGTCCTACAGTCACCTCCCCCAGTAATGGCTGATAGCAGGGAGTAATAGATTGTAGTCTCCTGTCCTACAGTCACCTCCCCCAGTAATGGCTGATAACAGGGAGTAATAGATTGTAGTCTCCTGTCCTACAGTCACCTCCCCCAGTAATGGCTGATAACAGGGAGTAATAGATTGTAGTCTCCTGCCCTACAGTCACCTCCCCCAGTAATGGCTGATAACAGGGAGTAATAGATTGTAGTCTCCTGTCCTACAGTCACCTCCCCCAGTAATGGCTGATAACCAGGGAGTAATAGATTGTAGTCTCCTGTCCTACAGTCACCTCCCCCAGTAATGGCTGATAACAGGGAGTAATAGATTGTAGGTCTTTTTTATTATTATAAAATCCTTCACGACGTTACAAATAAAACACAACAGAACAAACATAGAACAAAAACTCCAATCAGAAACAATATGACAAAATCAGACACAAACACAAAGAAATAAACCAGAAATGGAAACAATAAGGGAAATTATCGACCTACAAAACGGGAAAAGAAAATTAAATTAAAGAAACAAGAAATTAAAAACTAAAAAAAAAAAAAAAAAAAAAAAAGGAACAAAATTACAATAATTACACCAGCACCCCCTTAAAATAATAAATAAATAAAATCATGTAAAACCCCCGACCCAGCTCCATTCACACTATTATATACAACCCTGAACTACATTAACACCGTCCTATATACAATACTATATACAATATAAACATATGACACCAGTCCGAATATTGTACAAGACACACCTAATACCCTCTGGTCCCACTGCCTTACCTCACAGCCTCCCCCTTACACCGCCACATTCACACTTACGACAAACCTAATTACAAACATATTATAGAAAATTAACAATATTTATATATTTTTCCTTTTATTTATTTTTTTTAGGATTTTTTTTTTTTATTTTTTTATTTTTTTTTACACTATATATAAAACACACATCTACTCTAACTATCCCACCACCCCTGATCCAGCTCTGGCCACAAAGTTCAGGATTTCTCCGAGCTAGGATCAGGCCCCAAAGTTTTTCCCCAGGCGGGGCCTGGACCAGGCCAGATCAGTCTCTTATCACCGCTGTTGAAAACCCCCCATCCCCCCACCCAACCTAACTAAGACCCTCTATTATACACAATATATACAATACATACTTTACGCTATATACAATATATACATAAACCAACGTTACAGAACATAACCTACGTACTCACCACTTAAGGCTCAAGTTCGATGCTTGCAAACCTTCTATTCAGGAGACTGAAATTCAAAACAAAACTCTAGAGTGAAAAGGCATCAGCCCACCACCAGGATATAGGAGTACTAACGGACTAAGGCACCCCGAAGGAGAAACCCCTCCAGAGATGGGCCGCCCTCCGGGCACCCAGTCTTTCATACTCCAGAGAACGGACCTTCACCAGGGCATCTAGGATGCTGCTATAAACTTCGTCTACACGGAGGATTTTACTCTGCGTCGAAACTAAAACTCGTGCGTTCCACGTGAAGTACCTGACCACTGCGCTGACTATAAATAAAGTGACTCTGTCCCTTCTCCCGAGGTCTCCGAACGCTCCATAGGCCCACTCGGCATAGAACAGAGTAGCCAGCCGCGGCCAACCAATGGAAGCTCCCACCCTGTTGTACACCTCTGTATTAAAGGGACAATGAAGCAGGAAGTGCTCCATGCTTTCCAGCATGTTAGCACAAGCCTCACGGGGGCAATTCCTGTCCTCGGAGATCCTGTACTTCAGATTGTCCCTCACATACAACTTACCTTGGAAGCAGCGCCAAGTCAAGTCCCAGTACTTCTTGGGGATCCTATTAGAATTTAACAAACTCAACCCAACCTCTAGATCCCGACTTGGGCAGTCCTTGAGGACCAATGGACTCTGAAAATGCGAAAGCAAGACCCGCATGTCGAGGAGTTTCCTCGGGAGGGACCTCACCTCCCACATTCCCAGACCCCACCGGCGCATCATCTTCAGAACCGGGGTAACATAAGCCGGGAGATGCCCATGCGGTGTGCGAAGATCCTTCAATCTTCCCCCTGTCTCCCATTCCTGGAAGAAAGGCTGAAACCATCCCTTGCAGGAGAATACCCACGGAGGAGCCCTCTCTTTCCAGAGGTTTGCCACGTTGACCTTCAAAAAGGTGTTCACTAGGAACACCACGGGGTTCACCATATTCAACCCCCCTAGTCTCCTCGTGCGGTAAGTGACCTCCCGCTTGACTAGGTTCAGTCTATTCCCCCATAACATCTGAAAGAACAGACTGTAGACCCGAGTCCAGAGAGGCTCTGGCAAGACACAGACGCTGCCCAGGTAGAGTAGTAAGGGGAGCAGGAAAGCTTTGCACAGGCCAACCCTTTCCCTCAGGGTCAAAGACCAACCCTTCCATTGGTCCACTTTTTGAGCGACACCTTTGATTCTGCCTTCCCAGTTTTTCGTGGGGTAATCACCCTGACCAAATTCGATGCCTAGGACTTTGGCGTGTTCTTGGGGTTCGGGGAGGGTGTCCGGAAGATCAAACCTGGGATCCCCGCCTCCCAGCCAGAGACTCTCACACTTGTCCTGGTTGACCTTGGACCCGGAAGCCTCCGAGTAGCTCTCCACTTCTGACATCACCACCATCGCCTCCTCTCGCGAAGAAACAAAAACGGTGACATCGTCCGCGTAGGCCACTACCCTCAGGATGGCCTCTGGCGCCACCCCGCCCATCCCCACCCCCGCCAACGGTCCACACTCGATCCTTCTGAGGAAGGGATCGATCGCAAACGCGTACAGCAATGGGCTAAGAGGGCAGCCCTGACGGACACCAGATCCTACCCCGAAAGGTTGTCCAATCCACCCATTTACCAGAGGGAAAGTCTCAGCCCCAGCGTATAAGGTCTTAAGCCAGTCCACAAACCCCCCAGGCAGACCGTACCTCAAAAGAGTGGACCAGAGGTACTCGTGGTCAACCCGGTCAAAAGCCTTTGCCTGATCCAGGGTCAGCAGGAACCCCTTCCAAAGGCCCGCCCTGCCTTGCTCCACGGCCTCTCGGACACCCAGAACAGCACTGAAAGTGCTACGGCCAGGAACGCAACAGTTCTGAGCCTCTGAAAGCAGCCGCGGCGCAAACTTCACCAGCCTGTTGAAAAGTATCTTAGCCAAAACCTTCCTGTCCACATTGAGAAGTGCTATGGGACGCCAATTCTCAATGCGTGACGGATCCTTACCCTTTGACAAAATGATCAAAGCTGACCTCCTTAATGATCTCGGCAGGGTGCCCGAGGAGAGACACTCATTAAACACCTGAGTCAAGAGGGGAACCAAGGAGTCCCTAAAGGTCCTAAAGAACTCGGATGTTAAGCCATCCGGACCTGGTGATTTTTTGGGCCTGAGCCCATCGATCGCCAGTCTCACTTCCTCTTCTTTGATCGCTTCTGCCAAAACGTCCAGCGAGAGGTCAGCCCCTGGCTCCGGAACAGCTTCAGCCAGGAAAGCCGACATCCTGTCACGATCCAGTTCCCTCCTTCCCAAGAGGTGTGAGTAGTATGAACTGACGACCTCCAAGATCCCTGATCTGGACCTCTTCAAGGATCCCGTACTGTCCATCAGCCCCGTCACTATCTTACTATTCACTGACATCTCGCAGCTTCTGTAAGGGTCGGGCGAGTAGTACTTCCCGTAGTCCCTCTCAAAAACCAAAGATGCGTGCCTATCGTACTGACACCTCTTCAGCAAGGACTTCACACCGGAGATCTCCTCGCGGCTACCTCCAGTCGAGACAAGATGCTCGAGTCTCCTCCTCAGGCTCTGATACAGGCGATCCCTGTTCAGGCTTCTGAGGTTCGAGAGTTGCCGGAAGAATTTCGCCACCCGATGTTTGAACATCTCCCACCACTCTGACTTAGTGTTACTTAGGCCCAGCAGCGGTACCTGGCTCTGAAGAAAATCCTCAAAAGACCGTCTCACAGCTTCTTCCTCAAGGAGTGATGAATTCAGCTTCCAATAACCTCTTCCCATCCTAGGAGTCTCTGTAACGTTCAGAGAAAACATAATCAAACAGTGGTCGGAGAACTCCACCTCCACAACCGACAACGGCGAGGAGACGGCTTCCTCCTTCAAATAAAACCTATCTATCCTAGACCTGCACTGACTACCTCTAAAAAAGGTGAATCCCGTGCTGCCTGTGTTGTGCCGGATGTGGACATCCACTAGGCGTGCCTCACTTACTATCCTGTTTAGCGCGACGCAATCATAAGTCAGCCGGTCCCCAGAACCTCCTCTATCACAGGGTCTCGTGACGTTGTTGAAATCCCCTCCAAAGACCACCTGCCGACTTGAAAATAAGAAAGGTTTGATCTTCAAGAAGAGACATTTGCGGTCCCACTTGGATTGGGGACCGTAGATGTTAATGAGCCGAAGCTCCTGTCCCCCCATGGAGACATCTAGGATCAAGCATCTCCCCATTTCTAATTCAATTAATCGTCTGCATTCAACCGCTGCAGTCCTAAAAAGGACCGCCACTCCGCTATACGGCTCGGCCGCAAGAGACCAGTAGGAGGGCCCATGCCTCCACTCCCTCCTTGCTTTATGCATGGTTGATAGGTCAGTCAACCTGGTCTCCTGCAAAAACAAAATGTCGGCATCAAGTTGGCCGAGAAAATGAAAGGCCGTGTACCTTGCCGCTTCTGACTTTATGCTGGCAACATTAATGGTTGCCAGCGTCAACGGTGTGGGTGCCGCCATCATGATTGATTGGATTAGATAGCCTTTTTCTTCCCACCCCCAACAGCTTCACCCTCTTCCTCAGACAATGATGAGCTTTTAGTGCGCTTAAGACACACAGACTCATCCATTCTCTCCTTACATACACTCTGGCCCTTGTCTGGTGGTCCCGAGGTAGTCCCCCCCCCCAGAGGGCCCTTTAATTGCTCCCTGAGAAGAAGACTCAGCGACCCCCTGAGCCCCAACATCCCCGTCCGCTACCTCCGGCTCCGGGCCCCTGTCCTCCCCCTCTGCAGGGGAGTCCTGGAGGGCCCCGAACCGGTTGGAGAGATCCACCAGAGGGGGGGCGGCTGGACCTTCCAATGGCACCTGGATCAGGGCTAGAGAATCAGAGGGGTCGCACTCCAGAGCGGAGGCTCGAGACCCGGACCCACTCCTACCCTTGGTTGTTTTCCGGTTACCCTTTTTCCTTTGTTGTGACCATTCCCCCTCTCCCTCATCCAGACTGTCACCGGATGAGGGTTCCTGGGAGGACATGGCGTCTGCCTGCTCCTCCCTTTCAAGTCTCCTGACTTCCTCACTCAATTCGCTGTCTTTAGGATCCTCAGCTGCAAGTGAAGTACCTGGCTCAGGGTTTAGGGTCATTACTCCCTGCCCCCTGTTCCCATGGCGTTGCTCCTGCCGCCTGATGTTGGATGGCGGCAGCTTGCTCCTCACCGGTTCCCTGCCTCCTCCGCCCCTACTGGTCCCTTCACCGGCAAGATTAGTCCCGGCTTTCGCCTGTCCCGCACTCGCCGCTTTCAGGACTGCATTGGCAAAGGAACGCGGACAGCGACTGAATGGATGACCGAGGTCACCACACAAGTTACACCTAATCCTGCCACAGGTAGCAGCGAGATGGCCAAGGTCCCCACACAGTGCGCACTTCTGGGTGGTACACTGCGCACTGAAGTGTGTGGGGCTGCCGCACCTGTGACGGACCTTAGGCTGCCCCTGGTAGAAAATCAGGATCCTGTCCCTCCCCAAAAATGTAGAGGAAGGTATATGGGTAACAGTGTTTCCTGAAACCTTCAATTTCACCATGAAGGTCCAGGCCCCTGACCAGATACCATGGTCGTCGCGGGTCTTCTCAGGAATGCCGACGATGTCGCCATATCGACCAATCCAGGTGGAGATGTCCATGCAGGAAAGTGACTCGTTACTGGTCAAAACGGTCACCTTCCTGACCGAGTTCTGGCGGGATATTGCGACAGGGACGAAACCTTGCCATTCGGGGCGACCCCGAGCCAGCTCATGGCGAGACCAAAAAAGCTCAAGGCCCTCCGGTCTCACGAAGCTGACATCGAAGTAGGAGGTCCCATAGGGATGGATCAAGGCAAAGATGTCGTATGCCGCGAAGCCCATCCCCAGCAGGAGCTCAGCAACCTTTGACCGATCAGGACAGGCATCCTTGCTTACCCACTGGAGACGGGCCACGTTCCTACGGTTACTCCTCTGCCCCGGTGTCGGCAGAGACCAGACAGTCTCTGCCCCTCTATCTCGGAAGGCGGAAAGACCGTGTCTCTCTATCCAGAAAGACAGATCAACCTCCCTCCCCTCTACAATGATGGAACTCTCCCCTTTCTTCAGGGCGTCCAGGAAGCGCTGCTGCAAGTCACCATCCTCGGGGCCACCAGACAAGGGCGCACTACTACCCCCAGCAGTGACAGCCCCCGAATAGCTAGGGGCTGAAGCCTTCGCCACCGCTGGGGGGGCAGTGGGACCACTACCTACTTCCCCTCCACCAACACCAGTGCTGCTCTCCTCATTCACTCCACCAATACTCCCATCATTTGCGGCACCACAACTCCCATCATTCACTCCACCACTATTCCCACCATTCACTCCAGCAGTACTCCCATCATTCACTCCACCAATACTCCCAACGTTTGCGGCACCACAACTCCCATTATTCACTCCACTACTACTCCCATCATTCACCCCATTACCAGTGTTCTCTGCACCTTCCACAGTCTCCTCCATTCCCTCCTCCCTTGTGTCTGCAGTCTCTGCACTCACACCTGCTGGGTCGGGGGAGCGGTGCAGCACCACACCCGTTTTAATTAGCTCAGTGCTGACATTGTGCCGTTCTTTTGGAGCACTGTGCCCCTTATTGTTCTGGGCTGCCTGCCCTGTAGCCACAGACTTCGGGGTGCTGGTATCACATTTTGGGGCATGCTGTCCCCCCGTCACAGCAGAGCGCACAGTGTTCCTTGCTGATGATGTTCCCTGCTTTTGCTGTGTATTTCTTTTTTCCCGTGGCTCTGTCTCAGCTGCGCGCCTCCTCTCCTCTGTTGAGGCGCACTGCGCCCCTGTCACAACAGTGCGCCCCCCTTTCGCCGCACCATGCTCCTCGGCCCTGCCCCCCACAGCCCCGGCGTCGGCCGGCGCAGCTGCAGTGAGCAGGGATGGAGTCTGCCCACACCGTCCCCCTTTCGCAACGGCGTGGACATCCCCCCCGCTCTCCTCGGCCCCGGTGATAACCGGCTTAGCCGCAGCAGGCAGGGAGGGAAACTCCACGGGGTCCCCTATGTCCGGCGCCGTGAGTACCTCCACAGCCTCACCCCCTGCACTGTTCCCCGCACAGACGGCAGCATTGCCGGACGTCCTCCTCCTCTCCCCACCTTGCCTATGCCCCGGACCCACTGCAGAGCCCGTGCTTTTAGGTTTGGTGGGGTTTACACAGGAGGTGGTAGGTGTAACATCAGACATTGGTACATATTTGTAACTCACCACCTCCTGTGTCATCTTTTTTTTCTCCTTCTCTTTTTGGTCTCCTCCGCTGGCTCGTCCTCCCCGAAGGAGAATGTGGTCAGGTCCACAGGAGACTCCAGCTCTCTGATCTCCCTCAACAGACCGCACTCCTCCTCGTCCTCCGCTGACACTCCAGCATGGGTTGTCGGAGTCCTCTGCCGTGCCGGGAGGCCGCTTCCTTGCTGGCTCTGCGACTCTTTCTCCCGGCTTGTTCCAGCACGAGAGACTCCAGCCACGACTTCATCGTCCTCCTCCTCCTCGCTTAGGACGCCGGCTGGCAGTTCTCCCGAGGTATTTAACCCCTTCATTTCAGAGAACCGCCGCTGGTTCTTAAACCTCTCCAGGAAGGGACCTGCGCTTTTCTCAATCCCCTCCCGGAGGAGCACTAACCGGACCACCTCATCTCTGAGGGCTTTAAACCTCTGGGAGGTCGCGGGTCTTTCCTTGTTAGAGGCACGGGTGTTCAGGATCCGTGCCTCCCGCAGCTGCTCCTTCAGCCCGGTCAGTGCTTTGCCGGCGTCCTCGTACTCTCGCAACATGGCGACCACTCGGGAGGAGAAGGAGCTCGTGGACTCGCTGGAGGTCATCTCGCCCCATGATGTTGCTGGGCTCTTCTTCCTGGGGCCTGGGGTGCCCCTGTCTCCCTCTCTGGGCGGACGATGAGCCGTCTCGGGGTTGGAGTAGGTGGGTACGGTCTTTCTCATCCGACCAGATCTCCTCACGCCCTCCTGGGCCGGTTGCTGCTGCTCTCTGTCCCCCGCCGGCACAGACCGGGGAACAGAAGCCTGGGAAGCCATGCCTGGCTCCCAGGAAGCCTGCCTCTCCCTGGGGAGAATAGAGGCAGACTCTGGGCCTCCTCCTGGAAGTCCTGGAGCTCACAAGACAGGTGCTGCTCTCAGCAGGGTGTGACTGATTGTGGGCACCTGTCCTACAGTCTCCTCCCCAGTAATGGCTGATAACAGGGAGTAATAGATTGTAGTCTCCTGTGCTACAGTCACCTCCCCCAGTAATGGCTGATAACAGGGAGTAATAGATTGTAGTCTCCTGTCCTACAGTCACCTCCCCCAGTAATGGCTGATAACAGGGAGTAATAGATTGTAGTCTCCTGTCCTACAGTCACCTCCCCCAGTAATGGCTGATAACAGGGAGTAATACTTTATACTTCTTTATAGCTTACAAGCTTCACAATCACTGGAACCTGAAATAAGATTTATTGATGGATGATAACTGAAGATAATAGACCAAAGGTCAACGCTTGCAGACAAAGCATTGCGACCTCATTTTCCACAAATCCTGTCCTGTCGGTGACGGCCCCAATTCTGCACTGGAGTCACATGTCACCTGTTATTTTAGGTCATTGTGCTGAGATCAGCGGCTTCTCCATGTGAACAACAAAGCAGACAATCAGCAGCGGAGGGGGCTGAGCACAGCGCAACGCAATAACAGGCAGAACCGGACTGATATGGGACGCAACAATCACAACATATTGTACACAAGCATCAGCCACAGGGAAGTGGTACTGTGCAGTGTATATATATATACAGGACAAGGAGTGGAACTGTGCAGTGTATATATATACAGGACAAGAGGAGTGGTACTGTGCAGTGTGTATATACAGGACAGGAGGAGTGGTACTGTGCAGTGTATATATACAGGACAGGAGGAGTGGTACTGTGCAGTGTATATATACAGGACAGGAGGAGTAGAACTGTGCAGTGTATATATACAGGACAGGAGGAGTAGAACTGTGCAGTGTATATATACAGGACAGGAGGAGTAGAACTGTGCAGTGTATATAGACAGGACAGAAGGAGTGGTACTGTGCAGTGTATATAGACAGGACAGGAGGAGTGGTACTGTGCAGTGTATATAGACAGGACAGGAGGAGTGGTACTGTGCAGTGTATATATACAGGACAGAAGGAGTGGTACTGTGCAGTGTATGTATACAGGACAGGAGGAGTGGTACTGTGCAGTGTATATAGACAGGACAGGAGGAGTGGTACTGTGCAGTGTATATAGACAGGACAGGAGGAGTGGTACTGTGCAGTGTGTATATACAGGACAGGAGGAGTGGTACTGTGCAGTGTATATATACAGGACAGGAGGAGTGGTACTGTGCAGTGTATATATACAGGACAGGAGAAGTGGTAATGTGCAGTATATATACAGGACAGGAGGAGTGGTACTGTGCAGTGCATATATACAGGACAAGAGGAGTGGTACTGTACAGTGTATATATACAGGACAGGAGGAGTGGTACTGTGCAGTGTATATATACAGGACAGGAGGAGTGGTTCTGTGCGGTATATATACAGGACAGGAGGAGTGGCACTGTGCAGTGTATATACACAGGACAGGAGGAGTGGTACTGTACAGTGTATATATACAGGACAGGAGGAGTGGTACTGTGCAGTGTATATAGACAGGACAGGAGGAGTGGTACTGTGCAGTGTATATAGACAGGACAGGAGGAGTGGTACTGTGCAGTGTATATATACAGGACAGGAGGAGTGGTTCTGTGTGGTATATATACAGGACAGGAGGAGTGGTTCTGTGCAGTGTATATATATATATATATATATATATATATATATACACATACAGGACAGGAGGAGCGGTACTGTGCAGTGTATATACACAGGACAGGAGGAGTGGTACTGTGCAGTGTATATATACAGGACGGGAGGGGTGGTACTGTGCAGTGTATATATACAGGACGGGAGGAGCGGTACTGTGCAGTGTATATATACAGGACAGGAGGAGCGGTACTGTGCAGTGTATATATACAGGACAGGAGGAGCGGTACTGTACAGTGTATATATACAGGACAGGAGGAGTGGTACTGTACAGTGTTTATATACAGGGCAGGAGGAGTGGTACTGTGCAGTGTATATATACAGGACAGGAGGAGTGGTACTGTGCAGTGTATACAGTGGGGAAAAAAAGTATTTAGTCAGTCAGCAATAGTGCAAGTTCCACCACTTAAAAAGATGAGAGGCATCTGTAATTTACATCATAGGTAGACCTCAACTATGGGAGACAAACTGAGAAAAAAAAATCCAGAAAATCACATTGTCTGTTTTTTTTCATTATATTTGCATATTATGGTGGAAAATAAGTATTTGGTCAGAAAAAAAATTTCATCTCAATACTTTGTGATATATCCTTTGTTGGCAATGACAGAGGTCAAACGTTTTCTGTAAGTCTTCACAAGGTTGCCACACACTGTTGTTGGTATGTTGGCCCATTCCTCCATGCAGATCTCCTCTAGAGCAGTGATGTTTTTGGCTTTTCGCTTGGCAACACGGACTTTCAACTCCCTCCAAAGGTTTTCTATAGGGTTGAGATCTGGAGACTGGCTAGGCCACTCCAGGACCTTGAAATGCTTCTTACGAAGCCACTCCTTCGTTGCTCTGGTGGTGTGCTTTGGATCATTGTCATGTTGAAAGACCCAACCACGTTTCATCTTCAATGCCCTTGCTGATGGAAGGAGGTTTGCACTCAAAATCTCACGATACATGGCCCCATTCATTCTTTCATGTACCCGGATCAGTCGTCCTGGCCCCTTTGCAGAGAATCAGCCCCAAAGCATGATGTTTCCACCACCATGCTTTACAGTAGGTATGGTGTTTGATGGATGCAACTCAGTATTCTTTTTCCTCCAAACACGACAAGTTGTGTTTCTACCAAACAGTTCCAGTTTGGTTTCATCAGACCATAGGACATTCTCCCAAAACTCCTCTGGATCATCCAAATGCTCTCTAGCAAACTTCAGACGGGCCCGGACATGTACAGGCTTAAGCAGTGGGACACGTCTGGCACTGCAGGATCTGAGTCCATGGTGGCGTAGTGTGTTACTTATGGTAGGCCTTGTTACATTGGTCCCAGCTCTCTGCAGTTCATTCACTAGGTCCCCCCGCGTGGTTCTGGGATTTTTGCTCACCGTTCTTGTGATCATTCTGACCCCACGGGGTGGGATTTTGCATGGAGCACCAGATCGAGGGAGAATATCAGTGGTCTTGTATGTCTTCCATTTTCTAATTATTGCTCCCACAGTTGATTTCTTCACTCCAAGCTGGTTGGCTATTGCAGATTCAGTCTTCCCAGCCTGGTGCAGGGCTACAATTTTGTTTCTGGTGTCCTTTGACAGCTCTTTGGTCTTCACCATAGTGGAGTTTGGAGTCAGACTGTTTGAGGGTGTGCACAGGTGTCTTTTTATACTGATAACAAGTTTAAACAGGTGCCATTACTACAGGTAATGAGTGGAGGAAAGAGGAGACTCTTAAAGAAGAAGTTACAGGTCTGTGAGAGCCAGAAATCTTGATTGCTTGTTTCTGACCAAATACTTATTTTCCACCATAATATGCAAATAAAATGAAAAAAAAACAGACAATGTGATTTTCTGGATTTTTTTTTCTCAGTTTGTCTCCCATAGTTGAGGTCTACCTATGATGTAAATTACAGACGCCTCTCATCTTTTTAAGTGGTGGAACTTGCACTATTGCTGACTGACTAAATACTTTTTTGCCCCACTGTATATACAGGACAGGAGGAGTGGTACTGTGCAGTGTATATATACAGGACAGGAGGAGTGGTACTGTACAGTGTTTATATACAGGGCAGGAGGAGTGGTACTGTACAGTGTTTATATACAGGGCAGGAGGAGTGGTACTGTGCAGTGTATATATACAGGACAGGAGGAGTGGTACTGTGCAGTGTATATATACAGGACAGGAGGAGTGGTACTGTGCAGTGTATATATACAGGACAGGAGGAGTGGTACTGTGCAGTGTATATACACTGCAAGATCTGTTCTCTAGAAACTAAAGTGATGATTACAGAACACACATTGAGTGACTCGGCTTTCCCAGGATTCTGCACAGCTGTGACAACTTATTCTGTATAGTAATCACCACACAGTACATACAGATACATACATATATGTACTCTGCGGTGATCACTATACAGAATAAGTTGTCACAGCTGTGCAGAATCCTGGGAAAGCCGAGTGTCACTCAGTGTGTGATCTGTAATCATTACTTTAGTTTGTAGTGAACAGATTTTGACATTTTCCCAAGTTGCCAGAACAGAAGGTGTCGGCATCTTATATCCTTATATTTCCTGGTGAAATAGTGGATTTCAACAACACCAAAGTGGAAAGTTCCCACAAAGTCTGTGGATTCCATGTGGAGCGCCCATGAAGTCCCTGGGATGGCGCTCACCGAGCAGTGAGGGGTTACATCCAGGACACCATTACATCAGCACTCACATTACAACACAAGACACATTCCTTCCACATCATATAATCCTAGAGTCACTGCGCCCCCCACTCCACGTGAAGCCCCCAAGGAGGCTGTGCAGTCCAGACGCCTCTCCTCACTGGAGGCTCCGCTCTCCTGACCTCATTTATTACAACTGCAACTAATTGTAGCAATTCTTAAAGGGCCTCTCCACATAAATTGCTCTAATCTGTTTGTAAGAGATAGACGTAGCTGAGGTTTGAGGTCTGCGGAGCCTCCTGGCCCATCTGCTTTCAGTCCTGCTGGAGACGTCAGCAATGTCACAGCCTGGGTGCTAGGAGCTCTCTGCCTGACAACTCAAGGAAGACACTGATTGATGCAGCGTATCCATAGTAACCAGAATGTCAGACAGACGTGTTCTGTGCAGCTTGTTATAAAGGGGCTCAGCATGGAAGAACCCAAATAAACCTATATGTGACCACCAGGGGCAGTATGAGCCGCTCAAACCGAAATTAACCCTTACAATGCCCTGTGTTGCCTATTGTGAAACCTTCCCACTATATAGATACGCTCACAATAGATAATGGGTTAACAAAAACTTAAACCTGGGGGCGCTCTTCTACAACACTTTTATTATCACGTTTCCATTGCTTTTGCCATTGGCGGCCGGGTCTGTGACGATAGTGAAGGACATAGCCTGAGCAAACATAAAAAGTCATGACATTTCTCCTTTAAATCTCTATTGTGGAGGAAGGAGTGACTACAAGATGACGAAGAGGGCGACGTTCAAGGGTCGGACAAGTCCTTAGTTATTTCTATGGTTGCCTTGACAACTATGAAACAAATGAAGCAAATTACACCGTAACTAATTCATTGAGGATTGCGAGTCGCCGTCCGCCGCTCGGGGACACGCAGGCTTGTCGCACAGCGAGCTTCGGCATTCTCCGCTCAATTATCACTGTGAGAAGATACAGCCCTCCTCCGCGTACGAGGCCGGGACAGCGCGCGCCGCTCGCCTTTGATTCGCTCCTTCCTCGTGAATAACGCAAACTCTGATGTCAACAAATGGTGTTTGCAGAGTTGAGACGAGATGCTTTCATCTCCGCAGCCGCGATGATTACAAGATCTCTCCGGGCGCAAGGGAAATGTTTGCTTACAAGTCAAAAGTACAAAATAAAGAAGAAGCCCCCTGCACTGCGGACGCGAGGACGTAAATTGTCGCCATCACTTCACTGCAGCGGATTCAAATGAATTAATCAAGAAATGCGCAGAAATAAATACAGTGACAGAAATTGATACAGGAAGAAAGGAAGCACTGTTTGTTTTTTTTAGTTACCCAAAAAAAAAAGTTGCATCATAGGCAGTTTTCTACAAAAAACAAAAAAAATTTGGACACTCTGCTGGGAAAACAGGAATTCGTTGGTTAGAAGAAAAAAAAATTCTAACTCAAAAGCCATGAAAATTAGACAGGCAAATATAATGACTTTTCCTTCGTGTTACACTAGATTTCCATTCTCGAGAAAACCCAGTAATAAAGACTTCTCCCAACCATACTTCTCTCCCTGCTGGCGCCAATATGTATCAACTAAAGGTATGAAATGGAAGGGGGGTGGGGTACAGAGATCAGAGAATGTCTCCTATCCATCACTAGAGATCAGCAGTGACATCACTGAGAATGCCTCCTATCCATCACTAGACATCAGCGGTGACATCACTGAGAATGCCTCCTATCCATCACTAGAGATCAGAGGTGACATCACTGAGAATGCCTCCTATCCATCACTAGAGATCAGAGGTGACATCACTGAGAATGCCTCCTATCCATCACTAGAGATCAGCGGTGACATCACTGAGAATGCCTCCATCCATCACTAGAGATCAGCGGTGACATCACTGAGAATGCCAACTATCCATCACTAGAGATCAGAGGTGACATCACTGAGAATGCCTCCTGTCCATTACCAGAGATCAGCGGTGACATCACTGAGAATGCCTCCTATCCATCACTAGAGATCAGAGGTGACATCACTGAGAATGCCTCCTATCCATCACTAGAGATCAGCAGTGACATCACTGAGAATGCCTCCTATCCATCACTAGAGATCAGAGGTAACATCACTGAGAATGCCTCCTATCCATCACTAGAGATCAGCGGTGACATCACTAAGAATGCCGCCTATCCATCACTAGAGATCAGCGGTGACATCACTGAGAATGCCTCCTATCCATCACTAGAGATCAGCGGTGACATCACTGAGAATGCCTCCTATCCATCACTAGAGATCAGCGGTGACATCACTGAGAATGCCTCCTATCCATCACTAGAGATCAGCGGTGACATCACTGAGAATGCCTCCTATCCATCACTAGAGATCAGAGGTGACATCACTGAGAATGCCTCCTATCCATCACTAGAGATCAGAGGTGACATCACTGAGAATGCCTCCTATCCATCACTAGAGATCAGCGGTGACATCACTAAGAATGCCTCCTATCCATCACTAGAGATCAAAGGTGACATCACTGAGAATGCCTCCTATCCATCACTAGAGATCAGCGGTGACATCACTGAGAATGCCTCCAATCCATCACTAGAGATCAGAGGTGACATCACTGAGAATGCCTCCTATCCATCACTAGAGATCAGCGGTGACATCACTGAGAATGCCTCCTATCCATCACTAGAGATCAGAGGTGACATCACTGAGAATGCCTCCTATCCATCACTAGAGATCAGCGGTGACATCACTGAGAATGCCTCCTATCCATCACTAGAGATCAGCAGTGACATCACTGAGAATGCCTCCTATCCATCACTAGAGATCAGCGGTGACATCACTGAGAATGCCTCCTATCCATCACTAGAGATCAGCGGTGACATCACTAAGAATGCCGCCTATCCATCACTGAGAATGATCACCTATATATGTATACAGAGTATCCATGAACCACTCACACAAAAGTATATATAATCCACTGCATATTTACAGATAATTACTAATGGAGAGATGGGTATAGATATGTCTCTAGCCAGATCTATTTTTGTATGTTTTTTTTTAATGTTTGTTTCTGTCCATCAGGAGTGTATTTTCAGACCCTGTATACACACCAGTCCTGCACAGTTATAGGGCTGCGGTGTATACTGCCTCTGCTGAGTGACTCAGCTGGGTGTAGTGTGACAACCTGCAGAACAAGTTCATCACCATGGCAACAAACGACTCAACCGTCATGTACACAATATCAACAGAGAAGCGATCAGTCGTCCCTGCCCCATTCCTGGAATTGATGCCGATAGTCTTATCCTGCAAGTAAAGCAAGATGGCAGCGAGAATAGAAGCGCTGAGTCTGCAGAGCTGGGATGCGTCTTCAGGATCATGTGACCATGACTAGAAAACTAGAAAAGAATCAAGATGTCAAGGAAACTAATTAGTAAATATTTATGGTAAATAACACTGTACATGACTGCTACACTGTATCCTTTACAGTCACCAGGGGGGCAGCTAGAGTGGGATAAAGCCCCCCCAGCATCATGCCAGGGTCACCTGGAGCCAGAGCGGGATAAAGCCCCCCCCCCCAGCATCATGCCAGGGTCACCTGGACGGGCCACACGGCTGCCAGACTGAGCTAACCTTGTATATCTGCACCTGGTCGAGCAGTGACACCCAACACCAACATTGGCTCAATCACCAGACTTTACTAAAGCAAAAATCAGAAGCCTGAAATAAGCCAGTTATGTGTCAGTAGGGCTATGTTCACATGTTGCATTTTTATGGGCAAATTTTAAGCTGCGCTTTATAGTGCCAGCAAAGTCTGAGATTTCAGAAATCAACGCACAAGAGTAAAAATGAAGCAAAAATGCAGCAAATAAGAAAATCGTTATTTGCTGCTTTTGGTGCAAAAGCCTTAAGGAGGTTGCATCTCAATTTTATTTATTTGGGGGGGGGGGGGGGAACAAAACCTGCTGCTTTTTTTGTAGCAGCTTCTAGCAGGTTTTGCCTGAAGAAAAAACATAGGCTATGTTCACAACACGTTGCATTTTTACTGCTAAGGGTACGTTCCCTGATCAGTAAGCGCTGCGGGTTAGACGCTGCGTACATCCACAGTAGCCAGATGTTACAGTATAGTGGATGGGATTTCAAGAAATCCCATGCTCATTATGCGTTCAGGGACGCCCACGGCATCCCTGCGTAAGCGGACATGCAGAGCGTCTTTCTAGACCGCAGCATGTCTGTTACGGAGAGGCTCAGTCTCCGAAGCGTAAATTATCCATAGGATTTAATTAGATGCGGTAAAACCGCATTATCTTCCTATTCACTTGCGTAGTAACTGCGGGAACGCAGCTTACTATGCATGTGAACTAATTTAAATAATGTCTTACCATGTGCCACAGCCGGATGTTCACGTCCAATGGGACAGGATATATACCTTCTCTGTGGACAGGTAAGGATATTGTTGCTTCTTTATTTTATTTCTCTTACAGGAGATCAGAAGGCTTCGATGGAATAGGCGATGCAGTCAGTATGGATTAATTAAGATTATTGAAGGAGTAGGTGTCAATTTCAATTAAAGGACTTTATTCTGGCTGTGTCTTTATTTACCATGTAACTACAGGGTTAGTAATGGAGAGGTGTCTTATAGACGCTTTTCCATTACTAATCCATGGCCTTGATGTCACCTGACAATACAAAGGTGACATCAACCCCACAAATATTACCCCACTTGCCACCATTACAGGGCAAGCGGGAAGAGCCGGGTTAAGTGCCACAATTGGCGCGTCTTTGGACGCGCCAATTGTAGGGCTGCTGCTTTTAGGCTGGTGAGGGCCAAAATCCATGGGTCTCGCCAGCCTGAGAATGCCAGGCCACAGTTATCTGCTTTTTCCTTGGCTGGTTAACAAAAATAGGGGGACCCCACACTTTTTTTTTTTGGAGGGGATCCCACTATTTTTGCTAACCATCCAAAGTAAGCAGACTGCTGCGGCCTGGTATTATCAGGCTGGTAAGGTTCATGGATACTGGATCCTTACCAGCCAGAAATACCAACCCCAGTAGTCTGCTTTACTCTGGCTGGTTAACAAATATAGGGGGACCCCACACCATTTTTTAAAATTATTAATAAGGAGGGGACCTCTCTATGTGCTTTCCTCCACTTCCTGTGTTGTGTACTTCCAGCTGTGTCACAAGATTCACCATTATGTAAATTAGCACACATGTGTAGTAAGCTGCGTTCCCGCACTTAATACGCACTAGGAAGATAATGCGGTTTTACCTATGCTAATAAAAGTCTATGGGTAATTTACGCAGCGGTGGCGGAGCATCTCCCATCTCCACTACATAAATTGACATGCTGCGGCTGGAACGACGCGCCGCATGTCGGTCTCTGCAGATGAACCGCGGGCAGTGGTGAACACATAGTGGGCATGGGATTTCTTTAACTCCAATGCACTATGCTGTAACAGCTGGACACTGCAGGTTGGACATTGCGGATGTACGGCAGCATCCAACCCGCAGCGTTTACTGACCGTGGGAACATACCCCAATATATCTGCAAAGAGGAAACCACTTTTTTTCCTTCCCTGAAACCAACTTTCAATTAGCTTTATTTCAAGTGACAAAAAAAAAACAAAAACAAAAAACGCATGCAATGAAAAAATACATCAAAAACGCATTCACCTGCGTCAAATCCTGATCATGGGAACATACCCATAATGCTGCGGGTTGGACACTGCATACAGCCACATCGTCCAAATATTACTTACAGCATAGTGGAGGGGATTTCATGAAATCCCATCTCCACTATGCATGCAGGGACGCCTCCAAGTTCCCTGCGCAACCAGACATGCGGAGTCTTTCCAGACGCAGTATGTCTATTTATCTTGTGGAGTCGCTCAGTCTCTGCAATATAAATCTCACCCATACAATGTGTTGGACGTGGTGATTTCTCACGGTTCAATGAGCACATGCGGAATCACCGGCGTTCAAAAGCCGGCAGCGCTTTGGACGGAGCGGACATGTGCCGCGTCCAAAGCGTGACGGATACTGGCCATGGAAACATACCCTTAAGGCCCCGTTACACATAACGATGTCCCAGCGATCCCACCAACGATCCGACATGATGGGATCGCTGGGACATCGTTAGGCTGATCGCTGGTGAGCTGTCACAAGACAGCCCCTCCAGCGATCAGGACCAGCGACGCTGGACGCTGGTGTCTAATGTAAACATTGAGTATGCGTGCTGGCCAGCGGGAGACCAGCGATCGAAAAATGGCCCAGGCCGATCGAGCATGATCAGCGATACCCGACGGGGGTCGGTCGCTGATCCCTGTCACACACATCGATGTCACTGGCGAGATCGCTGTGGCGTCACAAAATCAGCGAATCGCTGTGTGTGACGGGGCCTTTAACTTACCATAACTTACTGTGGCTATCAGGGCATGCTGGAAGTTGCAGTTTAAAAACTGGAGGGTGGAATATGTGTAATCCCTGTATAAAACCATTTTGCAGTCACCCAACTTTCCCAGCAGCAGATCAGCAAATTTTGTGGTCCGATAATCCTTTTCATCTGAAGTTACAAAAGGAAAAAAAAAAATCTTTCTGAGCCCCGAGGAAGGATCCTGGAGGAGTGAAGGGGCTATCTGCATGCTTTGTCAGAGCCCATAGACAGACAAGCTTTACATGCAGGGCCATATCAATTTCTTATGCCTCTATAGTTCCATTTCCAGGACTCAATATTAAAAGAGCCAACGCGTTTTCAGCCTTGTTGCATTAAGTGCGATGGCAGCCAGGTCACTGATCAGCCAGACAAAATATGTAGTCACCTCGCACAAAAAGGTGAACGGCGGAAGACAGACATCCCCCCCCCCACAATCTGCTCAGGCAGCCTGGGACGATCGTCTAACAGGAGTGCGGCCTCCGCTTCTACCCCTCGCTAGAGGCGCGATGCTGATCGCTTGTGACAAGAGGTATTTGTAATAGCGGCTCCGTGAAAGGCGTACAGTCATCTATTGTGCGGGCAGGAAGGGAAGGAGGCACTCTTATTGTCAGCGGCTAACAAAAAAAATAGCGTCTACATTCATGACCTCCTTTCCTCTCTGCTAATGGAAAGTGAATTACGGGCATCGGGACCAGACCAGTGGGTTCACAAAATGATGTATACATGTATGCGGCTGCATCTACAAAGTGTTATTTCATCTCCTCCAGGAGGTCTCACGCCAACAAGCAGATGAAAAATCTGCACAAAATAAGAGCCAAGACTGCAAAATGCCCCAGAAAAAAAAGTCACCTTGGAAAGGTGGGTGATGACCTCTCTGGTCTGCGATGGCAACTTTCCCAAGAAAAGATCTAACTGACAGAATTCTCCAGCAGAGGACAGCTGCAAGACCAATATTTTTGGGGTGTAATGACTATTTGAGGGGGTTGCATTCTGCCAAGGTGGCGCTCCATAAAGCAACCAGGCTGGTAGAAGGCCTGAGCAACAGGAACAGTCATCGCTGATGTATTTAAAATTGTATTAGCGATCTGGTATCGGAGGCCTCCGCGGGGACCTGTCTCATTCCCAGCGCTCGCCCATTTAACGTGCGGTGTGATCGATAGAGCACTAGGCAGAGGGATAACGCTGCGCGTATCATCTGCAGCCGCTGTCAGGAGGAATACGACAAGATAAACCCTGACGAGCCATCATACCCACTATAAATAGACGCCTTCCCAAGGTCAGCGCACGGAACTTATTGGATAAATAGCAGCAGACTCGGATGTACCAACGGCAAGGAAACAGTCAGCGGCATCAAAACACCGGCAATTGTGCAGAAAATCCTGACTACACAGAAAGTCCTGGATCAGTAATGTAATGTATGTACACAGTGACTGCCACTGTGTACATACATTACTGATCCTGTACTGATCCTGACTTACATCCTGTATTATATACTGCAGAGTTGCACTCACTATTTTTCTGCTGGTGCAGTCACTGTGTACATACATTACATTACTGATCCTGAATTACATCCTGTATTATACTGCAGAGTTGCACTCACTATTTTTCTGCTGGTGCAGTCACTGTGTACATACATTACTGATCCTGAATTACATCCTGTATTATACTGCAGAGTTGCACTCACTATTTTTCTGCTGGTGCAGTCACTGTGTACATACATTACATTACTGATCCTGAGTTACATCCTGTATTATACTCCAGAGCTGCACTCACTATTCTGCTGGTGCAGTCACTGTGTACATACATTACATTACAGATCCTGAATTACATCCTGTATTATACTACAGAGCTGCACTCACTATTCTGCTGGTGCAGTCACTGTGTACATACATTACATTACTGATCCTGAGTTACATCCTGTATTATACTCCAGAGCTGCACTCACCATGTACATACATTACTGATCCTGTACTGATCCAGAGTTACATCCTGTATTATACTCCAGAGCTGCACTCACTACTCTGCTGGTGCAATCACTGTGTACATATATTACATTACTGATCCTGAGTTACAACCTGTATTATACTCCAGAGCTGCAGTCACTATTCTGCTGGTGCAGTCACTGTGTACATACATTACTGATCCTGTACTAATCCTGCGTTACATCCTGTATTATACTCCAGAGCTGCACTCACTATTCTGCTGGTGCAGTCACTGTGTACATACATTACTGATCCTGTACTAATCCTGAGTTACATCCTGTATTATACTCCAGAGCTGCACTCACTATTCTGCTGGTGCAGTCACTGTGTACATACATTACTGATCCTGTACTGATCCTGAGTTACATCCTGTATTATACTCCAGAGCTGCACTCACTATGTACATACATTACTGATCCTGTACTGATCCTGAGTTACATCCTGTATTATACTCCAGAGCTGCACTCACTGTTCTGCTGGTGCAGTCACTGTGTACATACATTACATTACAGATCCTGAATTACATCCTGTATTATACTACAGAGCTGCACTCACTATTCTGCTGGTGCAGTCACTGTGTACATACATTACATTACTGATCCTGAGTTACATCCTGTATTATACTCCAGAGCTGCACTCACCATGTACATACATTACTGATCCTGTACTGATCCTGAGTTACATCCTGTATTATACTCCAGAGCTGCACTCACTACTCTGCTGGTGCAGTCACTGTGTACATACATTACTGATCCTGTACTAATCCTGCGTTACATCCTGTATTATACTCCAGAGCTGCACTCACTATTCTGCTGGTGCAGTCACTGTGTACATACATTACTGATCCTGTACTAATCCTGAGTTACATCCTGTATTATACTCCAGAGCTGCACTCACTATTCTGCTGGTGCAGTCACTGTGTACATACATTACTGATCCTGTACTGATCCTGAGTTACATCCTGTATTATACTCCAGAGCTGCACTCACTATGTACATACATTACTGATCCTGTACTGATCCCGAGTTACATCCTGTATTATACTCCAGAGCTGCACTCACTGTTCTGCTGGTGCAGTCACTGTGTACATACATTACATTACAGATCCTGAATTACATCCTGTATTATACTACAGAGCTGCACTCACTATTCTGCTGGTGCAGTCACTGTGTACATACATTACATTACTGATCCTGAGTTACATCCTGTATTATACTCCAGAGCTGCACTCACCATGTACATACATTACTGATCCTGTACTGATCCTGAGTTACATCCTGTATTATACTCCAGAGCTGCACTCACTACTCTGCTGGTGCAATCACTGTGTACATATATTACATTACTGATCCTGAGTTACAACCTGTATTATACTCCAGAGCTGCAGTCACTATTCTGCTGGTGCAGTCACTGTGTACATACATTACTGATCCTGTACTAATCCTGCGTTACATCCTGTATTATACTCCAGAGCTGCACTCACTATTCTGCTGGTGCAGTCACTGTGTACATACATTACTGATCCTGTACTAATCCTGAGTTACATCCTGTATTATACTCCAGAGCTGCACTCACTATTCTGCTGGTGCAGTCACTGTGTACATACATTACTGATCCTGTACTGATCCTGAGTTACATCCTGTATTATACTCCAGAGCTGCACTCACTATGTACATACATTACTGATCCTGTACTGATCCTGAGTTACATCCTGTATTATACTCCAGAGCTGCACTCACTATTCTGCTGGTGCAGTCACTGTGTACATACATTACTGATCCTGAGTTACATCCTGTATTATACTCCAGAGCTGCACTCACTATGTACATACATTACTGATCCTGTACTGATCCTGAGTTACATCCTGTATTATACTCCAGAGCTGCACTCACTATTCTGCTGGTGCAGTCACTGTGTACATACATTACTGATCCTGTACTAATCCTGAGTTACATCCTGTATTATACTACAGAGCTGCACTCACTATTCTGCTGGTGCAGTCACTGTCACTGTGTACATATATTACTGATTCTGAGTTACCTCCTGTATTATATTCCAGAACTGGTGGCTTTACTGGGAGATTTCAGCTCTGGATGTGGGAGTAATATTAACCATACAAGGCCAACTGAGTTCACAGCCTTCAGCTTTAACCCTGTGCTTCTGATCTTCATGTGATCAGAACCTGGTGCTTTATGGCCATGGCCATGTGTAGATCAGGAGGGTCTCTGTACAAGGTGGAGGGGGCAGTAACTGTATGGACATGACCAGAGGCAAGGTGCTGCTGGAGTGACATCTTTCAAAAGCTGAGAAGGGCAGAAGACAAACTGGTTTTGGCTCTTTGCATGTCCAGGCAGGAGAGATTCACATCTGGTAAAGTCTGAATTATTCACCCTCTTACTCTGCGCCCCATACAGTTCACATAACCCGTGTGGAGCCCCCCAGGATGTGTACGGCAGCCAGTCAGTCTGCCCAGTGCATCATATAAGTGTATCGTATGGAGATATGAAAGAATTGGTCCACAATATAATATGATGTATACAGACTGTACACTACCACCTGCCATCATCGCAATCTAATCAACATGTCCATTTATCTATTCTTCCTGCAGGTACGTGACCCAGCTTTCCACACTGACATTCCCATACCTCAACTCATTGCACCCATTTGGTATCCTTTTCAACTAACCCCTGCAATACCCCCAATGTTATTTATGACCTTGTTTACACTGCCTTGATCATATGCATCTGCCTCACTCTTAATTATCTGACCAAGATGAGCATAGACCATTACCCACTGCTTCACACCTGACTGTACTTTCTAGCACATACATTGCATATCATAAGTCTGCCCAGTGCATCATATAAGTGTATGATAAAAGTGTGGAGCTATGAAAGAATTAATCCAGAATCGAACCAGAAGAGAACTGAAGGTAATTGGAGAGTCACTATAAACAATGTTTCTGCTTGTTTTCACTCTCAACCCTATAATCCTTCACTTTCAGGGCAACTGTTACCACCCACCTTTCGTGTCTCCCTTTTTCCTCAGACACTAAGCTTGCGAGCAGGGCCCTCATTGCTCTTGGTATCTGTTATGATCTATGTGATTATTGCTATGCTGTAATGTCTATTGTCTGTAGAAATCCCCTCTGAAATGTAAAGTGCTGCGGAATATGTCCATCTCTCACTTCCAACTTCGGCCTCGCTCAATGGTCTTCTGCAGCCACTCACAAAGATGGCCACACATTGGACCTCATTCTTCACCTGCCTCTGCTCCCTATCTAACCTCTCTAACTCACCTCTTCCCCTTTCTGATCACAACCTACTTACATTCTCTTCCCTCTCCTCCAGGTAAACAATCCCCACCCCACAAACTTGCACACACTCACAGAAATCTTAACCACCTCAATCTACACACACTCTGAATCCCTTCTCCCTCTTTCAGTTGTAAGTCCCCTATACAATGTGGATTCTGCTCGCAAAATCAACAGACAACCATGGCACAAGCCTGACCAAAGAACTGAGGCGGGCTTACAAAGCCATCCAAAACCTGTGTCCTCCATACATCTGTTACGTTGTCTCCCAGTACTTACCTGCACGCAACCTCCGATCCTCACAAGATCTCCTTCTCTATTCCCCAATTATCTCCCCTTCCCATAATGGCATATAAGATTTCTCCCGCACATTTCCCCTACTCTGGAACTCTCTACCACAACATATCAGACTCTCACCTACCGTGGAAACACTCAAAAAAGAACCTGAAGACCCACCTCTACAGACAAGCCTACAACCTGCAGTAACCACCAAACCGCTGCATGACCAGCTCTACCCTCGCCTACTGATTCCTCACCCATCCCATGTAGATTGTGAGCCCTCGTGGGCAGGGTCCGCTCTCCTACTGTACCAGTCGTCACTTGTATTAAGATTACTGTACTTGTTTTTTTATCATGTACACCCCTCCTCACATGTAAAAGCGTCATGGAATAAATGGCGCTATAGTATTAAATAATAATCATCCAGCTTTCCCCAGGTCAGATCAGACCATAGACTGGTAAAGCGCACAAGTGGCTAAGAATTGGCTTTTAGAGCTCCCTGTGCAGAAGCCAATGACTAATACCGTTGGCTGCGTGATCATTACTTCTAAATAAGTGAATTAAAAACAGGAAGGTTTCATCCGAACGGCGGCTGCGGATGAGGAATTTGGCCTCATGACAACTATTTCAGGACAAGAGAAAATAAGAGTCTGATATTGGTTGGCACGACGCTCGTTTCAACGCCGGCGGTTCGTGACTTTTGGTAACTTTGCTGCTTTAAACCAACGTCCCAACAACCGAAGATCAAGAGGCACCACCATACACTGGTATAGGAGCACAACCAGACTACAAAAGGGATTGTGTGTAGTCTGTAACCATGGAGACAAAACACTTCATAGGAGCAGTGCACACAAAACAAGAAAGTTATAACCACGACCATTTACAACGTTGCTTCATTTAGCATTTCCCGAGCACTGAACTGTCCGTGCGTCACTTGTAGCCGCTGCAGTCCTGATACAACCACACCAAGAGACCCGACACCACAAGTCACAGGGAGAGAGAAGGTATCACTTAATAAGGAATAATAATCCAGATGAGCGTTCACATTAGTGGGGGTCTCAAATATTTTCTGAAGGTAGATGCCAAAAAAAGAAGGATCAGACATGTTGTAAGCTAGTAGCTTGATCCCTGATCCTTTGTTTTGAGGGGGATAATCTGACACTAGAAGAGGCTGGACACATGAAAGAGTAAGGAGCGGAGGAAAGACAGGTCTGTATAAGAGGACAAAGGGGTCTGGAGTCTGGATTGCGGGGTAGGACAGAAGGGTCAGGAGATGAGAAAGCCAGAAACTCAAGTAGAGAAAAGCAGAACCCATGGGTGGGACAGTGGGGTCTGGTGGATGGGTCAGAGTGGTCTATAGGGTGGGACAGAGGATGGTATATCAACAAGAAAGGCATTATCTGTAAGGGAGAGCAGTGAAGTCTATGGATCGGGCAGAAGGGTCTTATCTGCTTGCATATGAAGTAGTCTGTAGGAAAAGCCATGTAATGTCAGGTCGCCGTCAGAAAAAAAGCCATATAAGAAATAAGCCTAATCTGTCAGCCGGGCTGGTAAGGGTTAAGGCTCCAACACGCGGGACGAGGGCATCAGATTGCAGGTAATCGCCATCTACACACCTAGCATTTACACAGCGGCGTGCTTTCACCCTGTAATTTGCGGCCACACCTCACAGTTGCTATGGCGACCAAACAGCGCCACTAAACTTTATCCTGTTTGGTTAGGAGGTGGGGGCGGACGCTTTGTACTCCTGACTGCTACCACAACCCAGCACAATGGGCCAGCAGGACCGGATGGCCCCCTACTTCTTTGTTGTAATCTGACAACTCCAGATGTGCCGACAACCCCAAAAAAGTGGGCGGTGTAAAGTGAGCAGTGTACCCTGACCTCTGCGACTTTTCAGATCCCCCGCTCTGCCCGTTAACTACACGTGTATGTGAGGATCAAAACTACAGTCATTTTACAGTCCCAATAAACATCCACAGCCTTAGCATTTATGTGCATTATGAAGCGGCAGCTCTTCAGCGCCAGTGACGTGGAGGCAGCTCAGAAATGAGGGGTCCTACATACATGGAAGGCCAGTGATGCACGAGAACCAGGCATTCGCAGAGGGGATTTCACTTGTTTTTCTCCCCACATTTAGTCTACCTGCTTACATATATCAAGTGTAATACAAAGTCTAAGAGATAGTTGGAGAAGATAGAAGGAGGAGATCTGCCATGACAGCAGCGGGGAGCTCCATCCCCGTAGCAGGGGGCACAGGACAGGTGCCGGGGGCTTCTCTTACCTTGAAGCAACGCTCCATTTTTCTTGAAGAAGCTGCTTCCGGGCCACAGAGGAGGGACCGATGTGCTGCGGAGAGAAGAGAAACAAGGTGTCAGTACCCGGCAGACTCTAGCCAGCATTACTAAAGACTGTCTCTTTCTCGCCTCTTCTCAGATTATTGGATGGAGACCATTTTTGGTTGCCCTTGAATATGGCCCAGAGCGCTGCCTGTAGTGAATATATTGCATCTGGAAAGCTCATTGTGCAGTAACCAAAGGCAAAGCACAATCTAAGGCCGGGTTCATACAATGACGTCGTTCTTTGCAACAATTGCTGCTGCCCGGTTAGAAACGATCAGTCACATGATGGGCAGATGTCACTGCTTGGCTCCACGTGGGGGCGGCGATTTACACACGTGTCTGGGCGCTGACTACTTTCGGACATTGTCATTGTTCCTGTGTGTTACGACCCCAGAAGTGGGGACTATCAGGAGTCACAATGTTTGCCGGCTGCAGGCCCTCCCCAGCACACTCCAGGAGAATGGAGAAGTGATGAGAGACTCAAGAGTCCATTCACGTCAAGTCATCAGCCAACAAAGGGAATCCGGACCCACACAAAGGAGTCTATCGTGGGGTCTGCATCGGGCGGCGTCAGCGGACATGAGGAGAACAAATGACGCTGCTAATCACCATTTCATCAGGTCTAGTCTCCTATTTGATACATTGTAGCAGGTTGTGGCTCGGTGACAACTTCATTCCCGCGATAGTAAATGGGTGTCAGATTCCATCTGTTTGGGAGATCGAGTCAATTGTGAGGTTCACATTTCCGAGATTTTTAAGCCAGATAATCACTGGCCTCCTATGGGGGGTAATTGTCATAATATCTCATGACGGGAGGGTTCCCTTAAATATTAGGCCCGGATTACATTCCGCTATGTAAACTGACACCATTTATTCCAAACAGAGGTATATCCTTAAAGGGGTTCTCCACCCTCGTACAATTTATTTTTTCCCACAAAAATACGCAATTGGGGCTAAAAGTAGTTTCTGTAATTTAGTTTCCTTGAGAATTTTGCACAGTTTGCTTCTATAGTTTTAGTGATGCAGAAGGAGCTCACCGAGAATATGACAGTCAGCTCGTTCCGAGAGTCTGATGGGGAGTCACTAATTCTTATCTGTCTTTTTCTGAGCTCCTCTCACATTATTTATGACAACAAAGTTGAACATGGAGAGAACGAGAGAGCCTGGAAAAGCTGAACGGTGTAACATTTGTTATGAAACCCATTGTCAAAATGGATGTTCAGCCCCAAATACATGCCTGTAAGTAAAAAAATAAATAAAAAAAAGTCAACAAAGATGTACAGCCCCTTTACAGATGTACTGCGGGCAAAGCCGAAAATTATTAGTGCGCATGCGCCGGTGAACTATGTCCCAGAAGTATTTCACTGCCATTTCTGTGTTCCGGGACATAGTTCACCGGCGCCTGCACACTAATGATTTTCGGCTTTGCCCGCAGTTGGGCAAAGCATACTGCGCATGCGCAATTGGATATTGCAATGCGCACGCGCTTAATCTGAACGACAACTACGGAAATTCCCAGAACGATTGTGTACAGCGGCCAAGGAGGGGAGGAGGGAAGGAGCCAAAACACCGCCGATCAGACCGGACACAACTCATTTTTATACCGCGCCAAACTGAGGTGACAGATTCCCTTTAACGGAAAGTGAAATTCTCAATTATAAATCTGCAGCAAGTGGAACTTAAAAAAAGAATGTCCACAACCTGGAGAGCCCCTATTTAAAAGAAGTAGTCCCCCTTAAACCCTCACGTCATGCACTGGCGTTTTTCCAGCTATGTTGATGCCAGGTACACTGGTGTTTGAACGCCATTGTTACGCCACGTGAGCCCTGCAGCCGATCAGCGGTTTCTTTTGGGGTGGTGCGCTCTCACTTCTCCTGATTGAATGTTGGGGAAGCAAAAGAATTGAAAAAGCAGCTCCCAAAAGCAGCCGTTGATTGGCAAACCTGGCATTGACAAGGATGCAACTGTGCCGCTGCAGGAGAGGAATATTTTTCAACTTAATTTAAAAAAAGAGAACATCCAGCAACAGGACGACCCCTTTAAGTTTTGATTTTGGGGCGTATTATCACGTTAACTTTCAAAGGTCAGATGCTACGCACAAAAAACCCGGACACGACAACTCCATCTTCTCCTGCCTCGGTTTATGTTTATAGAGGTCTCGCCTCTCAATGTGGTTTCCACAGCTCTCCCCTAATGAGGCCATTTAACTAAACGACGTGATTAAAGAGGCCGCCTTGTTACCAGAGACAAATGGAAGTCTGGAAACTTGTGTCTCTGTGGTCGGGTGCTAGACCTATAAAAAAGGGGTCGTATTGTCAGGAGGGTGAGCTGGCGTGAGGTCTGCTTATTAGCTGGGATTTATGGAAGACCTCAGCGGGACAGGGCGAGGGTGGAACTATGGAAAAACATCTGTGGCCCTGCCGAGCACCTGATAATCCAGCACTTCGGGTCCGTTTGATGCTGATTTTACTAGGGTCACTGGCCCTTTAAATAAAGTATCACCTGCAGATACAGCGATGTCTGTTAGAACGATGAGATTTTAACGCAGTAAACGAGAAGGAAGCTGTTAACCGCAAACTGCCATGTCTGTGCAGACTACCGTGAAGCCGGGATCATGAACTTCTTTACACATAAGGCTGGCCGGCTCAGAGCTTCTGAGCAGAAAACGTAACGAGGTAACGCTGCCGTGTACCTAATAAATGAGAGGTGCGTTTCGCCACGTTTCAGCAGGACGTAACACGGAGCTGCCTCGCATCAGCCCGTCTGCTGCCAGGAGCCAGCAGCCGTGTTTGTGCCGCAGCTGCCAGACTCCGGACGGACCGAGGAGCTTTCTATGTTACATTCACAGCGACTGTCAAAACAAGAGGAGCGGCGTCTGCGGTGGCGAATGGAGAAATTATCTTGTTGCTTAGCGACAGTCAACACTGCTGAGTGCCGGCGTCTGGATCGCCATGGGCCATCCACGTCCTGGAAAGACGCTCGCTTCAAGGTGAAACTCAGCAAAGCGTCACGGGCTACGAGAACGACCGGACCCCGAGAGCAGCGAAACGGAAGATTGGAGGGAAGGCAGGAACGCAGACACACGGCTATAGTGTGAACACGCACAAAACATCATGGTATATAGAAGGGTGTACACAGCGCCCGCTGACAGTGGTGTATGGGCAGGAGGAATTCAGGAGGCTGGGAGAGCGGCTGCGCAGGGTCAGAGGCCAGGGCACCCACAGACAGCGGACAATAGGCGCTCTGTCACCACTGGCCGTAGGGGAAGAGAACACAACTACTGTGCCGATAGTACCGCCATCATACAAAGAGAACGCAACCACTGCGCCAATAGTACAGTCATCATACAGAGAGGATGTTGCCACGGCGTCAATAGTACAGCCATCATACAGAGAGAACATAACCACTGAGTCAATAGTACCGTCATCATACAAAGAACGCAACCACTGTGCCAATAGTACCGGCATCATACAGAGAGGATGTTACCACGGCGTCAATAGTACAGCCATCATACAGAGAGAACGTAACCACTGAGTCAATAGTACCATCATCATACAAAGAACATAACCACTGCGCTAATAGTATCGCCATCAAAGAGAGAAAGTAACTACTGCGCCAATAGTACCATCATCATACGCAGAGAATGCAACCACTGCGCCAATAGCATCACCATCATACAGAAAGAACGTAACCACTGCGCCATTTGTACCGCCATCATACAGAGAAGGCAACCACTGCACCAACAGTAACACCATCATACAAAGAGAATGTAACCACTGTGCTAGTAGTACCGCCATCACACAGAGAACGTAACCACTGCATCAATAGTATCGCCATCATACAGAAAGAACGCAACTACTGCGCCAATAGTGCCATCATATGCAGAGAACGCAACCACTGCGCCAAGAGTACCTCCATCATACAAAGATCATAACCACTACGCCAATTGTACAGCCATCATATAGAGAACGTAACCACTGCGACAATAGTAACATCATACAAAGGAGAATGTAACCACTGCGCTAATAGTACCATCATCATATGCAGAGAACGTAACCACTGTGCTAAGAGTAACACCATCATACAGAGAGGACGTAACCACTGCGGCAATTATACCATCATCATATGCAAAGAACGCAACCACTGCGTCAATAGTACCGCCATCAGAGATAAAATAACCACTGCGCCAATAGTACCGCCATCATACAAAGATCATAATCACTGCACCAATAGAACCGACATCAAACGCAGAGAACGTAAACAATGCCCCAATAGTACCGCCATCTTACGCGCCAGAAACAGGGAGGAGCTCACAGCATAATAGACACAGGCAGGGGTCCAGAAACATGGCACATCCTCAGATGTGCCATGACCGCATCACACTCACCCCACACATAACCGCATTAGATACAGTGCACATCACAATATCATACAAGATATGGTTAGATACATGGCTCAGCAGACAGTATTGTACAGGATAAGTTTAGATACATGCTCAGCAGACCATATCACAGGATTGGATTAGAAACACGGCTCAGCAGTCAGTATCACACAGGAGAGGATTAGATACACGACTCAGCAGTCAGTATCACACAGGAGAGGATTAGATACATAGCTCAGCAGTATCACACAGGATAGGATTAGATACATGCTCAGCAGACCATAGCACAGGATTGGATTAGATACACGGCTCAGCAGCCAGTATCACACAGGATAGGATTAGATACACAGCTCAGCAGACCATAGCACAGGATTGGATTAGATACACGGCTCAGCAGCCAGTATCACACAGGATAGCATTAGATACACGGCTCAGTCAGCAAGACAGGATAGGATTAGATACACTGCTCAGCAGACAGTATCACACAGGATAGCATTAGATACACAGCTCAGCAGTTCTCAGTATGGGTAGGACATTAACCCGGTGTGCTCCAGGTTGTGTGCAGTGCAGGCCCGCCTCCTGCTTGCTGACTGCTCCACTGCTGCAGGCGCCTCTGTCACACACATGGTTCAGATTAGCTTACAATGCTGGTATGCATCTCTATGGAGACAGATGACTCTGAAATATGGGGGGGTGCAGATATTCCCTCCTTCCCCCTCAGCTTAGAGTCTAAGGAGCCATTTATGAGCACAGTAAACAGGATCCTGTTCCCCTTCCTCATTAACCTCTTCGGTGCCAGGCAGGAAGCTTCCTGGCCTTCAGTGCCTGGTAGGTGGTCACTAGCGTCTGCCTCATTGCCCATGACCATAAGTCCCAGAATAAGAGATATAATCAAGGCCCAGGACTAAATATCACTCATTCCTGCCACTTCTGTCTACTTTGTGTTCCCACAACTCATCCAAGCACTAGGGGCTACATCACTGCTCATCCTGAGACTAAGTCAGCAGCGAGCAAAACGTGTCACCTCCAGAGCTAAAAGTGAGACTTAAAGTTTACGGTCCCTGTCAAAACATAGAAAACCGTGGCCTCATCATGTGGCCTCCAACTTGGCAACCGCAGAGAACGATGCGGATGTCACCAGCAATGATCAAGGTGAATAATGGATTCAGCTTCTCATCCACTAAATGGAAATTTCTCACTGAATTCTGCGAATACTACAGAAGAGCTTTAATTCACCAAACCGTCTAATGGGGAAAGAGGCAAAAAAGTACAAGATTTCCCAGTACTCCATCAGATCATGTATAGTCTTCATACATACCTGTATTAGGGGTGTTTCACCCTGTGCAAGAACTTGAAAGTACGTAAAGCTCCAACATATTCATTCTATCACTGATCCAGAGTTGCACTCACTATTCTGCTGGTGCAGTCACTGAGTACATACATTACTGATCCTGAGTTACATCCTGTATTATACCCCAGAGCTGCACTCACTATTCTGCTGGTGCAGTCACTGAGTACATACATTACTGATCCTGAGTTACATCCTGTATTATACCCCAGAGCTGCACTCACTATTCTGCTGGTGCAGTCACTGTGCACATACATTACATTACTCATCCTGAGTTACATCCTGTATTATACCCCAGAGCTGCACTCACTATTCTGCTGGTGCAGTCCATGTTGTACATGCATTACATTACCGATCCTGAGCTACATCCTGTATTATACTCCAGAGCTGCACTCACTATTCTGCTGGTGCAGTCACTGTGTACATACATTACATTACTGATCCTGAGTTACATCCTGTATTATACTCCAGAGCTGCACTCACTATTCTGCTGGTGCAGTCCATGTTGTACATGCATTACATTACCGATCCTGAGCTACATCCTGTATTATACTCCAGAGCTGCACTCACTATTCTGCTGGTGCAGTCACTGTGTACGTACATTACTGATCCTGTACTGATCCTGAGTTACATCCTGTATTATACTCCAGAGCTGCACTCACTATTCTGCTGGTGCAGTCACTGTGTACATACATTACATTACTGATCCTGTACTGATCCTGAGTTACATCCTGTATTATACTCCAGAGGTGCACTCACTATTCTGCTGGTGCAGTCACTGTGTACATACATTACTGGTCCTGAGTTACACCCTGTATTATACTCCAGAGCTGCACTCACTATTCTGCTGGTGCAGTCACTGTGAACATACATTACTGGTCCTGAGCTACATCCTGTATTATACTACAGAGCTGCACTCACTATTCTGCTGGTGCAGTCACTGTGTACATACATTACATTACTGATCCCGAGTTACATCCTGTATTATACTCCAGAGCTGCACTCACTATTCTGCTGGTGCAGTCCATGTTGTACATGCATTACATTACCGATCCTGAGCTACATCCTGTATTATACTCCAGAGCTGCACTCACTATTCTGCTGGTGCAGTCACTGTGTACATATATTACATTACTGATCCTGACTTACATCCTGTATTATACCCCAGAGCTGCACTCACTATTCTGCTGGTGCAGTCACTGTGAACATACATTACTGATCCTGTACTGATCCCGAGTTACATCCTGTATTATACTTCAGAGCTGCAATCCATAAGTTGAAGTCACCAGACACTGTGCAGACACTGAACAAGCAGGGGATGCTGGGGGATTTCTGCTCTCCACTCGGTGTGTTCTTCAGAAGAGGACAATTGGTATAAGTAACTCATTTCTCAGACTAATGAAGTTTCCACACATTGCCCCAGCGTCTTCAGCGCCAGTCACCTAATTCCTCGTCCACCATCGTCCCCAGGCAGAGGTCAGTTCTCCTGCAGCCGCTGAGAGAAATCTGCAGGACATTGATCCGCCACTTCAATCTCCAAACTGGATTGTTTCACTTACTGGAGCGAAATCGTTGCATTATGAGCGGAACAAAAGCGAGGAGCCGCCTAATGCCGTAATCTCATTGCAAATCCTTTCGCCCGGTGCCGTCCTTTTAGCCCTGAAATTGCAATCCTCTTTCAGTAATCACAGCGCTAATTGGTGCCGGCAAAGTGGCGTTTGTGAGCGCATGGCAACAGATTTCTGCTGTGCGAGGACGGAGATCGAGGTGACAAATCCAGCAGATATCGCTGAATTAAGATATGACGCTACAATGCCGGCATCATAGAGAATTGCTTATCTAGCAATTCCATAATGTGGCCATAGGTCAGAGAACCTGTGGCAATTTACAGCCAGAGGCGGAAAACACACAGCCGGAAAAAGTGAGCATATACTGCAGCTGCTGAGTATTACCGGCTTATTGTCACAAAGACCTCGACTGACCAGAGGCGATTTCCTTCACCATACTTTATACTGCAGGTCTTTCCTATTAGGTCACACCTATGACCAGTGACTCCAGCTCAGCGACACTGTACATTGGAGTCTAGGGAACTCTATGTTTTGTACTTCAATTCTCCGTACTTTATAATGCCTATTCACAGAACACCAGCGGACTACAAGTACCATCACCCCCTGAGGAGGAATCATACATTGCGTGGCGGAGAATGATAGAAGTACTGGAACGTGTGCAGTGGCGCTCGTCTTGCCGGCGGCGGGGGGGGGGAGGGGACTTTCCTATATTTCTGCTTCCCAAGCACTTTGTGCTAATCCTCGCTCTGACGTTTCCTCCTGAAGCTAGCTGACCTCGAGTTGTCATTTTGGATATTTCATGCCATCGATGACTTTTCACAAAAACTAGAAAAAAAAAAATATATATTAAAAAAAAAAAAAAAAAATAGAGCCAAAACTAGGTAGCGAGGACATGGCCGGGGAGCGAACTGTAACCGCTGTATGGGGTTCACGGTTGCCATGGTAACCGTGTAGTTATACGTGCTAATGGTATGTTCTTTTGCCAGGCAACTAACAGTCTCGTGATGCAACTTGCACCTGTCTCCGCTATGTGTTGCTATAGCGACGCTCCAGTTGCTATGGCTACCATCACGCTAATCGCCTTGCGAGGGCAGACTTTCGGCAGTCTTCCCCAGCAGCCCAGCTGTTCGGAGCGTCTCTCGGTGAGGACTGATTGTCTGCGCATGTGATGGAACGCTCCTCAGCGGAGGAGACGCCAGAAACCTTCTTGGAAGGAGAAAAAAAAAACAAAAAAAAGAAACAATGAAAAGCCAAAAAGGCGCCGACATACAAACGGTACGCAACGAACATTAGTCGTGTAACGCTGGCTCAGCGCCATTGTATCCGCAGCGCGGGACATCACATACTAGAGAAAAATCACATGTATCAAGTCATTACCATTTTCTCAGTTCCTCTGCTTGCAGTCAGTGAACAGAAACTCTCGTGTCCAGGTCAGAAGATCAAACACTAACGCCCCCGTACGATCGCTCCTCGCAGCAGCGCAAAGCTCTCTCCGGACCAGATACATTGTAGCAAACTATCGGCCTGGAGTCCTCTGTACAGCTCTTAGCAATGTCAGGACTGGACAATACTGTAACAAACCCTCAGCTGTGTGTCCCTTACCAACAGAATGTTTCTATTCAGACAGCAAGCAGAGCGCTTTACACGGCAGAAAGCAGTGCAGCGTTTCATCAGATGGTGATTGAGCTTTCCTAGCAAGGTTTCTCCGGTTTTGATGCAAATATCAGGAAGAATCTGTAAAGGGAGAAATCAACAGAAAAATTCTGCTTCTCTATTAACCCTTTCCGGTCACGCAATGTGATGCTCAAGCTAAGTCATAAGTCAAGAGGGGGTGCAATGAGCGGGTCCGGCGCCGTACGAGGCAGTCTGTGTCAATACAGGTGACATCCATCTGCTCCAGTCCGGATCAGACAGCTCTGACCCTTGGAAACGCCTTAGATACTACGTCCCTTAATGACATTGGCATCCAAGTGGTTACACAATGCAGGATTCTCATGGCAGCTGGGGGTCTAATAAAAGTTCCCCTTCTTAAAACTAGATACTGAGCAGGACCATAAACAATAAATGGAACCAGGGTGCTCCTCCTAAAGTCCACCATGCTCCCTCCTGGTTGGGGTGTTACAAGACATAAGTCCCTTAGTCAGGCAATCACACAAAGATTTCCGGAAAAACCCTTTAAAGACAAGAATATCCCTTTATGGGATCCACAGCAGATACTAGCCACCAGTACCAGCTGAAAATTAAAAAAACAAAAAAAAAACACCCATGATTGAATCATGTGAACATACTCCAAAAAAATGGTAAAGTTCTGCAGCCTAAATACTGTCTGATAACAGTAAACAGTACAAACGAACAAAAGGGCCACAAGATGAACTGCAGGTGAGGAGGCAACAGGGTAATGTGGAGTGGAGAAGTCGTGACAATGCAGCCGAGGCCGGAGGGCCGAGCCTGTGACAGCCCGGGGCAGGAGCAGTCTCTGTGCGGCCATCGCTGTTGTGGTTTCAATGAATGAACAAGCACGGTGTAACCATAACGAGCCGGCAGTTACTTGCACCAAGGCAACGCGTGGAGACGACTAAACACAAACCTGCGGAGCCGAGGAGACCGCACAGGAGCTGAGGAAGGAGCAGCGCGGGGTAACGCAGCAGAGGGGCGCAGGTAGGTTACACAATGGGGGGGCACAAAACGGAATAATCAAAAGTTCAGCAACTTTCCCATAGACCTGATGGGCTTGTTCACACACCTGACCGTTTGCCAGCATTTTACAGTACCAGGAAAGTGAACAGCTTTCTGCCATCTCGTCACGCTGATCCATTTTTCCTTACAGATCTGAATCAGCAATGCATTTTCACAGCATATTTTTCTGCTTTTTCCCCTCATTCAATTGAAAGGGAAAAAACACAAGTCAAAACGCAAAAAATGAGACAAAAATACAGGTATTTTACGCAGTGTTTTTCCTGCAAACACTCTGATAAATGTGTGATCACAGCCTGTGTTTACTGCTCACCCCTGTTTGTTACAATGTATCAGTGCAGGTTAGAAGTTTGGCATCTATGAGAAAGTTAGAGAACTCTTCAATTATTGAGACCTATTCACATAAAATTGCCACAGCATTGATCCAATCAGTGAGAGCGAGGGCAGATTTACACAAAGCGATGTGCGGCGTTAAACAGAATACATTATGTTTAATAGGTGATTCCAATGGTCTGTACAGACCAGCAGATCGCACTCCAGATGCCTCTGCACGAAGACCACCATAACTTTCAATATCACATTGTCGTTACACAGGACAATGTGCTGCCGAGTTTTGGATTTTGACAGCCCATGTACACTACACCAATATCGTGACATTCATAGAAACTGTACAGACGAACATGCTCCATAGGGCAGAATTCACACAAGCATTTCCCCACAGATATCCTGAATGTAACAGTGAAATTGAGCAATCTTTCCTCCTCACAAAAAGGATCTCGCAGAAAGAGGAGCAGCCCTTTATAATAGACCTGCTGTTATCACCTTGTGAGGATAGGGGTCTCCACTGGTTACAGTTTTCAGTCTTGTGAGATTCTAGATTATCAGCGGATCTTGTGCAGGAATCTCACACCTCGAATATAAAGCCACATACAAGATGATTAACAAAAGCAGCAACTGCCCCGAAGTCATCTTACCTTTGATAGGACTGAGGAGAGGTGGGGGGTGTGCTGAATACATGGGAGTATGGGTGGTAGGGCGTCTTTTTCAAAGCTTGTATCAAATTCTGCCGGTACTCAGGGTCTATACACCACAAGGATCCTTTACCGATACTCTGCAACCAAGAGGAAAAATAAACAAACAATCAACAATACACATTATACTTCAGAGCTGAACTCACTATTCTGCTGGTGCAGTCACTGTGTACATACATTACTGATCCTGAGTTACATCCTGTATTATACCCCAGAGCTGCACTCACTATTCTGCTGGTGCAGTCACTGTGTACATACATTACTGATCCTGAGTTACATCCTGCATTATACCCAAGAGCTGCACTCACTATTCTGCTGGTGCAATCACTGTGTACATACATTACTGATCCTGAGTTACATCCTGCATTATACCCCAGAGCTGCACTCACTATTCTCCTGGTGCAGTCACTGTGTACATACTGTACATTACTGATCCTGAGTTACATCCTGCATTATACCCCAGAGCTACACTCACTATTCTGCTGGTGCAGTCACTGTGTACATACATTACTGATCATGTGTTACATCCTGTATTATACTCCAGAGCTGCGCTCAATGTTCTTCTGGTCGTTATTGGAAAGTCTGATTATACAAAAACTAGCTGCCCCCTGTATTTATATTAACTACTGAACAAGAAAGGAATGCTGGAAGATTTCAGCTCTGAAGCCAGATGAACTGTACAAAGACCGAACTCAAAAAAGAAAAATCCATCTCACAAGCAGGGGTGGATTGTTGGGCTGACATCTCCTTCATATGCCCCTTTTCGGGGAAAGTTGGGTGACTACTAATGAGGCCGGTATTACAGTTCCCCACAAGGTGTCACACTGTTTTCTTAGTGTCCTCCACCACAAATCTAACTTTCCCACCTCTGCTGCTTCTGTGGACAGGCTCACACCCACAGGCAGACACATATGATCGCCCATGCTCCCATCTCCACACCACACATTGATTGCTGCGAGGCCGCACGCTCCTGCTGACCCCGGGACACAAGTCCTTCAGATAACAGTTCCACCAAATATTGACCAATGCAGACCTGACCCCTGATGTCTCCGCCAGCAAACACTGCAACCCACATATGGAGGAAGAAAGCACAGAGTTCACCCAGGTCATGAACGAGAGGCACTGCCGCACCTCATACCTCGCTCTGTCACCTGCAGACTGCACCATATTCCTGCATGCTTCATTTGCAGATCGCTGGTTTTGTGGATGTAAATGAGACTTCAAAAGGAAAGTGACCCAAATACGGGAAAACTCTGGAACATGGGGAAAAAATATAGGTCGTACTACCCAGCTTCCCACACACCCCGAACGGCAGACAGCTCGGTCTGTAGCACTGCCTGTCTACTCTATCATTATATTCATTCATGACCATTAAGCCCAGGATGAGCAAAATTATTGGTCAATCATTCTTGATATCAGCCTCTTATAATGCCCCAGTACTGATATAACCTCCAGACATTACACCATAAGTGACTGATATCAGCTCCCCTTATGATGTAATGTCTGGAGGTTATATCAGTACTGGGGCATTATAAGAGGGGCTGATATCAGTCACATATAATGTAATGTCTGGAGATTATATCAGTACTGGAGCATTATACAGTACAGACCAAAAGTTTGGACACACCTCATTCAAAGAGGTTTCTTTATTTTCATGAGTATGAAAATTGTAGATTCACTCTGAAGGCATCAAAACTATGAATTAACACATGTGGAATTATATAATTAACAAAAAAGTGTGACAACTGAAAATATGTCTTATATTCTAGGTTCTTCAAAGTAGCCACCTTTTGCTTTGATTACTGCTTTGCACACTCTTGGCATTCTCTTGATGAGCTTCAAGAGGTAGTCACCAGAAATGGTTTTCACTTCACAGGTGTGCCCTGTCAGGTTTACTAAGTGGGATTTCTTGCCTTATAAATGGGGTTGGGACCATCAGTTGTGTTGTGCAGAAGTCTGGTGGATACACAGCTGATAGTCCTACTGAATAGACTATTAGAATTTGTATTATGGCAAGAAAAAAGCAGCTAAGTAAAGAAAAACGAGTGGCCATCATTACTTTAAGAAATGAAGGTCAGTCAGTCCGAAAAATTGGGAAAACTTTGAAAGTGGCCCCAAGTGCAGTGGCAAAAGCCATCAAGCGCTACAAAGAAACTGGTTCACATGAGGACCGCCCCAGGAAAGGAAGAACAAGAGTCACCTCTGCTGCGGAGGATAAGCTCATCCGAGTCACCAGCCTCAGAAATCGCAGGTTAACAGCAGCTCAGATTAGAGACCAGGTCAATCCCACACAGAGTTCTAGCAGCAGACACATCTCTACAACAACTGTTAAAGGGAATCTGTCACCCCTTTTTTGAGATATCATATAATGATATTGTTCAATTGTGTGTCACATAAGGATTCTCTTAGTACTTTTGCTTCCCCCTGACCCCGCACCTTTCATGCATAAATACCTTTTTTATATTGGTTCAGCTGTATGTAAACTCCCGCAGTTCGGTCCGCTAGGCGGGGCTTATTCAACTGCTCCCCCCCTCCCTGTCTTGCTCTATGCATTTCTTCTTGTGTAGAGCAAGACACGGGTAGGGGGAGGGGGGGGGGGAGCAGTTGAATAAGCCCCACCCAGCGGACTGGACTGCGGCAGTTTACATACAGCTGAACTGATATAAAAAAGGTATTTATGCATGAAAGGTGCGGAGTCAGGGGGAAGCAAAAGTACTAAGAGAATCCTTATGTGACACACAATTGAATGATATCATTATATGATATCTCAAAAAAGAGGTGACAGATTCCCTTTAAGAGGAGACTTTGTGCAGCAGGCCTTCATGGTAAAATAGCTGCTAGGAAACCACTGCTAAGGACAGGCCACAAGCAGAAGAGACTTGCTTGGGCTAAAGAACCCAAGGAATGGACATTAGACCAGTGGAAATCTATGCTTTGGTCTGATGAGTCCAAATTGGAGATCTTTGGTTCCATCCACCATGTCTTTGTGCGATGCAGAAAAGGTGAAAGGATGGAGTCTACATGCCTGGTTCCCACCGTGAAGCATGGAGGAGGAGGTGTGATGGTGTGGGGGTGCTTTGCTGGTGACACTGTTGGGGATTTATTCAAAACTGAAGGCATACTGAACTAGCATGGCTACCACAGCATCTTGCAGCGGCATGCTATTCCATCCGGTTTGCGTTTAGTTGGACCATCATTTATTTTTCAACAGGACAATGACCCCAAACACCTCCTGGCTGTGTAAGGGCTATTTGACCAAGAAGGAGAGTGATGGGGTGCTACGCCAGATGACCTGGCCTCCACAGTCCCCAGACCTGAACCCTATCGAGATGGTTTGGGGTGAGCTGGACCGCAGAGTGAAGGCAAAAGGGCCAACAAGTGCTAAGCATCTCTGGGAACTCCTTCAAGACTGTTGGAAGACCATTTCCGGTGACTACCTCTTGAAGCTCATCAAGACAACGCCAAGAGTGTACAAAGCAGTAATCAAAGCAAAAAGGTGGCTACTTTGAAGAACCTAGAATTATAAGACATATTTTCAGTTGTCACACTTTTTTGTTAATTCTATAATTCCACATGTGTTAATTCATAGTTTTGATGCCTTCAGAGTGAATCTACAATTTTCATAGTCATGAAAATAAAACTCTTTGAATGAGAAGGGGTGTCCAAACTTTTGGTCTGTACTGTAAGTGACTGATAACAGCCCCTCTTATAACGCTCCAGCACAGATATAACCCCCAGACATTACACCATATGTGACTGATATCAGCCCCTCTTATAATGCTCCAGTGCTGATATAAACTACAGACATTACGTCATATGTGACTGATATCAGCCCCTCTTATAATGCTCCAGTAATGATATAACCTCCAGACATTACATTATATGTGACTGATATCAGCTTTTTATTACACTTCAGTACTGATATAAGCTGTAGACGGCTGTGCCGCCCACTTTCCCTCACACTGGTGATAATTCGGGTGCCCCGGCTCAGTCTTCGCTCCGTACATGTGTAAGGCGCCATTTCTTGCAGTTTCCCCATATACGCCATCACCGCGCGGTCGGACAGCTGCTGCTGGAGTCCGGGAGGAAATCAATAGAGTTTACAGCACTTTGCTGTGATTAATTCCCGCCGTATGACAGCTGGCGTGCGACCCCTGCGTCGGCTCCAGCGTCCCCGTCCGAGGAGAGACTGGCAGATGAGGTCTCCTACCAACAAGTGACGGCTGATGACTGGGACGGTTCCAGCCGCAGCAGAGTATTATTCGCAGCGCTGTTGCCCATAGCGACCAGATGGGATTCCGGGGTCACGTTCTACGATTGGTTTAAACAAACGACAGAACGGCGATAAGAAAGCGAGCAGCAGATACAGTAATGAACGTCGCTGTCCGAGGGGGAAAGAGCAGCAGAGTTACAATGCCTCGTAGCCTTCACAATCTCTGCTTGCTGGTAGTGAATTGATTAACATTGCCATCTACATCCAGGAGGTAGACGTCCGGCTCACATGTCACATAGCTGCTGACAATCCTCTACAGCTACACTCTGAACCTGCACTTCGTAACAACGTGTCAGGACCTAAGTATCATACTGGACTCCAGGCATATTAAAAGGGTATTCCCTCGTTGGACCCTCTACCATTGTCTAATGGATGAAGGGTTGACCTCTGGCACCCACAGAATGGCGCTGTTGCTGCGTGCGCTGCCGGGAACAGCAATGCGGTTGAACATGTGCTGCAATTTCCATTCACTTCTATGGGAGAACGCCTGCGAGACGGTGGCAGACGACGAGCTCCATTCTGGAGGAAGGTGCAGACCCCGGAGGTGTAACATAAATGCACCAGATAATTAGGGCTCATCCTGCAGATAGATCCCTTTAAATCTCCCCCACTGTTGATACATTTCTTTTAGGTACATCTGCCATTTTCTGAACCCATCCGCAGCGCAGGATTGGGACGCCGTGAATACCCCTCCCACAACAACAAGAATGAGTCCTTGTCAGACCCATGAAGAAGAATCTGAGCCCGGGACACGTCCTTCCATGATAAATGATATCACCCCAGAGGACGAGGCACCGGGCGTCTAAAAATAATCCCGACCTACAACCCAGCGCCTCACAACAAAGACGAGCGGATCAGTTACATCACACACGGGCGAGCTGGCCATGCACCCTCACATACCACCCCAGCTCCCAAAAATGGAGTAGATTTAAGGGGACGCGCACACAAATTCCAGGATCAATTTCTTTTGACAACTTGTGACAGTCTGTTCTGTAGTTTCTACATTTCTGAGAAAGTTGGCATGCAACCAACATGGCCGCCTCTGCCATCATCCCCTGCTCTAAACTCTCAGCTATATAGCGCCAAGTCCCATACCACCACTGAGAGACCGCCGTAATCTGCAGTGACGGCAGAATGGCCAAATTGTCACAGGAAAGGGAAAGCCAATGTGATATTGGGGACCGGAGCACAAATATGGCGCAATTACAGGGTCACCCAGCTCTCCCAACCCCTGATATACAAGGGATGAAGCTGTGGATACCTGGCCAGTGACTGCCATTTCCATTTTAAGAAATCTGGCCAACATGAATGGAAGCATTAGTGGCAGCCATATTGGTTGGTACCCAAATGTTACCGGTCCCTGAACATCAGCCGCCCAGTAATATAATCTTTGGAGCAGCGGTGGACGGAGCGATGCATCAGTAGGAGTCGATGTCGCTGCTGGTAGGCAATTCCCAGAACGGCACAGTCACATGACCAGCCGGCGACTCCAGATGGAATATTACTAAATAAATGATGACGCTCGTGTTTTCTGAGGGCCGAGGAGCCCTTAATGGAAGCGTTGTTACAAACAGAACATGTGTAAAAGCCGCCAGGAGGGAGGGATCTGTAATCAGAGGCAAAGACACAACCTGTGCTGCCGCAAGAGGCCACGGAGTGGCGCAGAGGAGGTGCATGCTTTATGGAGAGAGGTCCGAAGGTCTTGTATGGACCATCCTGAATAACACACCTCCCACCCAGACCAAAATCATAGGCAGGAGTGTCCCTCTGACACCGATACACTGTAACAAAAGCAAAGTAACCACGAGGTGCCGCTTTGTCGCAGTGAACACGGTGACCACTGCTTTATACCATTACCCCCATAGGGGTGTCACCCAGCTTTCTACAGAACCCCAAAGGTATAACTATTTGCCCAGGCCAATCATTATCCTCTTAAGCTGCCAGTATCACTCTTTACCACAAAATTACAATTCTGCACATGAATCAGGAGCCTCAGGATGAACTGTCCCAAAACGCTGCTGTGCACGGAAATGGAGTCTACCGCATCATGGCGACTTCCTAGAGGTTTCCATTAACCCCCACTGCTGTTGGTACATACAGGGTTAATAGTGATGTGTCGCAAATCAACTCACTCAGTATACAGGATGGGGAGGCGCAAGGGCGACCATGGCGCCAACAGACCCTCCGTCACCTCATTTGGGGGCACAAGTTTGTTCCATCTTCATGGGTGATAAGAGTTATGGCCGCCATATTAGGCACAGAGAGACCAACGTTGAGGGTCGGGGAAAATCGTCCTCTTACTCCCATTTCCTCGCCTATTGGGGGGCTTTTTATTTTAGGGCCGGCGCTCCAGGCTCACACAATTGCTTTCTGGTCATGCTTGGCTGTATAGTCCTACAACATGGCGTCCGTGTGGCGCTTATGTCCGAGTCCCCTTGGTATTACATTTTCCATTTTTAGTACGGAAGCCGCTGACTCGACCCAAGAGAAGAAAATAATCACAGCGAGCCGACTGCGAAAATATCCAAAAATACAACTAACATTTTACATGGCGTCACGTGCCCCCCCGCCCTGTCCCCTATATAATAGCTTCGCCACACGAGCCCTGAGCTCTCCTCTCCCCGCACAAACTGCCACATCAGGAACTCTGTCGCTATGGCAACTGGTTACTCTCCCCATCAACTGTGAGACCGTTGCTATGGAAACACGTATACAAGAGAAAATTCCTCTCTGCAGCCGAGGACCAGATGGCAGCGTATTCGGAAACTCACGGGCAGAAGGGACATTATGGGGGGAGGGGGCCAAAAGCTCAGATTACCCACAAGAGCCCGAGACTGAGCGGCGAGCGAACCCCCCCCGAAGGTTAACGTGACCCCCAAACCTACAATCCTGTCCGTATGGATATAGAACATTGATACAAGTGGCGACAAGGACCTGAGCACCATGCACCCAGCTTTCCCAGCCCCGAGTGCAATTTCTGCCATGTGGGCCCCTTATAAATGTTTCCCACCCAGAAGAACCCGCAAAACAGAGCTTATATTCTGCAGATCTACAGAGGAAACCGCTTATGGATCCAATGCGGTCCGCCAGCCGCGGCAACACAGGCAAGGACAGTACCCAAAGTCGCCAGGTGAAGAGTCGGAAGAGCCGATGAGCATGCTCACAGTCTCACGGGAAATGTAAGGTATCAAGGGATTACTATGTAGACATACAGGGAATAGCTAGTTCTGCAATTTCCCCATTTGGCTATGTGCACACGTACCAGAACTCTCGCGGAAATTACCGTGAGAATTCCGGAATTCCATTCCGCGGGAAAATCGCATTTTAAATTCCCACGATTTTCCCTCGGAAAAACTAGCATTTTGCAAGCGTATTTAGCTTGCAAAATGCTAGCGTTTTCCAAGCGATCTGTAGCATCGCTTGGAGAACTGATTGACATAGTGTTTGACAAGTGTGACCAACTTTTTACTACTGAGGCCGCCTATGCAGTATCAGTAGTAAAAGATGAAATGTAAAAAAAAAAATAAAAAAAAAATGGTGTTATTCTTACCTTCCGACGTCCCGCGCAGCCGTTCCCAGTAATCCTTTGCGAAAATGCCAGCGATGACGTCCGTTCTCGCGGGATCGCGATGACGTCGCGCGAATGACCGCGAGACTTCGCGATCCCGCGAGAACGGACGTCATCGCGGGCATTTTCGCAAAGGATTACTGGGACCGGGAGCGTGGAGAGAAGCGGGAAGGCTGCGCGGGACGCCGGAAGGTGAGAATAATTTTTTATTTTAAATTCTATTTTTTACAGGGATATGGTACCCAAAGCCCGGAGGACAGTCTCCTCTCCTCCGGACCGTGGGTACCGTCCGCAAATGTTCTGCTTACTTTCCGCATAGTGTGCACAGCCACATTCGGGAAGTAATCGGAACAATGCATTCCTATGGGTGCGGAATCACCGCGATTCCGCAAAATTAACGAGCATGCTGCAGTTTTTACCGCGAAGCGATTCCGCCGCGGTAAAAACCGCAGCATTAGCACAGCATTGCGGAATCCCATAGGAATGCAGGGGATGCTTATTTTTCGCGTTTTCGCGGCAAAATCGCGCGGTTAAAACCGCCGCGGAAATGCGAAAAAAACGCCACGTGTGAACTCAGCCTTATAGTAACTTTTTATTTAAAACCTCTGCCCACATTAAAACACCAAAGCGAACAAAGATTTAAAAAAAAAAAAAAAAAAAAATCAATTTGTTGCAGCATTTGAATGTAATGTGCTTGCTGCCGCTTTTCTTTATTGCTCAGAGGGGACTGCACTACAAGCGACACCCCACATTACTGCTGCTAGAAGGGATGTCTTCAGGTGACGCGTCACTCCCAATTGGATCCAGCTCCTACTCCAAGGAAGAGGATTATTACCTGCCCCGGGATTTGCAAAGGCTCCGATAACCTCATAATATCTCAGTATTGCTTATGATGCAATTCCATAAAACTGAAACTATTCCTAAAATGATCACAGAAAGTAGCTGCATTATGGGTAATACTCACGTCGTCATTACTGGACTCTTTTTGTCATGTAGTGAAATTACTTCTTTATGTAATTACCGAGAATTTTTAGTAATTGTCCTATAAGCAATATCAAAAAAGGTCACTCTTCCTGCTCCTGGGGATGGTTATGGGTGTGATTGTAAAGATTATTGCTTAGAAAAAAAAATTCCCTAACTTTGGAGCATTGACGCGACTGAGGTCCATCTTCTTTTACTGCTCGTAGTGCAAATCCCTCAGCACGGTAAAACAACTGAGGGGTGATTGGGGGCCGCCAGGCATCGCCGCAGCCTCTAGCATCACTACCACAATGGCGTCTTACCTGACTTCTGTCCTTATCGACTTTCTTGAAACATTTATTCAAGGACAGGTTGTGCCGCACAGAGTTCTTCCAGCCCGTGGGCGCGTTGGCAAAGTAAGGGAAGTGTTCCAGGATCCAATTGTAAATATCCTTTACGGGAAGTCTTTTGGTGGGAGAATCCTCGATAGCCATAAATATGAGGCAGCTGAAGGAATAGGGGGGCTTACAGTTGGGGTTCTGCTTGGCATCGTAGGGCATGTCTGACTGGGCGGGGGAGGGTGGGGTGTCGTCGTCAATGTCCTGGACGGGACTGACCGACCGCAACACGGAGTCCCCAAAACTTTTCAGCAAGTTTTTGCTCTCGTGAAGCCAGTTCAAATTCGTTAGCTCCTCATCCTCCATGCCGCCCTTTTCCTTATTCGTCTTGACCGGCGGCGGTGAGAAGTCTAAGTCGTTGTCATCGTGGAGCGGGGTGGATAATGTGCTGCTCCGGAAACACTGGCTGGAAACGCTGATTCCTGTCCCCTCCGGCTTCTTACTGGGAGGCATCACTGGACCCATTTAGACGAAGTTTCCTGGAAGGAGTAGAAGACAAAAGATATTAGAAAGGAGAAAGAAACCATTGCTGCAACCGCAGGAGAGGGGGAAACGGTGTGTTAAAGGGGTAGTCCATATTGCCATCCATTTATGACAGGTGGAGACCCCACAGATCCAGAGAATCAAAGAGGTGAATCACCTTCCAAATCACACGCCAGGGGGCGTCTGTGCCACACCTTCATTCTCGGGGTCATGGGGTACCCAGAGCTCAGACCACCTCCGATCAATAATCGCCGGCGGATCCATGCAATCCAGGCGGCCTTGGGATTATGTCCCAAAAAGTTATGTAACTTTATAATTAACTGTAATTAGCTCTGGGTCAGAGTCTTCAAAATATCACCAACGGTTAATAGATTTCGGGGGATTTGGGCTAAAAAAAATGCTTTTTATTTTGGTCTTTAACCATTTTTTTTCCCTTTACAGCAAAGAGTCAAACATTCCGCTAAAATGTCACAAAATCTGCTCCAAAATCTTGTCCACAAAGAACATAAAAACAAGACAAATAATGAAAAAACACATAAAACAAAATTGACGCATTAAAAGTTGTAAATTAAAGAATTTGGTGGCAATAAAACAAAAAAAAAACGCACAAATACAGGAGTGAATTTGGCACTTTTCAAACCCTCGCTATTACAGTATCAAGACCTCTGGTTGCCGTCAGTGAACGTGACTGAGCTAAACAGACCACGGCCGCCAGTTGTAAGGTCTCACACACTTTATCTACGACCAGAAGAATTGTGAGCGCAGCTCTGGGAGTAACTGGAGAACATACAGGAAATAAGTAATTATGAACAATGACGGCTGTCGCCTCACATGTTCTAGAATCCGAGCAGAAAATGGATCACATGACTGTTAACAAACGTTTATAAAGTTGTGTGGTGCAAACTGAAAGGAAAGAAAAATACCAATCAGACTCCGGCTCTTATTTATGTAATGCAGGATGGCAAACGAAAGCAGTTAATGGATTGGTCGATATGATCACCTGTTTAAAAGTGCAACCAATCAGACCACACTTTAAATAAATGTAGCAGTCGTACGACAATAAAAGCTGTAATCCGATTGGTTACTAAGGGCATCATGTAATCCTAGTCACCCAGCTTTCCCTGAGACAGAAAGGGCCGGAAAGAACCAACCACATCACTACAGAAGACAACAGATAAAAGATTGAAATCGCTCTTACGTCACAGGTAAAGGTTACACGAAAAGGGTCAGATGATAGGAAAACAAAAGCTGAGGGCTTATGGAAGTAATGGGTTAGAGGCGGCCGCCTGCATTCTCAGACGCAGAGGAGAAACTTTTCCTACAACTTTCCTCAAGCTAATAAGAGAAAATCCCAGGAGCCTCTACCCAGAAAGTGATATCAGGGCCGAGAGTGAAGTCATTTCATGAAAGGTTGCTATGGCGACGAGCGGCTTATCAGCGAGAAGTGGAAACACGGCGTCCAATCATTTTTATGGCGGCTTGTCCTGAAAGTAACAGCCCCCCAAGCAAAGAGGAGACACCCCGACATCTACATTATGTATTACACACAAACCAATCTGACCATCACCTCAAGTGTCATCCCGAACCCCCAGCATCATCCCGTCCCCCCAGCATCAGGCACCATCGTCCCAAACCCCCAGCGTCATTGTCCCGTTGTCTCGTCCCATCTCCCGAGCGTCAGCGCCGTCGCCCCGTACACCCAGCGTCAGCGCCGTCGTCCCGAACCCCCAGCATCAGCGCCGTCGTCCCGAACCCCCAGCATCAGCGCCGTCGTCCCGAACCCCCAGCATCATCATCATCCCGTCCCCCCAGCATCAGGCACCATTGTCCAAACCCCCAGCGTCATTGTCCCGTTGTCTCGTCCCATCTCCCGAGTGTCAGGGCCGTCGTCCCGAACCCCCAGCATCATCCCGTCCCCCCAGCATCAGGCACCATCGTCCCAAACCCCCAGCGTCATTGTCCCGTTGTCTCGTCCCATCTCCCGAGCGTCAGCGCCGTCGCCCCGTACACCCAGCGTCAGCGCCGTCGTCCCGAACCCCCAGCATCAGCGCCGTCGTCCCGAACCCCCAGCATCAGCGCCGTCGTCCCGAACCCCCAGCATCATCATCATCCCGTCCCCCCAGCATCAGGCACCATCGTCCAAACCCCCCGCGTCATTGTCCCGTTGTCTCGTCCCATCTCCCGAGTGTCAGGGCCGTCGTCCCGAACCCCCAGCGTCAGCGCCGTCGTCCCGAACCCCCAGCGTCAGCGCCGTCGTCCCGAACCCCCAGCGTCAGCGCCGTCGTCCCGAACCCCCAGCGTCAGCGCCGTCGTCCCGAACCCCCAGCGTCAACGCCGTCGTCCCGAACCCCCAGCGTCAACGCCGTCGTCCCGAACCCCCAGCGTCAACGCCGTCGTCCCGAACCCCCAGCGTCAACGCCGTCGTCCCGAACCCCCAGCGTCAACGCCGTCGTCCCGAACCCCCAGCGTCAGCGCCGTCGTCCCGAACCCCCAGCGTCAGCGCCGTCGTCCCGAACCCCCAGCGTCAGCGCCGTCGTCCCGAACCCCCAGCATCATCATCATCCCGTCCCCCCAGCATCAGGCACCATCGTCCAAACCCCCAGCGTCATTGTCCCGTTGTCTCGTCCCATCTCCCCAGCGTCAACGCCGTCGTCCCGAACCCCCAGCGTCAGCGCCGTCGTCCCGAACCCCCAGCGTCAGCGCCGTCGTCCCGAACCCCCAGCGTCAGCGCCGTCGTCCCGAACCCCCAGCGTCGTCGTCCCGAACCCCCAGCGTCAGCGCCGTCGTCCCGAACCCCCAGCGTCAGCGCCGTCGTCCCGAACCCCCAGCGCCGTCGTCCCGAACCCCCAGCGTCAGCGCCGTCGTCCCGAACCCCCAGCGTCAGCGCCGTCGTCCCGAACCCCCAGCGTCAGCGCCGTCGTCCCGAACCCCCAGCGTCAGCGCCGTCGTCCCGAACCCCCAGCGTCAGCGCCGTCGTCCCGAACCCCCAGCGTCAGCGCCGTCGTCCCGAACCCCCAGCATCATCATCCCGTCCCCCCAGCATCATCATCCCGTCCCCCCAGCATCAGGCACCATCGTCCAAACCCCCAGCCAGGGCTGTGGAGTCGGAGTCGTGGAGTCGGAGTCGGTGCTCATTTTGGTGGAGTCGGAGTCGGTATAAAATGGACCGACTCCGACTCCTAAAATATATAATAAATTGGGTACAGTAATTCAATGCAGGATGTGCTGAATATTTTTTCATAGGAGTTTGGGAAAGTTATGAAATGTCCTATAAATGGCTGTTATATTCCTGATCTAAGGCTACATTCACACACAACGTTTTTCCTGTGTTTTTTGAGGATACGTTTTTCAGCTGCAAAAGCTGATCATCTTTTTAAAAAACTGCATCACCTGAAAGGTTTTTGAGCTCATAGATAATGTTTTCAATAGCAAAAGCAGATTAGAAATCTGCTCTATATATCCATTTATCCATATCTGTCTATCCATATCGTATCTGTACCAAAAAGAATGAAAACCGGGTAGTACACCAATATATATTCTGTTCTATCTAAACATCTTGATTATTGGATCATAAAAATGATTAAATGTCTGAGGTTCACATTGTACTACAATAAATTTTTCACTTAAATATAAGCAATATGTGTGGGAGTCGGAGTCGTGGAGTCGGAGTCGGTGTAAGGGAAATTGAGGAGTCGGAGTCGCAGGTTTGGCTTACCGACTCCACAGCCCTGCCCCCAGCGTCATTGTCCCGTTGTCTCGTCCCATCTCCCGAGTGTCAGCGCCGTCGCCCCGTACACCCAGCGTCAGCGCCGTCGTCCCGAACCCCCAACGTCATCATCCCGTTCCCCCAGCATCAGGCACCATCGTCCAAACCCCCAGCGTCATTGTCCCGTTGTCTCGTCCCATCTCCCGAGCGTCAGCGCCGTCGCCCCGTACACCCAGTGTCAGTGCAGGCCCAGACCTTGCACCCGCCCCTTCTAACATTAAACTGGGGGTGACTGCTAATGATACACAGATACATCAGGCACAACCCTCAGATTTATGAAATCCTGCACACTCTGCAGATGTCCGACGTCGTGGTGGGCTGCAGTCACCGGACCCCTGTACATACTGCACTACTATTTGACAATAAACAATAAGATTCATTATTATGGAAAGACTGATTTTCTTTAGACCAGCATGTCAGGGGTTACTCCTTAAAGGCACATTGGCCTCTGATGGCTGCCACCTCACAACTTCTCCTCTGTGTTTACATGTTTCCAAACACAAAGGGCAAGTTCAGGGGGAGCGGGTGGCTATTCAGGGGGCTTTATGGAGGATAAAGTACTGGAGGATTGTGCAAACACAACACTTCATCAGGAGTCAATGAACAAGGCTTAGTGGCGGAGGGGCACGGCGGAGCTGTCAGGGGCAGAAAGAGGGGCAGATAAGGACAGGGAGCGCTGCTGCGGGGCCAGGCCAGACTGGGGCGGCAGAGGGGAGTTGTCAGGGGCAGGAGGGGGATCTTGCTCTGCACCCTTAACTCCAGTATTACAACACCCTATAATCATGGCCTCCTCTGCACGCAGGGAGCATTGGCTCAACACCCTGTCAATCCTGCCATGTTGCTAGGAAACTTCAGAACCTCTCTTCCTCCACCTCTTACATGTATGGCGGACAGGGGGGAAACGCCAGCACAAGAAGGGAAGGGTGTAGGGGGGGTCATTATCAGGGACGTACCTCCCCTATTATCAGTGCCGTACATATAGTTGTAAACTAATCAGCCAAGTGTCAGTGACCGAATCACAGTGCTACAAACTCCCAGGGACTGACAAAATAAACACTTCTCAAAGAGGTTCTGCAGCATCTGGAGAAACACGCACTCCCCTCTGGGGTGTGCGGGGAGGATGGGGGGCTGTACATTATAACTCGCCCGCCCCTCAATGGAAATAACTTTGTGACAAGTACGGGTTGTCAATCGCCAGCTGCGGTACCCACCCCAGCGACTGACAGGAGAGGGTCTACCCTTAGAAAAGAGGTTCTGCAGCAGCATAGCTATAGGGATAAGGGGGGGGGGGGTATTTCGGACACTCGGCCCCCTCCCATCTGCAGCAATACACAGAGGTATGTGCCCCCTCCCCCGCAAGTTGTGCAGCATGAAAACAAGTGACCTGTCAATCAACAGCCAGCGCTGCGCCGTCAAAAGCAGGAGGCCCCGGAGCCCTGCTCGCCACCAAGAGGTTCTGCAGCAGCGGTGACGGCCTCCGTGGTGACGCCTCCTCTGCAGGGAACTTTCCTCTCTGTGTGTAGGGAACCATCCGGGGAGAAGTTACAGAGGGGGTGGGGGACAGTCACGTGGCCCAGCCAGCCCGCACTTACCTGGCTGATCCCCCCAGAGTCGGGGTCCCGGGCGCGGGGGGCGCAGCACGTGGAGGGGCCGGAGCCTCCGGGAAGTGAGGAGCCTCCACTGATCAGACTGAGAGCCCGCACATGTCCGGAGGGGAAGCGAGGGCCGGGCCGGGAGGAGGCGCCGGGGGAGGGCGCACAAGGTGAGCTTGGGGGGCGAGGGGCTCATCTCCGGGAGCCCAGAGGCAGCACTGGGGTGCAATCCCCCCACACCTCAACCTCATCTAGGGGGGCACACATTAAGGGGTTCATGGCCAGGGAGAGATGGGCGCAGTGCTGCCTCTAGCGACAGAGAAATTAATGATCTGCGCAGTATGCAAATGAGGTGATAAGTGCTTGGTCACACCCACAGCACTTAAAGGGGTATTCTCATATCCAAGATCCTATCCGAATATGTAGTCATATTCGCCCTGCAACGATGAATCAGAAGAACTATACTATATTTCTAATAGGAGGCATTTGCTAATACTATTATTACACCTACTACATATTGGGACAGGATTTTGGAAATGGGAATTAACCCTTTAACAAAACTCCACCTGCAGTTATTTCCATCCTTAGCGCCTCTATGAGTGATGCTTCTGTCGGTGCGTGGGTAGATCACCGCTCTCCTCCGCACACTGTGGTGGCCTAGCGGGCAGAGGCTTCTGAGGTCTACTGCTCGTTTGCCGGGGGGGGTCACATGCGTAGAAGTGAGGAGAGTGGTGATCTGCGCAGGCGCTAGATTTCCTGATATCACATGGAGCGATCACTCGGAGAAGAAGGAGCTAAGGATGGAGATGACCTCAGGAAAAAGGGTTTCATTAAGGGGGCATCCGAGTAAAACAAGTCATCAGATAAAGTCATTAATTGGCGGCGGCCCGAGCGCTGGGACACCCTCCGATCAGCAGAACTTTCCTCCCCAATACAATGGAGCAGCAGTGCGCTTATTCGCCTTGAGCTCCACTTCATTCATTCCCTATGGGGCTGCCAAGTGTTGCATTTGGCTTTTTCCAGCAGGCCCACAGAGAATGAATGGAGTGGCGGTCAGGCGTCCAAGCTGCCAGGTCACCTTGTAATAGGGATACAAGTTCTCCGATCTGCTGGTGGGCCTCTCACTGATCATTTATTTAACTGGACAACCCTTTTAAGTGCTCTGGGCGTGAAAAAGCACTTAACGCCTCATCAGCATATTGTGAAACTTGTGTTTCTCCAAATTCAGGCAACAGAAGGCGAATATTAAAAAAGGTATTGATGCGTTTATCTTTCACGGACCTACAGGCCCATATGAAGGGTTTGGGATGCCATCAGCTCTATGAAGGGGTAAAAAAGGGGCAGAGCAAAGTACTGTAGTGCGCTGGAGCCGGGAAAGGTCAAAAAAGCCCCGGCGCAGATCAGTACACCTGCGAAGGAGCACGATGCTGGGGAGACTGTCATCCACATGAAGCAAGAAGGGGGACCAAGACCAGCCCCACCTCTCGGACCGCCCTGCAGGGGAGTATAATAAAAGGTCTTTTTCTTATCTTTCAGGTCTGGTTGGGATCAGATACATAGCATTATAGAACACTGTATATGAGGGCTGAAAGGTGATGGTCTCATCTCATATCAGCCAAACCTGGTGACAGGTTCCCTTTAATCACATCTAATTGTGGAAGTTATTATTATTCCAACATCTATTGATTCCGATTAACTTTTGGTCATGGGAAAACCCCTTTAGCGCCATAATAATTATGGGCATCCCATCAGCTTGTAAATGTAGCCTTACCCTGGGAAACTGCTCGCAATACAATTCCCTAAGGACAAGTTTCCACAATGAGTATTTGGTGTGGGACTTTTCTGCTACCTGTTTCCATAAGCAAAAAACGCAGCGTATTACATTGCCAGCAATGTGAATGAGATTTATGCAACTCTTGTCCCCACTGTCCTGCAGAAATTAACCTGTGGAGCGGTTTTTTTTTTTAAATCCACAAAACTTCAATTTCGGGGTAAAATATTTTTTATTTGCTTATTTTCCCCATAGCCTTATATGTGGAAATGCAGCAATAATGCACGTAAACCACACAATGACTGGAAACTTTTCTCAAAGCACGATGTACCAAAAAGAAGAAAAACACAGCTAAAAAGCAAACTTCATTTAAGAGCACAATGAAGGTAAGATGCCTAAGTTAGTAAAACGGAGCAGAAATGCACCAAGTATTCCTTGTGGGAACTTGGCCTTCTGCTGCCTCTATTATCAGGGTCACCTCGGTGTCAGGACGGATGTAGAGGGAGAAGGAAGGAACAAGCTGAAAATGGCGGCTGCTGGAGAAATGAATTGAAAAGTTACGGATCACTAAGGCCCTGTTCACACTGCATTTCCCTAAAAACGGAATTCAGACGAGCAGATGACAGTAGAATACAATGACACAAACGTGGTGGTTAGTCTGAATCCCATTTTTAGAAATGCAGTGTGAACAGGGCCTACTATTGTAGTGGATCGTTACCCTGGCAGGATGACATCACAAAAGGGTTAAACGCAGGTCAGGCCATCATGGAGGAAAGAGGGGGAGTCTGCATTTGCATGGTTGGTATTAGTCACCAGCTGCGTCTATAAACAGTCCGACTAACGGAAAGTTCTGTTTCTCTACGAAAACAATGGATAAACCAAGATGTCAAACTCAACGACAACAGATGTGATCTCACTGGTGTCCTCCAGACCCTTCCTCCTTCTTCCCAGTGTCTAAGCTCCTCCCCCTTACTGATGCTCCGCCCTTGTGTCCATTTCCTGAGCATCTCACTGGTGGTTTAGGTTAGAATCATTTTTTACTTGCTGTCATGGAAATCATCTCTTCATGTACCGTCGCTCCTCTTTAGCTTCTTTTACACTGCAATTGATCTGCACAGAGCAGGGACACAGCAGCAGCAGGTGGATTTCAGAGAACCGGAGACTCCAATACGTTCACATCTATGATAGTAGTCATCTCTGATCTGTGATTGGTGAGGATAGCGGCTATATACCCCGATTTACTGCGCCACGGATGTATATGTGCGGTATACCCCAGGATTGCACATGCAGAGCGCGACATTGGCAGCTCAGCGCAGCCCAAACACCAGGTGGCTGCGTATCAATTACAGAGTCCAATATCAAAGATAAGCGACAAAGGGAAATGCCAACACAGGAGGGACGGACATGCGGGGAGCGGCTGTGAGAACCGTGCAGGTTATTACCTCGAGGGGAAGAAACCACACACTTATCAAAAACTGAGCAGAGAAAAACTCTTCCAAGTCTCAGCCCAAAATAATAATGTTCCCTGCAGCGGTTTCTTTGCTGTTTTTGTCCAACTCAAAAAAACAATTGTGTGCACACGTTCTAATGAAGGACGGAGAACAAGTTCCCAGGTAAAACGCAGAAGTACCAAGAGGCCAGAAGCTCTGATGGTATAGGGCTGTGTTCACACGCATCGGTCATGCTGCTGCTGTCCATTGTGATCAGCTGCAAGACTAAGGGACGGTGCAGGGAGCCCGTAAAAAGCCCCTCTAGGTACTGGAGATACGGGGTATACACTCGTGATGACGGTGCACCAGCAGGATTCTGTACAGTCCGTCATTACATGGAAGAGCGTGGCAGCCATTCTATCCACTACCTGATATGGCTGATAACAGGGAGCAGTAGCTTGTATTTCTGTGTGCTGCATTGGTCCAGACTGTGGTCACCTGCTCAGCAACAGATGACGATTCTGATCATCAGAGATTCCACAACACAGCAGCAATATAATGTCTGGACGCATACAGGAGCGCTCGCTCGGATGAGCTCCTGTGCTCTCTAGGTGAGTCGCGGACCGATTCCTCTGGGGCCAGGATATACCGTAGAGCTCACACTCACATGCGAGAAACTTGGACGAGTCTTGCGCCTCAATACCCGGCACTCGGGACCAGAGTGTGCGGCTGCATGCATTTCTATGCAGCTGAGCGCTCCGATCTGAGTGCCGGGTATTGACGTGCGAGACTCGGCCGAGTTTCTCGCATGCGAGTATGAGCCCTAAAGAACAAAACGACCAGCAGTCTGAAATCATACACTTGAGATCCATAACTCCCCCGACAATCATCTGTCAGGGACGGCTAAATCCATCAATACCAGCGACTTAAGATGACAGGCTAATGTGTATGAGGGTTTCATCTGCCCCCTCAGTTATAGATCAGTCGATATGTCAATGGGGAATTCAAGATCAAGCTTTCTTCTACTAAAAATAAGCAGAATAGCGAGTGCAGCTCCAGGGTATAATACAGAACCAGTAATGTGACGTACAGTGCTGCTCACCATTATTGGCACCCCTTTAATTTTTTTCATACACTGGTACATTTCCACTTATTTCTGAAGATATTGTACAAAGTTATATCCTCAGGACTTAGTAATTTGTGGTCTAAAGCAATACAACAATAAAACATTGTTTTTCAACTTACATGTTGCAATTTTAAAGAAGAAACAGTATCAACAGCATGTGCACCGATAAAGGCACCCCTAATTAATACTTGGTTGCACGCCCTTTGGCATGGACGACAGCCTCCAAACATTTCTTGTAGCCATCTCTACACTTCTTGCACTTCTCGCTCTTTGCAGTTTGTTCAAGCTCTTGAATGTTTGCAGAGTTCTTTTTCCCCCAATGGCAGATTTCAACTCACCCCAAAGATTTCCCGTGAGCTGAGGTCAGGACTCATTGGTGGTCATTTTAAAACAGTCCATTTTTTCTTTTTCAGTCATTCCGATGTACTTTTGGATGTGTGTTTTATGTAATTTCTTATACTGGGTAGGCCATTTCATTCTAAAATCTCTTGATAATTTTCATGATTCCTGCGATATGGTCAAGGCCTCCAGTACCAGATGCAGCAAAGCAACCCCACAGCTTTATGGATCCTCCATCATGATTAACTGTTGGTAGGGTGGTCTTTTCCTTAAAAGCTTCTTTGTGCTGTCTGTAAACTGTTGCTTTTCATTGTTATAAAGCTCTAATTTTATGTAATCTGTCCACAGAACATTTCCCCAAAAGGATTGTGGTTTGTCAAGATGATTTGTTCCTTTTTCGGTCTTTTCTTCAGCAGTGGTTTCTTCCTTGGCCTTCGCTTATAAAGCTCTGCTTGGTTAAGTATGCGGCGTATGGTACTTGTGGAAGCCATGACCCCAAAACTGTTCCAGGTTGGCCTTCAGGTCTTGGATGCTTGACGTGGTGTTTTTTTCTACCAGTCGCACCAATCTCCGAAGACTTTTTTTTTATTTTTTTTTTTAATAAAACACTGAAGTCATCATTCATTGACCAATTCATGTCACATGGGCACCGACCATTAAAACACAGGTGATTCTCAGTTATGATTTACCACAGGCGAATCACAATGTGTTTCCATACTAATGTAATGTAAAAAGGGGCCAATACCAGTGTCACTGCAAGAGTCAGGTTTCTCTATTTTTCCCACCCATTGGTTTTGTTTTAAATTATTTATCATTTGCTCTTTTTGTATTTAACATGAGTGCGCGATACAAAAGCTATCAATTGATTCATTTTTTTTTTCAGGCTATATTTCACATTATGTACTTACACTTCATGGGTGCCAATAACAATGAGCAGGACTGTATAAGCACAGTGACTGCACCAGCAGAATTGTGAGTGGAGCTCTGGAGTATAATACAGGATGTAACTCAGGATCAGTACAGGATCAATAATGTAATGTACAGTTGTGGCCAAAAGTATTGACACCCCTGCAATTCTGTCAGATAATACTCAGTTTCTTCCTGAAAATGATTGCAATCACAAATTCTTTGGAATTATTATCTTCATTTAATTTGTCTTAAATGAAAAAACACAAAAGAGAATGAAGCAAAAAGCAAAACACTGATCATTTCACACAAAACTCCAAAAATGGGCCAGACAAAAGTATTGCCACCCTCAGCCTAATACTTGGTTGCACAACCTTTAGCCAAAATAACTGCGACCAACCGCTTCCAGTAACCATCAATGAGTTTCTTACAATGCTCTGCTGGAATTTTAGACCATTCTTCTTTGGCAAACTGCTCCAGGTCCCTGATATTTGAAGGGTGCCTTCTCCAAACTGCCATTTTTAGATCTCTCCACAGGTGTTCTATGGGATTCAGGTCTGGACTCATTGCTGGCCACCTTAGAAGTCTCCAGTGCTTTCTCGCAAACCATTTTCTAGTGCTTTTTGAAGTGTGTTTTGGGTCATTGTCCGGCTGGAAGACCCATGACCTCTGAGGGAGACCCAGCTTTCTCACACTGGGCCCTACATTCTGCAAAATTTGTTGGTAGTCTTCTGACTTCATAATGCCATGCACACGGTCAAGCAGTCCAGTGTCAGAGGCAGCAAAGCAACCCCAAGACATCAGGGAAGCTCCGCCATGTTTGACTGTAGGGACCGTGTTCTTTTCTTTGAATGCCTCTTTTTTCCTCCTGTAATCTCTATGTTGATGCCTTTGCCCAAAAAGCTCTACTTTTGTCTCATCTGACCAGAGAACATTCTTCCAAAACGTTTTTGGCTTTTTCAGGTAAGTTTTGACAAACTCAAGCCTGGCTTTTTTGTGTCTCGGGGTAAGAAGTGGGATCTTCCTGGGTCTCCTACCAAACAGTCCCTTTTCATTCAGATGCCGACGGATAGTACGGGTTGACACTGTTGTACCCTCGGACTGCAGGGCAGCTTGAACTTGTTTGGATGTTAGTCGAGGTTCTTTATCCAACATCCGCACAATCTTGCGTTGAATTTTCTTGTCAATTTTTCTTTTCCGTCCACATCTAGGGAGGTTAGCCACAGTGCCATGGGCTTTAAACTTCTTGATGACACTGCGCACGGTAGACACAGGAACATTCAGGTCTTTGGAGATGGACTTGCAGCCTTGAGATTGCTCATGCTTCCTCACAATTTGATTTCATAAGTCCTCAGACAGTTCTTTGGTCTTCTTTCTTTTCTCCATGCTCAATGTGGTACACACAAGGACACAGGACAGAGGATGAGTCAACTTTAATCCATGTCAACTGTCTGCAAGTGTGATTTAGTTATTGCCATCACCTGTTAGGTGCCACAGGTAAGTTACAGGTGCTGTTAATTACACAAATTAGAGAAGCATCACATGATTTTTCGAACAGTGCCAATACTTTTGTCCACCCTCTTTTTTATGTTTGGTGTGGAATTATATCCAATTTGGCTTTAGGACAATTCTGTTTGTGTTTTTTCATTTAAGACAAATTAAATGAAGATAATAATACCAAAGAATGTGTTTGCAATTATTTTCAGGAAGAAACTGAGTATCATCTGACAGAATTGCAGGGGTGTCAATACTTTTGGCCACAACTGTATGTACACAGTGACTGCACCAGCAGAATACTGAGTGCAGCTCTGGAGTATAATACAGGAGGTAACTCAGGATCAGTAATGTAATGTATGTACACAGTGACTACACCAGCAGAATAGTGAGTGCAGCTCTGGAGTGTAATACAGGATGTAACTCAGGATCAGTAATGTAATGTATGTACACAGTGACTACACCAGCAGAATAGTGAGTGCAGCTCTGGAGTGTAATACAGGATGTAACTCAGGATCAGTAATGTAATGTATGTACACAGTGACTACACCAGCAGAATAGTGAGTGCAGCTCTGGGGTATAATACAGGAGGTAACTCAGGATCAGTAATGTATGTACACAGTGACTACACCAGCAGAATAGTGAGTGCAGCTCTGGGGTATAATACAGGAGGTAATTCAGGATCAGTAATGTATGTACACAGTGACTGCACCAGCAGAATAGTGAGTGCAGCTCTGGGGTATAATACAGGAGGTAACTCAGGATCAGTAATGTATGTACACAGTGACTACACCAGCAGAATAGTGAGTGCAGCTCTGGGGTATAATACAGGAGGTAATTCAGGATCAGTAATGTATGTACACAGTGACTGCACCAGCAGAATAGTGAGTGCAGCTCTGGGGTATAATACAGGAGGTAACTCAGGATTGGTAATGTATGTACACAGTGACTGCACCAGCAGAATAATGAGTGCAGCCCTGGAGTATAATACAGGACGTAACTCAGGATCAGTAATGTAATGTATGTACACAGTGATTGCACCAGCAGAATAGTGAGTGCAGCTCTGGAGTACAATACAGGATGTAATTCAGGATCAGTAATGTAATGTGTGTACAGTCATGGCCAAAAGTTTAGAGAATGACACAAATATTATATTTTCACATGATCTGCTGGCCTTTGGTTTTTATGTGTGTTTGTCAGATGTCTTTATCACATACAGAAATATAATTGCAATCATATTATGAGTAGCAAAAGGTTATATTGACAGTTAGAATGAGTTAATGCAGCAAGTCAATATTTGCAGTGTTGACCCTTCTTCTTCAGGACCTCAGCAATTCTCCCTGGCATGCGCTCAATCAACTTCTGGATCAAATCCTGACTGATAGCAGTCCATTCTTGCAAAATCAATGCTTTTATTTTGTCTGAATTTGAAGGTTTTTGTTTGTCCACCCGTCTCTTGATGACTGACCACAAGTTCTCAATGGGATTAATATCTGGGGAGTTTCCAGGCCATGGTCCCAAAATCTCTATGTTTTGTTCCCTGAGCCATTTAGTTATCACCTTTGCTTTATGGCAAGGTGCTCCATCATGTTGAAAAAGGCATTGCTGATCGCCAAACTGCTCTTGGACGGTTGGGAGAAGTTGCTCTTGGAGGACATTCTGGTACCATTCTTTATTCATGGCTGTGTTTTTAGGCAAGACTGAGAGAGAGCCCATTCCCTTGGCTGAGAAGCAACCCCACACATGAATGGTTTCAGGATGCTTGACAGTTGGCATCAGACAAGACTGGTGGTAGCGCTCACCTGGTCTTCTCCGAATAAGCTGTTTTCCAGATGTCCCAAACAATCGAAAAGGGGATTCATCAGAGAAAATTACTTTACCCCATTCCTCAGCAGTCCACTCCCTGTACCTCTTGCAGAATATCAGTCTGTCCATGATGTTTTTCCTGGAGAGAAGTGGCTTCTTTGCTCCACTCCTTGAGACCAGGCCTTGCTCCAAGAGTCTCCGCCTCACAGTGCATGCAGATGCACTCACACCTGCCTGCTGCCATTCCTGAGCAAGCTCTGCCCTGCTGGTAGCCCGATCCTGCAGCTGAAACACTTTTAAGAGACGGTCCTGGCGCTTGCTGGTCTTTCTTGGGCGCCCTGGAGCCTTTTTGGCAACAAGGGAACCTCTCTCCTTGAAGTTCTTGATGATGCGATAGATTGTTGACTGAGGTGCAATCTTTCTAGCTGCAATACTCTTCCCTGTTAGGCCATTTTTGTGCAGTGCAATGATGACTGCACGTGTTTCTTTAGAGATAACCATGGTTAACAGAAGAGAAACAATGATGCCAAGCACCAGCCTCCTTTTAAAGTGTCCAGTGGTGTCATTCTTAATCATGACAGATTGCTCCATTAACACAGGTGTGGGTGTTGATGAGGACAGGGCTGGAGATCAATCACTGAAACATGTTAGCTGGTCCTTTTAAGGCAGGGCTGCAATGATGTTGAAATGTGTTTTGGGGGATAAAGTTCATTTTCTAGGCAAATATTGACTTTGCAAGTAATTGCTGTTAAGCTGATCACTCTTTATAACATTCTGGAGTATATGCAAATTGCCATTAGAAAAAATGAAGCAGTAAACTTTGTAAAAATTAACATTTTGTTATTCTCAAAACTTTTGGCCATGACTGTACACAGTGACTGCACCAGCAGAATAGTGAGCGCAGCTCTGGAATATAATACAGGGTGTGACTCAGGACCTGTGCTAGATTTGTAATAAATTGTATATGTGATTTTTAAGGGGAATCTGTCAGTAGGATCAACCCTCCTAAGCCATCTATATGAACATGTAGGTCATACCTTGATATCTGGTTTCTGATGTTTTATTCCAGATAAATCCACATTTTTCTTAATATGTAAATGAATTGTTGAGATCTCTGGGCCAGACATAGATCTCCCTGAGGCTCCGCTCCAGAGTTTATTATAAATGACAGCGGGCGTTACCAGTGTGAGACATGTAGAGCAGCAGAGCAGACTGTCAGTCATTACATGTCTCACACTGATAACACCCCATGTGATTTATAATAAGCTCTGGAGTCAGAGTCATCTATGTCCGGCCCAGAGATGTTAATTCATTTACATATTAAAAATGTGGATTTCTCTGGAATAAGAAATCAGATCGCAGCTATCAAGTTATCATTTTATTCAGCCTCCTATGACCTACATGTCCATATAGACAGCTCAGGAGGGGTGATCCAACTGAGATTCCTTTTCACTTGAAGATTTTCCAAAGCCCCTTAAGATTGTTGTTCGTACCTTCACTCGTCTCTTCCACCTGTGCTCCTTTCTCATATTGTGATGGGACAATTCCACATTCCCAGTGTCGTCTTGAAGGTCTACAGGACAGGCTGCGGCATTGCCGAGTGATCCCCGGGACTGTATACAGTTCACTTGGCTTCGCGAGTTTCTTCTGGGCCGGGCAAACAACAAGCCTGTATGTCCGATATCTCCACCATCGTCAGTAGACGCAGCAAACAAGTGTTAACAGATCCCCGAAGGCCTGGGACAAAAACGAGTCCTCCAAAACATGTCGCCTGTGAGTGTCGCTGGAAGACGTCAGCAGCTGCACAGCGTCACGTGCTTCCAATAACCAGTTTGGTGAGGCTGGCTGACATCAGCGAGCCGCCTGAGCTTCCTGTGGATCTCTCCACACCCTGCTGCCACAATGTGCCTGGGCAAGAGAGTGCAGCCAGCCCCCCGCGTCCGTGCTAAGAATACAAAACATAAAACAGAACTGCCCCTAAAACGGAGGTGGAAGTTAGATGACTGGGCTTGTTGGGACTTGCAGTTCGACAAATGCTAGGGGCTCAGAGAGCAGGACACCAACAGAAATTTAACAGCCACGCCTGAAGTTTAAGATCTGCAACTTTCCAACATATATTGTGGCTCAACACCCCAACATTGTCAAGATCTCTGCTTCCTGTGGGGGAATGGAAACTTCACGCAGAGGCTGAAACCGAAGCAGATCTATTAACTCATAGCTGACGATTTGCTGCAATGTATCAGTGTATAGACATTGGAAATGATACTATATGTTGTAAGATGCAACATCTGTAACCTCACTCACTCTCCACGGACCCTCAGCTCCCCGCACAGCAGCCAATAGAAAAGACTGTCTTGGGAAGGAGCAGATCCTCGGTACTACATGACTGTACAGCGGAGAAAACTACTGGTGCAGGGGATGTAAGAAGGAACTATACAGTTGCTAGAGGGAGAAGGAGATTGATTCTGCCTAGAGCCCACCTGTGGCAACACAGATCAATAGCACTAAGAGGCATACAGATGCACAAAAAATTTTTTTTTTTTTTTTTTTATATATATATATATATATATATATATATATATATATATATATAACACCACTGCACAGTTTTATAACAATCAGCTTCTCTACATGTCTGACAGCCATTACATTCCATTTGAATTCCAACCAGAGTACACCTCATTCTACTTAATGTGCTTCTGATTAGGTGATCAACTGAACCAAATCTTATTTAATGAAGGAAAGTATAAAAAAACCTTCTGTGGTGTTCACAATCCTCTTGCAAAAGGACAAGCGGGATGGCAAAACAAGTGCTAGTAATATCCCAAGAGTAATAGGAATGAAAAAATAACTTTTAACCATGCCAAAGGAATTGAAAAGAAAAGTCTTGAGTGAGGAAAAGAAGGGCTCAATTCTGGCTTTACTAGCAGAGGGATACAGTAAGCGTCATGTAGCCTCCATCCTTAAAATTTCTAAGACAGCAGTCCATTACAACGAAGTCAAGCAGCAGACATTGGGGACAACAAAGCTACAGACCGGCAGAGGGTGAAAACGACTGTCCACTGACCGGGATGACGTCATCTTATTTGAATGTCACTCAACAACCGCAGGATGACATCAAGTGACCTACAAAAGGAATGGCAAATGGCAGCTGGGGTGAAGTGCACAGCAAGAACAGTTCGTAACAGGCTCCTAGAGGCAGGTCTCAAATCATGTAAAAGGTAGAAAAAAAGCCTTTAATCAATGAGAAGCAAAGGAAAGCCAGGCTGCAGTTTGCCAAAGACCATAAGGATTGGACCATCGAGGACTGGAGTAAGGTAATCTTCTCTGAAGAGTCTAATTCTCAGCTCTGCCCAACACCTGGTCGTCTAACGTTTAGACGTATATCTGGAGAGGCGTACAAGCCACAGTGTCTTGCACCCACTGTGAAATTTGGTGGAGGATCGGTGATGCTCTGAGGATGCTTCCGCAAGGCTGGAATTGGGCAGGTTAATCTTTGCGAAGGACGTATGAATCAAGCCGCATACAAGGTTATCCTAGAAAACCACTTGATTCCTTCTGCTCAGGCAATGTTCCCCAACTCTGAGGACTGGTTTTTCCAGCAGGACAATGCGCCATGCCACACAGCTAGGTCAATCAATGTGTCGATGAAGGACCACAACATCAAATCCCTGTCATGACCAGCCCAATCTCCAGACGTGAACCCCATTGAAAACCTCTGGAATGTATTCAAGAGGAAGATGGATAGTCACAAGCCATCAAACAAAGAACTGCTTACATTTTTGTACCAGGAGTGGCATAAGGTCACCTAAAAGCAGTGTGAAAGACTGGTGGAAAGCATGCCAAGACGCATGAAAGCTGTGATTAAAAATCATGGTTATTCCACAACATATTGATTTCTGAACTCTTCCTGAGTTAAAACACTAGTGTTGTTTCGAAATTATTATGAACTTGTTTTCTTAGCATTATTTGAGGTCTGCAAGCACTGCATTTTTTTTGTTATTTTGATCATTTCATATTTTCTGAAAATAAATACAAAATTTAGAGCTTGAAAATTCGAAGACATGTTGTCAGCAGTTTATAGAATAAAAGGGCAATTTACATTTTACTCAAAAATATACATAGTCACAAATATATACACACATAAGAAAACAGCCAAAATCTGTCACTGGTCACCACTGTCTCTAGAGGCAATAAGCAGTACTGAGCTTTGAATCCTTCCCCGACACCCCCGATCCCCCCCATTAACCTACAGACTTTCCTGCCTGAAGCAGTTATTGCAAACATTGTGAGTGACGGAAACAAATACCCAGTCCTCCGCGCCTTTACCTGACCTACTTGTGTTTTCGGTAGCGATCAGTATACATTAGTGAACCAGGATGTTTTGGAAGTTGATGAAAGCCTTTAGGGTATGTGCACACGTTGCAGATTAGTGTGCGGAATTTTCCGCATGGAATCTTCAGAATCCGCAGGTCAAAATGCCTGCGTTTTTACACCTGCGGATTTAGTGTGGATTTCCCCTGCGTTTTTACACCTGCGGATTCCTATAATGGAATGGGTGTAAAAACGCTGCGGAATCTGCACAAAGAATTGACATGCTGCGGAAAATAAACCGCTGTGTTTCCCCATGGAATTTCCCGCAGCATGTGCACAGCGGTTTTTGTTTTCCATAGGACAACATTGTACTGTACATCACTTGGAAAACTGCTGTGGATCTGCACACGAATCCGCAACGTGTGCACATACCCTTAATGTGTGCTCATTGATGTAAGCACGGGGAGTTCAGCACACAAAGCGATTTCTTTTTTTTTTTTTTTTTTGCTTTTTGTTATGGATTTTTCATCCTATTCCTTCAGAGACTTGAAGTGGAGCTCGGGTATGAAGAAACTTTGCAGAATATATTATGGAGGTGCTTGTGCCTATTCGCTGAACTTTAGATGAAATATATTATTGCATCCCTACCTCATACAGATATATTATTTCCAGTATAGGCTCATCCAGAGCTGCAATCACAGTACTTCTGGTTTCTATTGGAAACAAATTGTGGTTTATCTCGACCCTGCTGTCAGTCCTACAACTACAAAAAGCTGACAAGAAAACCTAGGGCCAGGCAGTCATGTGATTTCTATTGCCTCCAGACACCCTTCTGTCCCTCTCCTCCAAACCCCTGTGTGCCTCTCCTCCAGACCCCTCTGACAGACACTTATCTCCTCAAGAATCATAGTGTTAAGCATTTTACATTTAAACCTTCTCCTCCAAACATCAGCTTTCATTTTAGGCGGAGAGTTCAGAGGCTGAGGCAATGTTCCATACCCCATACAGCCTTCATTTACAGCAGGATGGATGAGCTGCTCTATTTTCTGTATACCAAGTGCTCCTCGTACATACAGTTGTATTAAAGTGTTCACGCTCTTTCCGATTTCCTCTTCTTTTGCATGTTTGTCACACTTAAATGTTTCAAATCACCAAACAAATGTAAATATTAGACAAAGATAACACAAGTAACCACAAAAATGCAGCTTTTAAATGAATGTCTATTATTAAGGGAAAAAGAAATCCAAACCTACAGGGCCCTGTGTGAAAAAGTGATTGCCCCCATAAATGTAATAACTGGGTGGACCACCCTTAGCAGCAACAACTATAATCAAGCATTTGCAAAACTGGCAATGAGTCTTTTACAACGATCTTGAGGAATTTTGGGCACTCATCTTTGCATTGTTGTAAATCAGCTACATTGGAGGTATCCGAGCATGAACCGCCTGTTTAGGCTAAGTGCACACGTACCAGAACTCTCGCGGAAATTACCGCGAGAATTCCGGAATTCCAGTCCGCGGGAAAACCGCATTTTAAATTCCCGCGATTTTCCCGCGGAAAAACTAGCATTTTGCAAGCGTATTTAGCTTGCAAAATGCTAGCGTTCTCCAAGCGATCTGTAGCATCGCTGGGAGAACTGATTGACAAGTGTGACCAACTTTTTACTACTGAGGCTGCCTATGCAGCATCAGTAGTAAAAGATAAAATGTAAAAAAAAAAAATAAAAAATGGTGTTATTCTTACCCTCCGACGTCCCGCGCATCCGTTCCCAGTAATCCTTTGCGAAAATGCCCGCGATGACGTCAGTTCTCGCGGGATCGCGATGTCTCGCGGTTATTCGCGATGACGTCGCGCGAATGACCGCGAGACTTCTCGATCCCGCGAGAACGGACGCCATCGCGGGCATTTTCGCAAAGGATTACTGGGACCGGGAGCGTGGAGAGAGGCGGGAAGGCTGCGCGGGACGTCTGAGGGTGAGAATAACAATATTTTTTATTTTTAAATTCTATTTTTTACAGGGATATGGTACCCAAAGCCCGGAGGACAGTCTCCTTTCCTCCGGACCATGGGTACCATCCGCCTTTGTTCTGCTTACTTTCCGCATGGTGTGCACAGCCACATGCGGGAAGTAAGCGGAACAATGCATTCCTATGGGTGCGGGATCGCCGCGATTCCGCAAATTAATGAGCATGCTGCGGTTTTTACCGCGAAACGATTCCGCCACGGTAAAAACCGCAGCATTAGCACAGCATTGCGGAATCCCTTAGGAATGCATGGGATGCTTATTTTTCGCGTTTTCGCGGCAAAATCGCGCGGTTAAAACAGCCGCGGAAACGCGAAAAAAACGCCATGTGTGAACGCAGCCTTAAGGTCATGTCACAGCAACTCAATCGGATTAAGGTCAGGACTTGGACTAGGCCACTCCAAAGTCTTAATTTTGTTTTTTCTTCAGCCATTCAGAGGTGGAATTGCTGGTGTGGTTTGGATCATTGTCCTGCTGCGTAACCCAAGTGCGCTTCATCTTGAGGTCACGAACTGATGGCCGGACATTCTCCTTCAGGATTTTTGTTAAACAGCAGAATTCATGGATCTATTTACCACAGCAAGTCTTTCAGGTCCTGAAGCAACAAAACAGCCCCAGACCATCACAATTTTATTGTTGGTATGAGGTTCTTTTTCTGAAATGCGGTGTTACTTATACGCCAGATGAAATGGGACATACACCTTCCAAAAAAAGTTCAACTTTTGTCTTCTCAGTCCACAGAGAAGTCTACCAAAAGTCTTGGGGATCATCAAGTTTCATGGCAAGATTGAGACGAGCCTTTATATTGTTATTTCTCAGCATGTGGATTTTATCTTGGAAGTCTGCCACCCAGGCCATTTTTGCCCAGTCTCTTTCTTATGGTGGAGTCATGAACACAGACCTTAACTGAGGCAAGTGAGGTCTGCAGTTCTTTGGATGTTGTTGTGGGGTCTTATATGAAGCCTTAAATGAGTCATCCCTGGACTTTTGGGGCAATTTTGGTCGGCCGGCCACTCCTGGGAAGGTTCACCACTGTTCCATGTTTTCACCATTTGTGGATAATGGCTCTCACTGTGGTGCGCTGGAGTCCTTAAATTTTAGAAATGGCTTTATAACCTTTTCCAGACTGATAGATCTTGATTACTTTGATTCTGATTTTTTCCAGAATTTCTTTGGATTGCGTCATGATGTCTAGCTTTAAGTATCTTTTTGTCTACTTCACTTTGTCAGGCAGGTCCTATTTAAGTGATTTTTTGATTGATAACAGTTGTGACAGTAATCAGGCCTGGGTTTGGCTACGGAATGTGAATTCACCTTCCCAAAGATGTGATAAACCACAGTTTATGGTTTAATGGAGGGGCAATCACTTTCACACAGGACCCCTGTAGGTTTCCTTTAATAATAAAGCCCCTCATTTATAAACTAACTTTTGTGGTTACTTGTGTTATCTTTGTCTAATATTTACATTTCTTTGGTGAAACGAATAGGAAGTAAGGAAGGGGGCAAATACTTTTTCACACAAGTGGATCATATAATCAGTCGGGGGGTCTTTATAGTTCAGCTTTGGGTAACTACCACCTGAACTAAGTAATGCACTACCTTTTTTGGCATAGATCAGATCTACCTCTCGGGCCCATTCATCACCTCTCTGTTGTCCAGAATCGCAGAGTGTCTATCAGCTATATCTGCTTCCTCCTCACCCTTCCTAAAGCTCAATGAGGACAAAACTGAACTCCTCATCATTCCTCCATCTCCACCAACTCCCAGACCTGATCCATCAAAGCAATATCATGCTTTCCCCTGTACCGAAAGTCCGCTGCCTCGGAGTAACCATCAACTCTGCCCTCTCCTTCACACCCGCACGTCCAAACTCTTACCACCTCCTCCAAGATGTCTCCCTATCCACCCCCCATCTTCTGGAATTCTGTGCCCCAACATGTCCAATTATTATCCACTACATTCAAACCTTCAGACGGAACTGGAAAAAAACGATCTCTTCAAGAAAGCTAAAGCCTGCAATGACCCCGCAGTCACCTCACCACAGCCTGCAATGACCCCGCAGTCATCCCACCACCAATGCCTCCTCACCACATCCTGCAATGACCCCACTGTCGTGTCACCATCATCGCTGCCACTTCACCACCACTGTAGCTGTCTCACCATCGATGCCACCTCACCACAGCCTGCAATGACCCCACTGTGTCATCTCTCCACCACCGCTGCAACCTCCCCACCACCAGAGCTGCTGCCTCTCTACAGCCTACAATGACCCCACTGTCACCTCACCACCACCCGAGCTGCCACTATTTCCCAAACTCCTGTCTCCTTCCTGATTACCCTGTAGACTGTAAGCCTGGAAGGGCCAGGCCTTCTCCCTTCTGTAACCCATCTGTCATTATAAATCACAGTAAACAGATTAACATCTGTATTTTGTATGTAACCCTCTTCACAAGTACAGCAGCCAGGAATAAATGTTGTTATGCTATCCACAACCTGTCTCCTCCATACATCTGTGATATGGTCTCCTGGTATTTACCTACACGCAACCTTCGATCTTCTCAAGATCTCCTTTTATACTCCCCTTATCACTTCTTCACACAACTGCACACAAGACTTCTCCCGTGCTTCCCCCATACTCTGGAACTCTCTACCCCAACACATCAGTCTCTCACCTACCACAGAAAACTTCAAAAGGAACCTGAAGAGCCACCTCTTCCGACAAGCCTACAACCTGCTGTGATCTTCAGTCCACTGAACCGCCGCATGACCAACTCTACCCTCTCCTAGTGTATCCTCACCCACCCCCTGCAGCCTGAGAGCCTCGCTGGCAGGGTCCTCTATCCTTTTGTACTTGTGTGTGCCTTGTATTGCTTATGTTTATTGTACTTGTCTATGTATGCCCCTTTTTCACATGGAATAAATGGCGCTATAAAAATGAATAATAATAACTCTAAAAATAAATAACTCAAACCTACCTCTCTCTCACACCCAAAATCGCTGCTAAGGGGCAAATGTGGAAGGGGTGTATGAGAGAACGATCGCCCAATAGCTCAGCTCACTATCAGTTAATCCCATGTTAAAAACACTGAAAACACCAACCCTGCGATCGTGTACAGATCTGACTGCTCCACAGACACAAGATTATTGGAAATTTCTCAAAAAATTGTTGAGACTTTCCAACTAATAGGTGAAGTTGGCAGAAAAACATTCTACAGCTTCTGGGTGACGCGCCATTAATGTGCATATTGGCTTATCATCCATGCTAGATCAACAGGGAAGAGGGAGGGAAACGTCTGATAGACGGCTTCAACATCGCTCTCAGCTATTAGAGGAAAAAAGGATCAGATGGAGCGAAGTCCAACCTGTGGGATCCTTTTTTCTCCAAAGACTTGAGTAAATGCTGCAGAGATCTGGGGCGCCAGGGGCCACACGACCGCTCCTACCCAGTGTAGAAAGTCAACATGTGAACCTGCAGGGGTGATAATAGACGTCATAATCTGTTGATGGATGTTCATTCAGGGCGATAAGTGACGATAACGAGATCTTGGCGTTATCAGAGAAGGAAGTCAAATACAGGATTAATCTCCAGAGAATCATCAATTGATCTGCGGATACAGATATTGATGAATCACTTAACCGCTCGTCCTGTCCTACATAAAGAACGCTGCACCCCCCTATAATTACTATTAGCCATGCTCACATATCTGAGGACTCGCTACAATGTATCAGTGTGTACAATCCCCTGTGGTCAACAGAACACATCTATGTGCACACGCTGCGGTTTTGGCTGCTGCGGATCTGCAGCAGTTCTGCAGACAGTGTACAGTACCATGTAAGTCTATGGGATTTACAATCCGCTGTGCACATACTGCAGATTTTTAACTGCGGAAAAGCTGCGGCTTTGAATCCGCAGAAAGAATTGACATGTCACTTCTTTTCTGCGGATTCTGCTGCGGTTTACCATCTATTCCATTGTCCAGGTGTCAAACCGCAGGGGAAAACCGCTGGCCGATCCGCAGGTCATTTTACCTGCGGTTCCGAGGGTAGTGCAGACCAGGAGTGCACAAGCCGCGATGCTATCCTGCACCACACCCGTCTGGCCTCAGACATGACGGCTGCTGCCATGTATTTTCCATGCCAGAGAGAAGTGGTGCCACATTGTACTCCTCTTCTCTGCACCATCTTATGGTGCCCCATGCGCCTCTCTGGGATCCACATGAATTGGCAGAATATTGGACTGCTGACCCTAGGGGCACCCCAAAAAGCGGGTAACTGAAGCGGTTATATACGAGTGTGACCATTATTGTAATTTACATAGAATAAAATGGGGGTCACTCGCATTTTGGGGTGTGAACGTTGAAGACCATGACCCATAATTTTTCCAAAAAGGTGGGAGTACTTTAGGTCTGAATTCATCCATAGGTGCAAACGTCAAGGCGACCTTACACCAGAGCTAAGTGCGATTGTGATCGCTCATCGCGATTGTCGGCCAATCGCTGGTAATCCTTCACTGAGCAGTCGGACTGGTGGCAGACAATCTGGATCCACCATGTTGGGATTCACGGTTTTAGAGCATCTGTTTTAGGCTTCTCCAATTTGTGAATGACCCCCACTGCTTAACTATAGGGTAATTAACCCATTCAGAGACGTTCCAGCTGATGTTTTTCTTGAAGCCATTTACATGGGCGATGCCAGCGTGCTACTGTATTAGTGCAGTGAAGCTTGTGAAATCCGCCTCTTGGCGCTCGCTCGCTCCTGTAAGAGCCACATGCGGTGCCTTGGCCTCAGGGCCTTGTGAGTTACAATTAAATTCCCTTTAAGTTGTAATAAGACAAAACTAATCTTTGCCCCTCGTCACTTTAATTCCAGGACACACTCCGCAGGTCTGAGCCCACACGGCTTCAGCGTTAACCTTCGCGCTCGTGCTGCCAGCCGCGCACCTTATTTTTCATTTAACCTAATTAAAATGTGTGCCGCTTCCTAATGCCACGCGTGTGTGCGCGCCATCTGGGATGTGTTTCAATTATCACAAAAGTATTCACGTGGGAAACTAGCAACGCAACCAATATGAGCGAAGTGCTGCGCACAGATCACAAAGGAATTATAGGGAATGACAAAAAAACTTTGCATTTCTTTGTTGTTTGTCTACAACTGTAGACACTGCAGTACCATGTCTCCTGTATCTATGTGCATGTATATGCAGATATTAGCAACATATAGAGAATAAAAGTCTACACACCCCTGTTAAAATTACAGGTTTTTGTCATGCAAAAGCTAAAAAAAATTGTTTTTCTTCCCCTTTAATGTCAGCCATGCAATTTGAGAAACAAACTAATAATTTTGGAGGGAGAAAGTGAGAACAAAAACAGTAAAACAATGTGGAAGCATGTGTGTACACCCTCTTATAACTAGGATGTGGTGGTGTTAAGACGCAATTAATCACATTTCCCCTCATGTATATAGTAGTCAGTGCTGGGCCGCCGTCTTTTACAGCGATTCTGATTAACTCCAGACTAAGTGTGGCTGTTCTAGGAGGATTTTTCTGACATTTTCTGGCTTGTAAACAGCTGACAACACAGCAAAGGATCTCACTGTGTAAAGTTATCAGTAAGAAGTATAAAAACATTTCCAAGGCATCAGATATCGCACGGAGCAACAAGAAGTGGCTTACATTTGGCACATCAGGGACATTACCTAGAACTGGACGTCCGTCAAAAATTCAGAGGTAAATCCTACATCAACTCTGCCAAAAGCATGTGGAAAACATGTTATGCCTGATGAGACACAGATGAAATATTTTGGACATAATTGCAACAGGAACGTTTAGCACATAACTAACAACCTGTGTGTTAGCAGAACCCCTCCCCCCATACCCACAGTGAAACATGGTGGAGGCAGCTGCTAGAGTCAAGATGGAGGGAATTAAGAATGTTTCCAAATATCAGATAATTTTGTATTAAAACATCTGCAAAAAAGGTAGAAGAATTTCACCTCACAGCATGACGACGACCCCCAAGTGACCTCCAAATCAGCAAAAGAACAGCTTCACCAGCAGAAGAGAAACATTTCAGAATTGCCCAATCAGATCCCAGAAGTGCATCCAGTGTAAAATTTGTGTTGACCTAAAGAGGGCACTGTACACAGGAGATGCCCCACACAATCTGAAAGATGTGGAGCTGCTGCAAGGATAAGCGGGCAAACATGGTCAATCCTAGATGTGCTGCGCTGACAGACCCCGACCAAAGAGATTGAATGCTTACATAAATTCACATGGGACTGCAACAAAGTAGTGTATGGGTGCTACCGCCGCGCTGTGTCTCTGGTGCTTGCTGCCGCGCTCTGTCCCGATGCTTGCCACGGAGCTCTGTCTGGTGCTGCGGGGGGGCTCTGCCGACATTTTGTGAGAGGCCAGAGCCCCCCGCAGTTCATCCATGCTTTCCTGTGTGGTGGACTCCCAGAAAATAGCCGCCGGGTTGCGGCGTATGCGCAGATGGAGGTCTCAGCACCAAGATCTCGGCTCTGGCCTTTCACAAAATGTCAGCAGATTCCCCCCGCAGCACTGGAAAGAGAGCAGTGGCAAGCAAGCACCGGGGACAGAGCGCGGCGGCTAGCACCCGGGAGCACCAGGGACAAAGCATGGCGGCAGCACCGATAAGGTATATCCGCATTATAAGACACACCCACTCCCCCCCAAAAAAAAAAATTTAGGGGAAAAAAAGTGCGTCAAATAATCCAAAAAATACGGTACATTTGAACTGAGGAAAGGGCAACTTGAAAATGCTTTGCCATCTTCTTATAGCCCTCTTCTGTTTTGTGGGCTTCCACCATTTTCAGAGTGCTAGGCAGCGACTCTGAAGAACTCATATCTGCTGATTTTTGGAACAAGGATAGAGGAGGCTGGGTTTTTATAAAGCTGGGAAATTTGCATCACCTGGCCTTTCCAATGATGGTAGACAAGCCGTAACACCAATAGGCTGATAAAAGGTTTGAAACGTTAATCACAGTTATCTGAGCACACAAATCTCCAAAGGTAAACTTTTGCATCGGCCTAGTTTCTTTTTTGTAATTTTTAACACTGAAAAAAAAAAAAATCACTATATACAGTTGTGTGAAAAGGTGTTTTCCCCCTTCCTGATTTCCTCTTCTTTTGCATGTTTGTCACACTTAAATGTTTCAGATCACCAAACAAAATGTAAATATTAGGCAAAGATAACACAAGTAATCACAAAATGCAGTTTATAAATGAAGGTCTTGATTATTAAGGAAACAAGAAATCCAAACTTACAGGGCCCTGTGTGAAAAAGTGATTGCCCCCCCTTTAAAACATAAATTAACTGTGGTTTATCACATCTTTGGGAAGCCGAGTTCACATTCCCTAGCCACACGCAGTCCATTTTACTGCCTGTTATCAATCAAGAAATAACTTAAATAGGACCTGCCTGACAAAGTGAAGTAGACCAAAAGATCCTCAAAAGCTAGACATCATGCCATGATCCTAAGAAATTCTGGAAAAAATTAGATACAAAGTAATCAAGATCTATCAGTCTGGAAAAGGTTATAAAACCATTTGTAAAGTTTTAGGACTCCAGCAAATCACAGTAAGAGCCATTATCCACAAATTTTGAAAATGAACAGTGGTGAACCTTCCCAGGAGTGGTCTGCCAACCAAAATTACCCAGAGAGTACAGCAACGACTCATTCAAGAGGTCACAAAAGACCCCACAACAACATCTAAAGAACGTATAGTATAAGAAATTCCAGCACTCAAAAGAAGAATATGCAGAAGAAATTTATTTGTACAACAGATTCTCCCAAAATTATGACGTTTCGGTCTACAACTCAGACCTTCATCAGACTAGAGGTATGGAGGCATATGTGAGCATGGAAAGTCCATGGAAGGCAGCCACGATATGTAGCAATATTCTCCTTTTTTTTTTTGGGGGGGGGGGGGGGATCAAGGTCTTGGGAAAAAAGGGAGAAAGTCCTTGTGGGCACATAGTCAGGCGTGCACGCAGCGCTGGCAGGGGGGCTGGGTCCGACTATGTGCCCACAGGGACTTTCTCCCTCTGCCCTGTACTCTATTCCTAACATCTAAAGAACAGCAGGCCTCACTTGACTCAGTTAACCCCTTAACGACCGCCGATACGCCTTTTAATGGCAGCCGTTAAGGGTACTTAAACCACAGCGCTGATAATTCACGGCGCTGTGGAGAAAGTGAATAGCGCCCCCCCAGCGTCGGATTTTCACAGAGGCCTCGGCTGCCGGGGGTAGCTGAGACCCCAGAGAACATGAATCGGGTCGGTTTTGCGATCGCTGTTATTAACCCTATAACGGCGATTACAAAAAAAAAAGTGCCGCGATTTTGCATTTAATTTCTCTCTCTTCTCTGATGTGATCGCACATCAGAGGAGAGAGAAATAGGGACCTGGATCCCCCTCGGTGGTCCTGGGTCCCCTCACGGTGGTCCTGGGTCCCTCCTGTCTCCTCCAGTGGGCGCCGCCATCTTGGTCCCGGAAGAAAATGGCGCATGCGCCCGTCGAATCTGCTTCCCGGCACAGTCTATGCATTCATTTTGATGACTGTGATAAACTATCACAATGATGAAAATAAAAAAAATAGTGACCCCCCCCCCCCCGTTTATACCCCCTTATATACATAAGTATAATGAAATACAGAAAATATTTATTTTCAATTTTCCATTAGGGTCAGGCTTAGAATTAGGGTTAGGCTAAGGGTTAGAATTAGGCTTATGGTTAGAATTAGGGTTAGAAATTAGGGTTAGGATTACGATTATGGTTAGGGTCAGGATTACGGTTAGGGGTGTGTTGGGGTTAGGGTTGGAGCAAGAATTGAGGGTTTCCACTATTTACCAACTTTGAGGGTCTAATTTCTCCTGCTACCCTTGGGAAAATAAAAAAAATTGGTGGGCAAAAAAAAAAAAGGCACTTTTGTGGGAAAAAAAAAAAAAAGATTTTTTTTTTCACGGCTCTGCATTATAAACTTCTGTGAAGCACTTGGGGGTTCAAAGTGCTCACCACACATCTAGATAAGTTCCTTGGGGGGTCTAGTTTCCAAAATGGGGTCACTTGTTGGGGGTTTCCACTGTTTAGGCACATCAGGGGCTCCCCAAATGCAACATGGCGTCCGATCTCAATTCCAGCCAATTCTGCGTTGAAAAAGTCAAACGGCGCTACTTCCCTTGCGAGCTCTGCCGTGTGCCCAAAAAGTGGTTTACTCCCACATATGGGGTATCGGCGTATTCAAGAGAAATTGCACAACAAATTTTGTGGTTCATTTTCTCTTAACACTTGTGAAAAAATTGGTTCTGAAGTAAATTTTTTGCAAAGAAAAGTTAAATGTTAATTTTTCCCTTCCACATTGCTTTAGTTCCTGTGAAGCACGTAAAGGGTTAATAAACTTCTTGAATGTGGTTTTGAGCACCTTGAGGGGTCCAGTTTTTAGAATGGTGTCACTCTTGGGTATTTTCTGTCATGTTCACCCCTCAAAGTGACTTCAAATGTGATGTGGTCCCTAAAAAAAATGGTTTTGTAAATTTTGTAGTAAAAATGGGAAATCACTGGTCAACTTTTAACCCTCATAACTTCCTAATAAAAAAAAAATTTGTTTCCAAAATTGTGCTGATGTAAAAGTAGATATGTGGGAAATGTTATTTAATAAGAAATTTGTGTGACATCTCTCTGATTTAAGGGCATAAAAAAGTTAAAGTTTGAAAATTGCAAAATTTTCGCCATATTTCCGTTTTTTTCATAAATAAACGCAAGTCATATCGAAGAAATTTTACCACAGACATGAAGTACAATATGTCACGAATAAAAAAATCTCAGAACCACCAGGATCCGTTAAAGCGTTCCAGAGTTATAACCTCATAAAGTGACAGTGGTCAGAATTGTAAAATTGGCCTGGTCATTAAGCTGCAACATGGCTCTGTCACTAAGGGATTAAGATCAGTGTTCATGACTCCACCATAAAAAAAAAAAAAAAAGACTGGGCAAAAATGGCCTGCATGGCAGAGGTCCAAGACGAAAACTACTGCTGAGCAATAATAACATAAAGGCTTGTCTCAGTTTTGCCAGAACACATCTTGATGATCCTCAAGGCTTTTGGGAGAATGCTCTGTGGACTGATGAGACAAAAGTTTTTGGAAGGTGTATGTCCTATTACAACTGGCGTAAAAGTAACAGCATTTCAGGAAAGAAACATCATACCAACTGTAAAATATGGTGGTGGTAGTGTAATGGTCTGTTGCTATTTTGCCACTACAGGACCTAGAAAACGTGATGTGGTAAATGGTACCATGAAGTCTGCTGTCTAGCAAAAAATCCTGAAGGAGAATGTCCGGCCTTTTGTTATGGACTTAAAGCTGAAACGCACTTGGGTTATGCAGAAGGAAAATGAATCAAAACACACCAGCAAGTCCACCTCTGAATGGCTTAAGAAAAACAAAATTAAGACTTTGGAGTGGACTAGTCAAAGTTCTGACCTTAGTCTGATTGAGATGCTGTGACATGACCTTAACCCCCTAATGACAGCCAATATGTCTTTTTACTGACCTGAGATATAAGAGAATATCATCCCCATACAGGCGACAATCCAGCAGCTGTCGACTGTCCACTATATCTGACAACTTGCTGTATCACAAACGATCAATGTTGGCACCGTCCATTTGTTTAACTTCTTAGATGCTGCTGTCAAAAGTGACTACATCAAATAAACGGTTAACAGAGTGTGGGGGCTTCCGCTTTAATCTAATTGACACACAGAGATCATGATTGTGTGGTCCTGATGTTTCCCACAGCAATTCATGGCCAAATAGCGGCCTTAGAGTCTCCCGGATATAGCGGCCAGTTCAGAAGTTAGTGACATTTAGGTAGTAAAAAAACATTTTTTCATTCCTGCTATACCACTTTGCATTAATTCCTGAAAATCACCTGAAGGGTTAATAAACTGACAGAAGTTTTCAATATGTCAGGGGGTGCTGTTTTTAAAATGGTATCACGTTTGGGGGTCTCCAATATATAGCACCGTCAAAGTCACTTCAAACCTGGATAGGTCCCTAAAGAAATAAATTTTGTAAATTTCCTCGAAAAAAAATTAAAAATTACTGCTGCATTTTGAAACGTCCTAAAAGGCTAACAAAATAAACTAGTGTTTTAAAAATGGTCCTGATGTAAGGAAGACATGTGGGAAATGATATTTATTAAGGTTTTTGTGTGGAATGACTATCTGGATTAAAGGGATAATCAAAGTTTTAAAATTGCAATTTTTGTTTTTTTATATTTTTGTGAAGTTTCGGATATTTTTGTTTAAAAAAAAAAAAAACACAAACATTTCAACCTAAATTTACCATTATCATAAATTATAATGTGCCATGAAAAAAAACATTCTCAAGATCCATGGGATTTGTTGAAGCGTTCCAGAGTTATCACCACATAAAGTGACATTGATCAGAATTTTAAAAATTGGCCCCGTCACTAAGGGGTTAAAAAGGCGATTCACGCTCGGAAACTTTCCAAAGTGGCTTAATTACAACAATTCTGCAAAGATGAATGGCCAAAATTCCTCCAGAGCGTTCTAAAAGACTCATTGCCAGTTATAGCAAATGCTTGATTGTAGTTGTTTCTGCTAAGTGTGGCCGAACCACTTATTAGGTTTAGGGGGCAATCACTTTCACACATGGTCCTGTAGGTTTGGATTTCTATTTCCCTTAATAAAGACCTTCATTTATAAACTGCATTTTCTGATTATTTGTGTTATCTTTGTCTAATATTTACATTTGGTGATCTGATTTGTGACAAACATGCAATAGAATAGCAAATCAGGAAGGGGGAAAACACTTTCACACAATTGTATATATTTTTTGCTTAAAATACATGGCGCATCTTTAAAATTTAGGACTTTTAGAGATGATTTCAACTTGCTTAACTGTTCACAATAACAGAAATTTTGATGAGGGCTCCACAAACTTTTACATGTCATTGTAATTCTATCCCTAGTCCTTATTTCCATGTAGAAGGTATAATTGTTGACTGCAATTCATCCATGAAGACCACTTCTCTGTACAGTAGATGGTCCCACTGGCTGCTGCCAGTTCTGAGTTGATGGCACTGCTGGTCATCTGATTTTTACAAAACGTAACAGGATATGTCCTTCATCTGCTGCACTAAGTTTCCTTAGCCGATCACTGCGTTTAAGGCCCATTTTTGGTGTCCTCATTGCAGAGAAATCCTGGCAGATACTCATCTATCATGTAATACCATCAGGAGGTGTCTGGTTCCACATTTTTTTCAAGGTCGCCTTGTCACGTCTCTCGTGAATTTGTGAGAATTCCCATCATTTGATAAGTACAGTTTGTATGGCAGCACTGCAGTCAACGTTTTATATATTCCATATTTGCACACGTCCTCGTTACCAGCAGAAACCACTAATTAAGACGACATTGTTTTGATTCGTTTAATCCTGCAGAATTATTGAAGCCGAAACAGAAACAAGCAGAAAATAATCAGCGAGAAGAGAAAAAAAAAATAGATGAGGTCGACATTTCTCCCAAATTCATCAGCGGGATCCAGGAGCGCGGCCGCATCACGCTTATCACAGGTCGAGGGCTTCCTGTCATTGCACAGATGTCATGTTACCAAGGGCAACCAAAGAACACAACGTTCCAGCCTAGATGCAATGTATCCGTTGAAGCAGCAGCAATGGAAAGGGCTCAGTCCCATCCACTTCTATGGAGGAGAAATAACACGACGCCTGTGACCAGAGAGAAAGCCGCCATGTTTTTCTCCTCCTTTACTACTAATTAAGGGGGGGGGGGGGGTCTACACATTCTAGTTGCAGCCTGCAGTGTAAAGAATGGATTCCTGTCTTAGTTTGTAATTTTTATGCTTTCTTGTACATTGTGGGATTTTTTCCACAATGATAAGTTGCAGGGATCGCACAGTGTATAAAGTAACCATTATGGCTCAGTAATACTAACCCTTTCATGCCCAGTGGCCACAAACCCTGATCGTAACTAACTCCGAGGAAAAATGTGGCACTTTGTTTTCTATTTTTGCTTCATTTCTTTAGGTGAAATTGTTTGGAGGGGTTAATTACTATCCATTAAAGGGTCCGCACGGGTGGGGGAGGGGGCAGTCACACATCATTTCCCCCTAGTATTAGAAAAGAAGTGCTATTAAGAAAATCGTCATCTTTTTCCCCACTAACAGATGGGCCTGCGTAATACAGCAGATCTCCCAGTGCACTAAATGCGTGATGAATGTGATATATATGGTCTCTGGTGACGTATTAGTCGCTGACTAATCCTCTATATGGCCAGTGACTGCAACAGCGCCACTTACAGGCCGACACAGAAACCAATATGGCGACATCATGGCACTCATGGACCCACTCCAGCCCCATATTGCATGGAGCAGGTGGAAGCTGCAGGCCAGTACTAGACAAACTTTATAAACCTTTTCTCTCCACGTTAGGTGGAATCTTTAATTATTTTCCTATTAAAAAAAAGGATGTTTAAGATTAGAGTAACATGGCTGCTTTCTTTTAGAAACAGTGCCCCCTCTGACCAAAGGTCGCGTCTTGTATTGCAACAGAACCACACTGAAGTGAATGGAGCTGCAATATCATCCATAGCCTGTAATCAGGTGTGGTGCTGTTTCTGAAAGAAAGCAGCCATGTGTTTTGTACTCTTGGACAACCCCTTTAAATTCCCTCCATAGCAGTGACTTAGTAAAGGTGGGTGCTGTAAAGAACCCCTAAAGCAGACAACTGAACGATTTCCTGCTCCCGTCGAGTCCTCACACAATATTCTGTCTGCAAATCCAACTTCGCTGCCCTCTAGTACATTAGGACCAAACTATGAGCATCAAATCCATATTAACCGCTCTGCTCCTCCCCCATTCTTTAGGTTGGGGACTTCGCTGTTCTGTCCCCCAACTACATGCTTTACACTGACGCTCTGCTCCATTATAATTAGGGAGATATATATATTTAATTTATTCATTTTTTTTTTGTTTTTAATGTATCCGTCTCATAGTTTAAGTAGGAACCAATAAGGAATAGAGCCGACAGTGGGCATGAAGGATGGCTGGGACAAGGACCCCACAGCAATAGTGAAGTCTGCCTCCATATAGGATCCTGTCTTGACAGTAATGGGCCGGCATTCCTGTATGGACAGGTAAATGAGCCGGTTAGGACCCATAAGCAGCGATGTTCCGGTTCTGTGCTAGTCCTGCTCGCACAGCTCATGGCTAAGTATAGTGTAGCACTACAGGTCTCATCCTGGAGGCTAGGACAGGGCACAGGTTTCTGCTGCCTCTAGACAGAAACAAGAATGTTTCCATTCAACGTGGGCAAGCAGAGATCCTGAAAACACAAAGTAATTTAGAAAGTTGCAGAACATCAATGTGCAGAAGGCTGGACCGTCCCTTTAAAAGGAAGCCTCTGGGTCATGTGACCTTGATTCATACCATTTTTTTCCCCGCAGACAGGACGCTTCTTCCATTTTTGATCTTATCCGTAATTGCCGTGTAATCAGGAAGGTGCCGCCCCTCAATACTCCGAGGCGTTGCGCCTCTGTCCGTGGGTAACGAGCCACTAATTGCCGCGATGATCGCGTTATCCAGCGCCACAGATAAAAGACTTCTCCACATGGTTACGTCTCGCGGCTCCGTCACCCCGGTGAGAGATCATTTTTCATTCCGGCACTGAGATGATTCTCAGGAGAGACCATTGTTCAATTATTTCCATATGTGTATGCCAGATAATTAATCAAACGCACAAAACAGATTTCTTTGTGTCCAAACTCGATCCGAGACCAGGCAGCGGAAATTACAGCGCGGGGAGTCATCCTCCCGGCTCATCGGAGCGGGGCGCGCCCGATAGTAATGACGCCCCCACAGTGCCGGACCCCCGCGTGTGCTCCTCGGCTCTCAGAGCTTCACTGCCCAACCAAAGTGGCCAGAAAGCCAACTGCTCCGGATCAGATGGGAAATACATGGGATCCAGCAGATATAATCTGGGCAATCTGGTCTGTGCAACCCAGTCTACAGATCTGATTGTCAAAGCAAGGGCTCATTCAGAGGTTTGGCTGCAGCCCAGTGACTGAATGTCAGCTGACGGAATCCTGACAATTTACTGTCCTGAGGTGTGAAGCGTGACCGCCATCAACTTGGCAACGACCGAAAAATGGTCAAAGTTATAGACGCCCAAAATCTGCTACAGGATTAGTGAAGACTAGACATGGGTGGGTCCTGGGGGGGGGGGGAAGGAAGGAGAGCAATCAGTCTGTGGAACCAAAGAGCATACACTCTACACAGAGACCATGGGGGAGAAGAGGCCTCGACACAGGATACAAGATGAGGTCATGACCTGGCGCAGGGTATGCAAGGGGGGGAGGTCAGCACTCAGTGCTGAGTAGGGGGGGGGGCGGGGTTTGTCAGAACTCTGAACATGGCACACTTGGGTCAGGACTCAGCACAGAGTACACGAGGGATGGGAAGAGGTCAGGACTTGGCGCAGTGTATGGAGGGAGAGAGATCAGGACATGGCACACTGGGGAATAGTTCAGGTTGCAGTGGAGGGTACACGGGGGGGGGTCAGGAATTGGTGCAGAGTACATGGAAGAAGGGGGGGGGGAAATAGGCCACGACTCGGTGCAGGGTACGTGGGGGAGTTAAGGGGTCAGGATACACAGAGGAAAAGTTCAGGACTAGGTGCTGCTTACATGAGGGGGGAGGGGGAAGAGTGGAGGACTCGGCACAGGGTACAAGAGGGGGGAGGGTCAGGACTCGCCACAGGGTGGGGGGCTGGAGAGTTCAATACTCAGTACAGAGTACACAGGGGTGGTCAGGACTTCTCGCAGTGTAAGCAGGGAAAGAGGCGAAAACATGGCGCAGGGGGAGGTCAGGACCCGATGCATGGTACACGGGGGGGGGTCTGGGGGAGGCGAGGACTCAGCCCAGTGTACATGGGGAAAGAAGCTTGGACTCAGCACGAGGGGAGGTCAGGATTCAGCGCATGGTACGTGGGGGGGGTACACCAAAGTGTACGTGGGGGGAAGAGGTCAGGACTCCATGCAGGGTAAATGGAGGGGGGAGGCGGTAAGAGGTCATGAGTTGGCACAGGGTATAGGATGGATGGTGTAATAGGTCAAGACAGCACAGAGTACGCTAGGGAAGAGGTGAGGACTCGGCCCAAGGTACACAAAGGTGGGGATGGGAGATCAGGACTAGGCAGTGCAAATGGGTGAAGAGCTCAAGACTCAGCGTAGGGTGTCCGGACTTTTGGACAGATACTATTTATATACCCCTGCACCATGATGAACGATATACTGTACAGACCAAAAGTTTGGACACACCTTCTCATTCAAAGAGGTTTCCTTATTTTCGTGACTTTGAAAATTGTAGATTCACTCTGAAGGCATCAAAACTATGAATTACACATGTGGAATTATATAATTAACAAAAAAGTGTGATACAACTGAAAATATGTCTTCTATTCTAGGTTCTTCAAAGTAGCCACCTTTTGCTTTGATTACTGCTTTGCACACTCTTGGCATTCTCTTGATGAGCTTCAAGAGGTAGTCACCGGAAATGGTCTTGCAACAGTCTTGAAGGCGTTCCCAGAGATGCTTAGCACTTGTCCCTTTTGCCTTCACTCTGCGGTCCAGCTCATCCCAAACCATCTCGATTGGGTTCAGGTCTGGTGACTGTGGAGGCCAGTTCATCTGGCATAGCACCCCATCACTCTCCTTCTTGGTCAAATAGCCCTTACACAGCCTGGAGGTGTGTTTGGGGTAACTGTCCTGTTGAAAAATAAATGATGGTCCAACTAAATGCAAACCAGCTGGAATAGCATGCCGCTGCAAGATGCTGTGGTAGCCATGCTGGTTCAGTATGCCTTCAATTTTGAATTAATCCCCAACAGTGTCACCAGCAAAGCACCCCCACACCATCACACCTCCTCCTCCATGCTTCACGGTGGGAACCAGGCATGTAGACTCCATCCGTTCACCTTTTCTGCGTCGCACAAAGACATTGTGGTTGGAACCAAAGATCTCAAATTTGGACTCGTCAGACCAAAGCATAGATTTCCACTGGTCTAATGTCCATTCCTTGTGTTTTTTAGCCCAAACAAGTCTCTTCTGCTTGTTGCCTGTCCTTAGCAGTGGTTTCCTAGCAGCTATTTTATCATGAAGGCCTGCTGTACAAAGTCTCCTCTCTAATCTGAGCTGCTGTTAACCGAGGCTGGTGACTCGGATGAACTTATCCTCCGCAGCAGAGGTGACTCTTGGTCTTCCTTTCCTGGGGTGGTCCTCTTGTGAGCCAGTTTCTTTGTAGCGTTTGATGGTTTTTGCCACTGCACTTGGGGGCACTTTCAAAGTTTTCCCAATTTTTCAGACTGACTGACCTTCATTTCTTAAAGTAATGATGGCCACTCGTTTTTCTTTTCTTAGAATTTGTATTATGGCAAGAAAAAAGCAGCTAACAGTCTATTCAGTAGGACTATCAGCTGTGTATCCAACAGACTTCTGCACAACACAACTGATGGTCCCAACCCCATTTATAAGGCAAGAAATCCCACTTATTAAACCTGACAGGGCACACCTGTGAAGTGAAAACCATTTCCGGTGACTACCTCTTGAAGCTTATCAAGAGAATACCAAGAGTGTGCAAAGCAGAAATCAAAGCAAAAGGTGGCTACTTTGAAGAACCTAGAATATAAGACACAGCATTTTCAGTTGTTTCACACTTTTTTGTTAATTATATAATTCCACATGTGTTAATTCATAGTTTTGATGCCTTCAGAGTGAATCTACAATTTTCATAGTCATGAAAATAAAGAAAACTCTTTGAATGAGAAGGTGTGTCCAAACTTTTGGTCTGTACTGTACATTGGATATGGAAAGTATTCAGACCCCTTTAAATTTTTCACTCCTTGTTTCATTGCAGCCATTTGGTAAATTCAAAAAAGTTAATTTTTTTCCTCATTAATATACACTCTGCACCCCATCTTGACTGAAAAAAACAACACAGAAATATATAAATTTTTGCAAATTTATTAAACAAGAAAAACTGAAATATCACATGGTGATAAGTATTCAGACCCTTTGCTCAGACACTCATATTTAAGTCACATGCTGTCCATTTCCTTGTGATCCTCCCGGAGATGGTTCTACTCCTTCATTGGAGTCCAGCTGTGTTTAATTAAACTGATAGGACTTGATTTGGAAAGGCACACACCTGTCTATATAAGACCTCACAATGCATGTCAGACCAAATGAGAATCATGAGGCCAAAAGGAACTGGCCAAGGAGCTCAGAGACAGAATTGTGGCAAGGCACACATCTGGCCAAGGTTACAAAATAATTTTTGCGGTACTTGAGGTTCCTGGAGCACAGTGGCCTCCATAATCCTTAAATGGAAGAAGTTTGGGACCAACAGAAGTCTTCCTAGACCTGGACATCCAGCCAAACTGAGCACTTGTGGGAGAAGAGCCTTGGTAAGAGGTAAAGAAGAACCCCAAGATCACTGTGGCTGAACTCCAGAGACGCAACAGGAAGATGGGAGAAAGTTCCCCAAAGTCAACTATCACTGCAGCCCTCCACCAGTCGGTCCTTTATGGCAGAGTGGCCCAAAAGAAGCCTCTTCTCAGTGCCAGACATATGAAAGCCCGCGTAGAGTTTGCAAAAAAAAAAAACACACACACGAAGGACTCACAGACTATGAGAAATAAGATTCTCTGGTTTGATGAGATGAAGATAGAACTTTTTTGGTGATAATTCTAAGCGGTATGTGTGGAGAAAACCAGGCACTGCTCATCACCTGCCCAATACAACCCCAACAGTGAAATATGGTGGTGGCAGCATCATGCTATGGGGGTGTTTATCAGCTGCAGGGACAGGACAACTGGTTGCAATTGAAGGAAACATGAATCAGGCCAAGTACAGAGATATCCTGGATGAAAACCTCTTCCAGAGTGCTCTAGACCTCAGACTTGGCCGAAGGTTCACCTTCAAACAAGACAATGACCCTAAGCACACAGCTAAAATAACAAAGGAATGGCTTCAGAACAACTCTGTGACCATTCTTGACTGGCCCAGCCAAAGCCCTGACCTACACCCAATTAAGCATCTCTGGAGAGACCTGAAAATGGCTGTCCACCAACGTTCACCATTCAACCTGACGGAACTGGAGAGGATCTGCAAGGAAGAATGGCAGAGGATCCCCGAATCCAGATGTGAAAAACTTGTTGCATCATTCCCAAGAAGATTCATGGCTGTACTAGATCAAAAGGGTGCTTCTACTCAATACAAGCAAAGGGTCTGAATATTTATGACCATGTGATATTTCAGTTTTTCTTTAATAAATTTGCAAACATTTCTACATTTCTGTTTTTTGGTTTTTTTTCAGTCAAGACGGGGTGCAGAGTCTACATTAATGAGAAAAAAAAATGAACTTCTTTGAATTTACCAAATGGCTGTAATGAAACAAAGAGTGAAAAATTTAAAGGGGTCTGAATACTTTCCGTACCCACTGTATGTCAGACTGCTTGAGTTTACATCCGACACACAGAAAGGCTCTTCTACTGTGACATAAGAATGCCCACGACAGCCCATGTGCATCACGGGAGCTAATAAAGCCAATGTCTCCGGTTATTTCAGTGGAAGTTACTGTGAATATTGCACTAAACAACATATTTAGTTTCCACGTGATCCAAGCCAATAACAAATGGCTGAAATAAGGAGGTTCCTGGCCATGCTGAGCAGATGTCTAGGCCACGAAGTAGCCAGGATCCTAGGGTAAAATGCAAAAGTGTCACAGACATCTGACAGTAGCAGCTTCCGTCTAGACAGCGCCCCCCACAGCGTCACCTGTGGACAGATTCTACCAAACGGTCACAAATAAGTAAAGGACATGGAAAATCTGCACAGACCGAGTCCTGCTCACAGAACTGAAGGTTTGTTACAATGCATCAGTGCAATCCAGACCTCCTGACAGCTCCACTGCTCAGGTCCCAAGAGGATGAACCGTAATAATACAGGGGCTTCACAAAAGTAGACAGTTTACTGTAATGGCACGAGAGCGTCCAGGAATGGGTAATGCTTTCATCTATGGACATCCTTTATACAAAAGACCCCCACACTGCCACTATCCCATAAACTGCTTGTAGGGTCCGATCCATTACATGTGACCTTTCATAGAGGGAAATTGTGACTACGGGGACCCTCTATTAATTGCCATTTCTGGTTATGATGGGGATCACATTGACCATTTAATGCCAGTGACTCTCAGTGTGAAGGGACAAGTGATGGGGGTCATTCTGCAAGTTAAGGGAACACTGCAGGCACAGACAAGAAGCCCCCAACTGTGACAGGTCACCCACGGAAAACCCCGCTATGCAGCTGCTTTGTGCGACTCTGTACAGCCCAGATTCGGGGGGCGGATTTCGAGGATTCCCCCTGCTGTATGCAGAGAACAGCTGGCCGTATGACTGCTCGCTGGGGACTCGGTCTCTCTGGCTCTTTGCTGTGCAGGAATCACAACCTTTTCGCCAAACACGGAGGCTGAGATTCTGGGGGGCGGCGAAACCCAGACATACGCCGAGACACAGTGACCGCACACACACGACACCTCGCCACAAAAGACTTCACATCCGTGAATGATACAAGTGTCTGTTGCTACATTGTATCTGCCCGATGGTGAATGATTCCCATCCTTCTGCATCCAGGGGGATCGCGTCTGCTCGCTGCCAGCCTACCAGGGGTTAATCCCGCGGGCGGATCTCCTATGCATTCAGAGCTAAACATGGCATTTAACGATATATTTAGCATCTGCAACTTTCAGGTTCTGCTGGCGGAGCGCCTTTCCAGGGTCCGGTGCACCCCCGCCCGCCCCGTCCATCCGTCCATTACACCAAAGCAGGTTAGGAAGGAGGCTGCACTTACTTGGTTCGGCGGGTGCTGTCCGTCCACCGCTCTTTCAGACCTGTAAGCTACTGTTCTTGCAACTGTGTCATGAAGACGGACGAGGAGATTGTACGTAGCTGTTGCCATGGAAACAAACACAGCGAGAGTAGAGTGCCAGCCTCTGTTAATTCCATCACCCATGAACCCCAAGGGAACACCGACATCCGTCTCCATCTCACCGCTCCACAAATCCGTCACATTATCAATGGGCAGGTGGGCTTCTCAGGGGGTGCACAGGGGAGACGCCTGCTCGGCCCGCTCCTCTGCTGCATTAAGATTGTCAGCTCTTGTGAACAGAAATGTGTAGTTGATAAAGAATAACAATGAGGAATAAACGATACAGGCAAGGCCAGACACCGGGACCACCGAGCCGCCACGCTCAGTGTATACACCAACACGTACAAAGGTTACCGCCTCACTGTCACTAGAAGTATAGGAAAATGTTCTGTCATCAGCACAATACCTTATGTTGATAAAAAGCACAAGCACGCTCCACTCCGACGATCACACATGTGTTCTCAATGGGGAGAAGGATATGAGAGCCAGATTATTCTACTCTTCATCTAGAACCCTTGCCAGACTCACCCGTCGCCAAACCAAAGAGTTCGCCAGGCTCATCTGTCAGGAGCCCTCTTCAGACCCCACAGTCTTAGTCCAAACCCCCCCCCCCAACCGTCCACCCCCCCATCCTGACAGCCACACTCTCCTACCCCCTTCCAGACTCCCCCTTCAGATTCGCCCCCCCCGTCCAGACTACACCCCATCCCACCCCTCTCCAGTCCAGACTCCCTTTCCCAGTCCTTCCTCGAGACTCTCTCTCTCTCTCCCACTCTCTCTCTCTCTCCCCCCACACACCGTCCTAGTCCAAACTCCCCCCCACCCATCCACACTCCCCATGTCCCCATCCAGACTCGCCCCCCTCATCCTGACTCCCCTCCAGTCCAGACTCCACCCACATGGAGCCTCTCCAGACTCACCCCGTCCATAGCCCCCCCTCACCCGGTCGCAGTCCAGACTCCTCTGCCGCATCCAAAACCCAGCTGTCCTTGCCAGGCGCATATGATTAGATACAGCATCTAAGCAGCGCACATTGCCCGATTTTCTGCTTGCACAGGGGGTGCCACCATCTTGTCTCCTAAGAGTGATGCTGCGGCTCACGCTGACATCATCAGCGTCACATGACGGCAGTAAATCTGTGAGGTCACTAGCCATTGTGACTGATGGCCTCCTAGAATCACTCACTGAGCCGACACCTCGCAGTCACATCCGTGATTTACACACAGTTCACTTATTGACCCAATTTCCGTCTCCGATGCAGGACGCGCTCAGCAAATCATCTGCAGTTTATCTAAAAATACTAATTCATACATTATTCAAAACGCTGAACAGAAACCTGAGTAATTATTGGGAAATTATTGTAATTTATATTCACTCTGGTTTCACAGAAATTAAACTTGAAATCTCATAGAGAGTCAGAAGTTTACTTACAGAACGGACCGCGAGGTACGCGCCATAAATCCCAGCGGCTGCAAATGTGAATCTTACTCTAACGCAAATATAAAGGCTGGGTGAGAAATAATTATCAGTCTACAGTTTTCAGGCTACAGCTACTACGCAGATTTACAGTTGTGGCCAAAAGTATTGACACCCCTGCAATCCTGTCAGATAATACTCAGTTTCTTCCTGAAAATTATTGCAAACACAAATTCTTTGGTATTATCTTCATTTAATTTGTCTTAAATGAAAAAACACAAAAATAATTGTCCTAAAGCCAAATTGGATATAATTCCACACCAAACATAAAAAAGAGGGTGGACAAAAGTATTAGCACTGTTCGAAAAATCATGTGATGCTAATTTGTGTAATAACAGCACCTGTAACTTACCTGTGGCACCTAACAGGTGTTGGCAATAACTAAATCACACTTGCAGCCAGTTGACATAGATTAAAGTTGATTCAACCTCTGTCCTGTGTCCTTGTGTGTACCACATTGAGCATGGAGAAAAGAAAGAAGACCAAAGAACTGTCTGAGGACTTGAGAAACCAAATTGTGAGGAAGCATGAGCAATCTCAAGGCTACAAGTCCATCTCCAAAGACCTGAATGTTCCTGTGTCTACCGTGTGCAGTGTCATCAAGAAGTTTAAAGCCCATGGCACTGTGGCTAAACTCCCTAGATGTGGACGGAAAAGGAAAATTGACAAGAGATTTCAACGCAAGATTGTGCGGATGTTGGATAAAGAACCTTGGCTAACATCCAAACAAGTTCAAGCTGCCCTGCAGTCCGAGGGTACAACAGTGTCTGAATGAAAAGGGACTGTATGGCAGGAGACCAAGGAAGACCCCACTTCTTACCCCGAGACATAAAAAAGCCAGAGCTTTTTGGGCAAAGGCATCAACATAGAGTTTACAGGAGAAAAAAAAAAAAAAAAAAAAAAGAGGCATGCAAAGAAAAGAACACGGTCCCTACAGTCAAACATGGCAGAGGTTCCCTGATGTTTTGGGGTTGCTTTGCTGCCTCTGGCACTGGACTGCTTGACCGTGTGCATGGCATTATGAAGTCTGAAGACTACCAACAAATTTTGCAGCATAATGTAGGGCCCAGTGTGAGAAAGCTGGGTCTCCCTCAGAGGTCATGGGTCTTCCAGCAGGACAATGACCCAAAACACACTTCGAAAAGCACTAGAAAATGGCCAGCAATGAGTCCAGACCTGAATCCCACAGAACACCTGTGGAGAGATCTAAAAATGGCAGTTTGGAGAAGGCACCCTTCAAATATCAGGGACCTGGAGCAGTTTGCCAAACAAGAATGGTCTAAAATTCCAGCAGAGCATTGTAAGAAACTCATTGATGGTTACCGGAAGCGGTTGGTCGCAGTTATTTTGGCTAAAGGTTGTGCAACCAAGTATTAGGCTGAGGGTGCCAATACTTTTGTCTGGCTCATTTTTGGAGTTGTGTGAAATGATCAATGTTTTGCTTTTTGCTTCATTCTCTTTTGTGTTTTTTTTCCATTTAAGACAAATTAAATGAAGAAAACAATACCAAAGAATTTGTGTTTGCAATCATTTTCACATTTTCAGGAAGAAACTGAGTATTATCTGACAGAATTGCAAGGTGGTCAATACTTTTGGCCACAACTGTATGTATCTCCATGGTTACAGACTACAAACCAGCCCTGTGCAGTCAGACCGTGTAGCCACATATTAAGGAGCCTGCACACATTAGATTTTCATCAGTGAGACCAGCCAGCAGTGTAACGTACAAGTCGGAAGAGAGAGAGAGAGAGAGAGAGACACAGACAGAGGGGTCCAGAGGGAAAGACACAGAGGGGGTCGAGAGAGAGAGAGAGAGAGGTCGAGAGAGAGGTCGAGAGAGAGAGAGAGGTCGAGAGAGAGAGAGAGGTCGAGAGAGAGAGAGAGGGGTCGAGAGAGAGAGAGAGGGGTCGAGAGAGGTCGAGAGAGAGAGAGAGGTCGAGAGAGAGAGAGAGGTCGAGAGAGAGAGAGAGGTCGAGAGAGAGAGAGAGAGGTCGAGAGAGAGAGAGGGGTCGAGAGAGAGAGAGAGAGGTCGAGAGAGGTCGAGAGAGGTCGAGAGAGGTCGAGAGAGGTCGAGAGAGGTCGAGAGAGGTCGAGAGAGGTCGAGAGAGGTCGAGAGAGAGAGAGGTCGAGAGAGGTCGAGAGAGAGGGGTCGAGAGAGGTCGAGAGAGAGGGGTCGAGAGAGGTCGAGAGAGAGGGGTCGAGAGAGGTGTCGAGAGAGGTCGAGAGAGGTGTCGAGAGAGGTCGAGAGAGGTGTCGAGAGAGGTCGAGAGAGGTGTCGAGAGAGAGAGAGGTGTCGAGAGAGAGAGAGGTGTCGAGAGAGAGAGAGGTGTCGAGAGAGAGAGAGGTGTCGAGAGAGAGAGAGGTGTCGAGAGAGAGAGAGGTGTCGAGAGAGAGAGAGGTGTCGAGAGAGAGAGAGGTGTCGAGAGAGAGAGAGGTGTCGAGAGAGAGAGAGGTGTCGAGAGAGAGAGAGAGGGGTCGAGAGAGAGAGAGAGGGGTCGAGAGAGAGAGAGAGGGGTCGAGAGAGAGAGAGAGGGGTCGAGAGAGAGAGAGAGGGGTCGAGAGAGAGAGAGAGGGGTCGAGAGAGAGAGAGAGGGGTCGAGAGAGAGAGAGAGGGGTCGAGAGAGAGAGAGAGGGGTCGAGAGAGAGAGAGAGGGGTCGAGAGAGAGAGAGAGGGGTCGAGAGAGAGAGAGGGGTCGAGAGAGAGAGAGAGGGGTCGAGAGAGAGAGGGGTCGAGAGAGAGAGAGAGGGGTCGAGAGAGAGAGAGGGGTCGAGAGAGAGAGAGAGAGAGAGAGAGGGGTCGAGAGAGAGAGAGAGAGAGAGAGAGGGGTCGAGAGAGAGAGAGAGAGAGAGGGGTCGAGAGAGAGAGAGAGAGAGAGAGGTCGAGAGAGAGAGAGGTCGAGAGAGAGAGGGGTCGAGAGAGAGAGGGGTCGAGAGAGAGAGGGGTCGAGAGAGAGAGGGGTCGAGAGAGAGAGGGGTCGAGAGAGAGAGGGGGTCGAGAGAGAGAGGGGTCGAGAGAGAGAGGGGTCGAGAGAGAGAGGGGTCGAGAGAGAGAGGGGTCGAGAGAGAGAGGGGTCGAGAGAGAGAGGGGTCGAGAGAGAGAGGGGTCGAGAGAGAGAGGGGTCGAGAGAGAGAGGGGTCGAGAGAGAGAGGGGTCGAGAGAGAGAGGGGTCGAGAGAGAGAGGGGTCGAGAGAGAGAGGGGTCGAGAGAGAGGGGTCGAGAGAGATACAGAGAGGAGGGGGTCTGGAGAGAGAGAGAGAGAGGTCGAGAGAGAGAGAGAGGTCGAGAGAGAGAGGTCGAGAGAGAGAGGTCGAGAGAGAGAGGTCGAGAGAGAGAGGTCGAGAGAGAGAGGTCGAGAGAGAGAGAGGTCGAGAGAGGTCGAGAGAGAGAGAGAGGGGTCGAGAGAGAGGTCGAGAGAGAGAGAGAGAGAGGGGTCGAGAGAGAGAGAGAGGGGTCGAGAGAGAGAGAGAGAGGGGTCGAGAGAGAGAGAGAGGGGTCGAGAGAGAGAGAGAGAGAGAGAGAGAGAGAGAGGGGTCGAGAGAGAGAGAGAGAGAGAGAGAGAGGGGTCGAGAGAGAGAGAGAGAGAGAGAGAGGGGTCGAGAGAGAGAGGTCGAGAGAGAGAGAGAGGGGTCGAGAGAGAGAGAGAGAGAGAGAGAGAGGGGTCGAGAGAGAGAGAGAGAGAGAGAGAGGGGTCGAGAGAGAGAGAGAGAGAGAGAGAGAGAGGGGTCGAGAGAGAGAGAGAGAGAGAGAGAGAGAGAGAGAGAGGGGTCGAGAGAGAGAGAGGGAGAGAGAGAGGGGTCGAGAGAGAGGTCGAGAGAGAGGGGTCGAGAGAGAGGTCGAGAGAGAGGTCGAGAGAGAGGTCGAGAGAGAGGTCGAGAGAGAGGTCGAGAGAGAGGTCGAGAGAGAGGTCGAGAGAGAGGTCGAGAGAGAGGTCGAGAGAGAGGTCGAGAGAGAGGTCGAGAGAGAGAGAGGGGTCGAGAGAGAGGGGTCGAGAGAGAGAGAGAAAGAGAGAGAGAGGTCGAGAGAGAGAGAGAGAGAGAGGTCGAGAGAGAGGTCGAGAGAGAGGTCGAGAGAGAGGTCGAGAGAGAGGTCGAGAGAGAGGTCGAGAGAGAGGTCGAGAGAGAGGTCGAGAGAGAGGTCGAGAGGTCGAGAGAGAGGTCGAGAGGTCGAGAGAGAGGTCGAGAGGTCGAGAGAGAGGTTGAGAGAGAGAGGTTGAGAGAGAGAGGGGTCGAGAGAGAGAGAGGGGTCGAGAGAGAGAGAGGGGTCGAGAGAGGTCGAGAGAGAGGTGTCGAGAGAGAGGTCGAGAGAGAGGTCGAGAGAGAGGTGTCGAGAGAGAGGTGTCGAGAGAGAGGGGTCGAGAGAGAGGTTGAGAGAGAGAGGGGTCGAGAGAGAGAGAGAGAGAGGGGTCGAGAGAGAGGGGTCGAGAGAGAGAGAGAGAGAGAGGTCGAGAGAGAGAGAGAGAGAGAGAGGTCGAGAGAGGTCGAGAGAGAGAGAGAGGGGTCGAGAGAGAGAGAGAGAGAGAGAGGGGTCGAGAGAGAGAGAGGGGTCGAGAGAGAGAGAGAGAGAGAGGGGTCGAGAGAGAGAGAGAGGGGTCGAGAGAGAGAGAGGGGTCGAGAGAGAGAGAGAGAGGGGTCGAGAGAGAGAGAGAGAGGTCGAGAGAGAGAGAGAGGTCGAGAGAGAGAGAGGGGTCGAGAGAGAGAGAGGGGTCGAGAGAGAGAGAGGGGTCGAGAGAGAGAGAGGGGTCGAGAGAGAGAGAGGGGTCGAGAGAGAGAGAGGGGTCGAGAGAGAGAGAGGGGTCGAGAGAGAGAGGGGTCGAGAGAGAGAGGGGTCGAGAGAGAGAGGGGTCGAGAGAGATACAGAGAGGAGGGGGTCTGGAGAGAGAGAGAGGGAGGGAGAGAGAGAGAGAGAGAGAGAGAGAGAGACACACACAGAGAGGAGGGGGTCCGGAGAAAGACACAGAAAGGAGGGGGTCCAGAGAGAGACCGAGGATGAGGGGTTCTTGGCAGATTTATCAGGTTTTGTAAATTGATAACTTTCCAGATAATATGGTCATGTACACAATCTCTATGGTGATGACCTTGCTCTTGGCACGAAGATTACACCTGTAGGAATGGGAGCATCAGCTGTCCTGTACAGTAACATATCATGGCTGCACGTCTCCCCTCATGCTACCTGATGGACGGAGGACATTGTTTCATGTCACTAACATAAAAGTCATCAGACCTCACCACACAGGAGAGCCTCGGAGAAAGAGCAGCAGGTGAACACGATGGCACATGAGGACCCGTTGAAGCGCAAGAGGCGCAAAACGGCCATCGTCCAGTGTGTACCACACGAATACCTTCCTGCTTGCATGTTTTAATATAGACTAATCAATGGAACCGCTCCTGCCACCAGCAGCTCTGCTGTGGTCAGATCCAGAGGTGCAGCCTGATCTGCAGATTTCTGATGTGAGCAGATGTTCCCCCTCCACACTAAAGATTAAATATCTATTTATAAAGGCTCAGTCTCTGGGCTCGTTGTCTCCAGTGCCATCAACATGATATGATGATATGTTAATTCACACTATTCTTGCCACGTCAGACTCCACAGGTGACGAGAACATGAAGACGCCCAGGCTCCTCGCAAGGAGCTCGCACACGGATAATGCTGCGTAAATGCAGATTTCCATTTTTATTACTTTTACATGGAGCCCGGTGTGAGGAGTGTAAAGGACAGCTGTTCTCTTACTGGCAGCCTCCTACCACACGGGCACATTAGTTCCACTACATGAGCCAAGCCGCTCTCAAAACTAATACAGAAAGCAACAAACAGTATGTGGGGAGTAGGGGGCAACAATAGTGCCCCTAATAAACCCCGCAAAATAAACCACAAGAGCGCACGGCAAATTAACTTTTCCTCGTTCATGCTGGCTTCTCATTGAAGAATTGTCTTTAAAAATCCTGCAAAAATAAGAGATGTTTAGAGAGCTCATCCAGGCAGCAGAATAGATACAATCCGTGAAACTCCAGAGCTGCATTCACTGTTCTGCTGGTGGAGTCACTTTGCATATATACATCACATTAATGATCCTGTACTGATCCTGAGTTGCATTATTTATTATACTCCAGAGCTGCACTCACTATGTACATACATTACTGATCCTGAGTTGTTGCATTGTATGTTAGAAAAACTTATCTCCACAAAGATCCAAGCTCCAGAGAAAGGTAGCTCTGTAGAAACGGTTTGAGTAAAAATAAGAACATAAAAGGACACTATTGTAGGTGTTTAATCTAGGCCACCTGGACAGACTGAAGATATGGATGAACTCTTTTTACATCAGATGTCTCTGTTCTCAAAAAAGTATGACATAGTGATCATGGGAGATTTTAACTATCCAGATATTTGTTGGGAATCTCAGGCAAAAGTAAGGAGTCCAGAAAATTGTTGTTATCTTCTCTTCTGAGATCTTTATCTTTCAAAAGGTAGAAGAGAGAACAAGAGGATCTGCTATTTTGGACCCAATTCTTACCAATAGGGAGGAGATGGCTGAGGAAGTAAAAAGCGGCTGGGAATTTAGGGAACAGTGTTCATGCTATCCTCGAATTTTGGATAACTAGAGGATGAAGACCTGTGAGGACTCAGATAGGCAGATTTTAATTAACTCAGAAACAGGGCAGGAAAGGTCCAATGGCTGGATGTGCTAAAAGACAGAAATGTCCATGAAGGATGAGAGATTTTACTAAAACAAATTCTCACTGCACAATCGGTAACAATCCAGAAAAAGAAGGAGGAAATGGAAGCATTTAAAGAGACCAGGATGGATGAACACAGAGCTTAATCACTTGATAACAAGGAAAAAATAATGTGTAAAGAGGTGAGCATATCTAGGAGAATATAATGCTGTCTGCAGGGAATGCAGGGCAAGAGTTAGAAGAGCTAAAGCCAGTAATGAAGTGAGGCTTGCAAGGGAGACCAAAAACAGTACATAAAGGATTTGGGGGTATGTCAAAAGCAAAAGAAAGGTCAAAGAAGTTAAAGGATTTTTACAGGATGAAAAGGGTGAAGTGGACAAAAATGATGTTGAGAAGCCAAACTTTTTTAATTCCTATTTTGCATCTGTGTTCACTAAGAAAGCAATTGTAACATCAACTGCTCTTTACAGTGACATCAAAGGAATAAAAGAATCCACACTATCCATAAACAGAGAGATGGTGAGGAAACACTTAGCTATTTTACATGAATTTAAATCACCTAGTCCAGATAAATTGCATCCTAGGTGACTTAAAGAGTTAGGCTGGGATCACGCACAGCGAGATACGGCCGAGTCTCTCAGGTTAAAACCAAGCTCTGAGGCCGGCACTCCGGAGCAGAGCGTGCAGCCGCACAGCAATACATGGAGCTGCACGCTGAACTCCGGAGTGCTGGTGCCAGAGCTTGGTTTTAACCTGCGAGACTCGGCCGTATCTCGCTGTAGTGTGACTCCGGCCTTAGAGGAAACTGCAGAACCACTAGCCAGAATCTTTGAAAAATCCTGGAGAACAGAAGTCCCAAATGATTGGAGAAGGGCAAATGTTGTCTCTATCTTCAAGTAAGGAAAGGAGCCAGAAAATTACAGGCCAGTGAGCCTTACTTCTATGCCAAGAAAGATCTCTGAAGAAATTATTAATCAATTATGTAAGTACTTGGATAAAAATACAGTAATTAACCAGAGCCAGCATGGGTTTGTAGCAAACAAGTCATGCCAGACTAATCTAATTCCCTTCTATGATGGAATCACTGATTAGGTTGGTCAGTAGATATACTATATCTCGACTTCAGCAAAGTATTTGATAAAGTATCTCATACTGTCCTTATTGCAAAAATGACCAAGTATGGGATTGACAAGGCTATGGTTCGTTAGATTCATAACTGGCTCAGTGATCGTACTCAAAGAATGGTAATAAATGGTTGCACATCCAATTGGGAGAGTGTTTCAAGTGGGGTACCACAAGTCTCTGTCCTGCCCCACTGTTAAATATTTTTTATAAATGATCTAGATAAGGGGAACTGAAGGTAAACTAATAAAATTTGCAGAGGTTAGGAAGAATAGCTAACACTAAAGAAGACTGAGAAAGGATTCAAAAGGATCTAGATAAGCAGGAACAACAGGCAGTGACTAATAGAATGGTATTTAACAAGGAGAAATGCAAAATTCTACATCTGGGCAAGAAAAACAAAAGTTACATCTACAGAATGGGAGGAACGGAACTAAGCAACAGCAAGTGTGAAAAAGACTTGGGTATACTAATAGATCACAGACTGCACATGAGTCAACAGTGTCATGCAGCAGCAAAGAAGGCAAACACAGTTCTAGGATGTTTTGAGAGAAGCATAGAGTCTAGATCACGTGAAGTAATTATCCCTCTCTACTCCTCCTTGTTTAGGCAGCTTCTGGAATACTGTGTCCAGTTCTGGGCATCACATTTTAAAAAAAAGACACTGAAAAATTGGAGCAAGTTCAGAGAAGAGCTGCAAGGTAGGTAAGCGGACTGCAAAGTATGTCCTACGAGCAACGGATAAAGGATCTGGGAAAGTTTAGCTTGCAAAAAAAAAAAAAAGAGAGAGAAGGCTAAGAGGAGACTTAATAGCTGCCTAGAAATATCTGAAGGGCTGTCACAGAGTCGAGTGATCATCCTTATTTTCATTTGCACATGGAAACATGAGAAGCAATGGGCTGAAACTGAAAAGGGAGAGAAGATACAGATTGGATATTAGAAAAAAAACTTTGAGAGTGAGGGTGATCAATGAGTGGAACAAGCTGCCACGAGAGGTGGTGAGTTCTCCTTCAATGGAAGTCTTCAAACAGATGCTGGACAAACATCTGTGTTAGATGGTTTAGGGTCTGCAGATGTTTCATCCTCTATATGAAGCCCAACTCTTGTGCTATTTATTGCCTTTGTCATCACACATAGTGCCACAATCTATGGACAGTCTAGACCATATCTGTGCAAGTAATAAACTTAGATTAGCAGCCTCCCAGTTGCTCTGATAAGCAAGATCAGGTCACCGTACCTAAAGGAAATGTGTCATAAGTGTTGTTGCTACTTCAGAAATTTTGGCAAAATCCGCAGCGCGTGAAGCAGACCCAACAGATACATGTAGAGTCGTGGGGAACCGAACCTCAACTGGTTAACAAGTTTGTACAGGACTAGAAAAAAAAACAAGACAACCTTCTTCCAAAACAGCGCCACTTCTGTCCACAGGTGCTGAGTGGTATAACAGGTCAAACAAACATTCACTTTAGTGATTCTGACCAGTTATATCAGACACAACCAACACACATGGGGGGGGGGGTGCCGCTTCTAGGAGACTGCTTCCATGATTGGACTACAAGTGTTCTGTACACCTGCAACTTATTACCTAGGATAAGCAACTACAATCTATTACTCCCTGTTGTCACGTTTTAGGTCTAATTTATTATTGCAATGTTTACTATAATCTGAAAAAAAGCAGCAAAACTGCATAAAAAACCTGCAGGACAATGGCAGCCGAGGTGACGCACACGTGGGAATGCTATGATACAATGCTCAGCTGAAACCTTGGCCTCGGTCCCGGTGAAGGACTTAACCTGGATTTGAGGATATAAAGCAGATATAACGAATCCATCATGTTCTCCAATAACGAGGTCCTGATCACCGATGTTAAATCTCACTCTGCAGACAAGAGATATTTCCTCTGTAATAAATTCCCCTATATACACAGATTGTGCTGACCCGTCACCGTGTAGGGCCGCCTGAACACCAGAGAGACCACATTCATACATCGGATGGTAACGATTAGGATTCAGGCAGCTCTGTGAAGGTTTGGAGTAGGCAGATGAAGAAAAAAACGTTTATCATGTTACAGCTGGTATTTATCTCACATCAGAGCTGGATTCGCAGCTACTCTGTTCAATGCTACTGTATAATGTCCTCCATGCTATTGTGTTTTATCTCACTTCAGAGCTGGATTCACAGCTACGCTGCTCAGTACTGCTGTGTAACATATTCCTTGCTGCTTCTAAACATGTGCTACATAGAGACAGAAAAGCAGGACTCTCCCATGTCTGTGTACGGCAGATATCATTGCAGCTAGTCTCCACACAATAGCTGAGGGACAACTGAAAGTTTGAGATGGGGGAAGTAAAAATGTGAAAAAATACAAGGTGGAGATCATAAAATAGGCAAAAATGCAGTTATTCCTCATGTACACACATAGGACAGCTTATTCATATCAGTCACCTGAAATGACAAGTGAGCTTTAAAATGTTTTCTTGGATTTACAAAATTAGCGAATTATACAAAAATCATAAAAAAGACCACCCCTTTTTACCTAATGGTTCCTTTGCCGCTCCAGTGGTCCCTGCAGACCCAGCAGTAATGACTCCCCATCCATCGTCAGCATATCAATTTTGCTGTACATGAAAACATCATTGTAACGGCGAGTGACTAGCTGCTGGACCACAAGGGACCAAAAAGAGCTGGAGTGATGGGAGAGGTAATCAATAAGTAGTGGATCTTTTTATACAACACCTGGCAAAAATTATGGAATCACTGGCCTTGGAGCATGTCCATTCAGTTGTTTAATTTTGTAGAAAAAAAAGCAGATCACAGACATGGCACAAAACTAAAGTAAATTCAAATGGCAACTGTCTGGCTTTAAGAAACACTAAAAGAAATCAAGAACAATAAATGTGGTAGTCAGTAATGGTTACTTTTTTTAAACCAAGCATGAGAAAAAATTATGGAATCACCCTGTAAATTTTCATTCCCAAAACTAACACATGCATCTAAAAAGGAGTGATCACACCTTGGAGAGCTGTTGCACCAAGTGGACTGAGATGAATCATGGCTCCAACACGAGAGATGTCAATTGAAACAAAGGAGAGGATTATCAAACTCTTAAAAGAGGGTAAATCATCACGCAATGTTGCAAAAGATGTTGGTTGTTCACAGTCAGCTGTGTCTAAAATCTGGGCCAAATACAAACAACATGGGAAGGTTGTTAAAGGCAAACAGACTGGTAGACCAAGGAAGACATCAAAGCATCAAGACCAGAAACTTAAAGCAATATGTCTCCAAAACAGGAAAGCAAATGAGGAACGAATGGGAGGAAGCTGGAGTCAACATCTGTGACTGAACTGTAAAAAACCGCCTAAAGGAAATGGGATTTACATACAGAAAAGCTAAACGAAAGTCATCATTAACACCTAGACAGAAAAAAACAAGGTTACAATGGGCTAAGGAAAAGCAATCGTGGACTGTGGATGACTTGGTGAAAGTCATATTCAGTGATGAATTACGAATCTGCATTGGGCAAGGTGATGATGCTGGAACTTTTGTTTGGTGCCATTCCAATGAGATTTATAAAGATGACTGCCTGAAGAGAACGTGCAAATTTCCACAGTCATTGATGATATGGGGCTGCATGTCAGGTAAAGGCACTGGGGAGATGGCTGTCATTACATCTTCAATACATGCATAACTTTATGTTGATATTATGGACACTTTTCTTATCCCATCAATTGAAAGGATGTTTGGGGATGATGAAATCATTTTTCAAGCTGATAATGCATCCTGCCATAGAGCAAAAACTGTGAAAACATTCCTTGAAAAAAGACACATAAGGTTAATGTCATGGCCTGCAAATAGTCTGGATCTCAATCCAATTGAAAATCTTTGGTGGAAGTTGAAGAAAATTTTCCATGACCAGGCTCCAACCTGCAAAGCTGATCTGGCAACAGCAATCAGAGAAAGTTGGAGCCAGATTGATGAAGAGTACTGTTTGACACTCATTACGCCCATGCCTCAGAGACTGCAACATGTTATAAAAGCCAGAGGTGGTGCAACAAAATACTAGTGATGTGTTGGAGTGCTTTTTGTTGGTTTGTTTTTCATGATTCCATAATTATTTCCTCAGAATTGAGTGATTCCATAATATTTCCCCTATGCTTGGTCTAAAAAAGTAACCATTACTGACTACCACATTTTTTGTTCTTGATTTCTTTTAGTGTTTCTTAAAGCCAGAAAGTTGCCATTTGAAATGACTTTAGTTTTGTGCTATGTCTGTGATCTGCTTTTTTCTACAAAATTAAACATCTGAAAGAACATCCTCCAAAGCCGGTGATTCCATAATTTTTGCCAGGGGTTGTATTACCATTCCTTAATTTTGGGCAAATTTTGACCACAAAAAAAAATAAAAAAAATCTGTCAATAGAATTGCACAGGATTAGAAAAACATGGTTGCCATCTTTGAAAAATAGTGCCACCCCTCCTCATGGTTGAGTCTGGTACTGCAGGTTAGAGGCATTACAGTAAATGAGGCTGAGAAATACTAAACAATCTGTTGAACAGGTGCAGGATTTTGGGAGAACGCAAAATGTAATTATATAAGTCTCAGCGAATCTATGACATCACTGAGAGCTGATGACATCAGAGCGCCGCAGTGTATATATACAGGTGCACGTCTGGGTTTTGCGCCCGCGGGCACAGAGAATATACAGGGGACACAATGTAACGTATGAATGAACGCCCTCCGGATACTTCACTTCTCTGACACCATCAGGGAATTTCTAATTTGCAAATGACCTCTACGAGATGATCTCCCCGCACAGAGACTTGTATAGCCGGGCGGCCGGTAATTTCCATCATTTCTGCGCCATTCACAGGAGAAAGGGAAGATCTCTCCTGAGGATTCGTATCTGTACTCCAGTCCCAATCCATCATCTTCAGAGGCTTTCAGAGCGGCTCACAATGCAGGCAACACTAATATGCAGGTATCCGGAGGAATCCAGCAACTAGCGGAAGCATGCAGGTGTCCAGGAGCGCCATCTGTCCGGTTACGTAATCTCCAACACAGGAGAACGTATCACTAATGTATCTGTACCTACACAGTGACAGAACTGCTCACTGTATCTAAGCTGGAGCGTGGGATATTCTACAACTGCATCCCCCATCATGTCATCCTCCTTCATTTCATGACAAGTCACACAGAATTAATAATGAGCAATTCAGTTTGTGTGTCTTAATCCTCTCACAATGGATACTGTCTGGTACGAAAACCGGCTATCCACTGCCAAGATGCCCCGGCGGCCCGAGCCAAAGGCGGCCTGAACCCAAGATGCCCCGGAGCCCGAACCCAAGACGCAACGGCGGCCCGAACCCAAGACGCAACGGTGGCTTAAACCAAGGACGCCCAGCTAACCAGACCCAGCTATAATTCTGTTTCGGAGGTTTTTAAGCGAACAAAGTAGCGGGGAAGGCATTAGTGAGCGGAGGGTGAACAGTCAGTGAGGCGGCCGCCTTGAATCCGCAGCCGGCGTTGGCTGCACTGGGAAGTAATGAGTTTAGTGGACGGATGATAAAAGAGCTGCAGTCACTACATAGGAGATGGATGGCGGACAGACAGCGATCACCAGGAATTGCTGCGTGCGACCTCCTTACTGTCAATTATCAGCATTTCTATTGCATTACCCTGACGGCTATTACTGCAGCCCCCGATGCACAGCACAGTGTTACACAGCTCCGTAGGCCTCTGCCGAGATCCATTGGGAAGGACAGGTGCGTTCTCCTGATGACCAAACCACCAAACAGGTTCTCTGATAAAAACACCTATCCTGAAATGATATTCCAGGACCCTTACTAGGGACCCCCTCTACAAGCCAAAGTAGAGAAATGCTGCAAAGAATGGATGCCTCAGTCCTGGACCCCAACAACCACAAAATAAGTGGGGGTCCGACAGCTGGAATCTCCTCTGATCCTCAGAATGTACCCATTGGAAGGCACGACTCTGATCCATTCATTGTCCATGGGCATCATACACACAGGGGACACTCTCGGGATCAGCGAGGGTCTCAGCGGTCGGCCCCTGTGGATAGGTGATAATTATGATGTGCCAACTCGTTTAAGATCTAAATCTGTGGTTCGCCCCCCACGTAGAGCAACTAATTATTATTACTTGAAAATAACTATGTGACCACTCTATAGCAAAAGAGTGATTACAGTTATGATGCAGTGCACAGCATGGTGGATGGACGGTGGTAAAAATAAATAAAATCACAATTCTACAATATATTAAAACACAAATATTTGTACCCAATCCTTGGCAGATGCCCCATTTCCCCAGGTCTCGGGGAAACAGTGCAGAGGTCGCCCCAGGTGCTCACATGAGTCCCCTGTCTGATCCCATCTCTTACAGACAGAAATAAATATTACAGGTGGGGTGAACTGTAGTAATGTAATCTGCAATTCCCAGCAAACCCACAGTTATAGCAAATCCTCCCAGCAGCGAAGGGAAATCTATTTTTCCTTGCCAGTGTTGCTAAGCAACAAACAAGCTTCCCCTAACAACCGGCGTTTATAGGCTCCATAGCGAAGGCAGGAAGCGGGACTGTATGGAGTCAGGACGCAGCGCATCCTCCCCGCACTGCAAGGATACAATGTCCCTGCGTCACCAGCCGGTCCCCACAGATACATCGTATCCCACCATTATATCCCGGTCACTGCACAATGGAAGGCAAATGATGATTGTCCTTCCGGGAAACAAATTCTTGTGTTGTACATAGGTGGCGGCCGTAGCCCGGAGGACACAAATCACCACTGATCACCGGATCCATGGAAAAGACTGAAAACATTTCTATTTTTATTATCCTACATAACAAGTGGCCATTGGAACTATGGGATGAACCATCAGCCATGACATCACTGAGAATGCCTCCTATCCATCACTAGAGATCAGCGGTGACATCACTGAGAATGCCTCCTATCCATCACTAGAGATCTGCGGTGACATCACTGAGAATGCCTCCTATCCATCACTAGAGATCAGCGGTGACATCACTGAGAATGCTTCCTATCCATCACTAGAGATCAGCAGTGACATCACTGAGAATGCCTCCTATCCATCACTAGAGATCAGCGGTGACATCACTGAGAATGCCTCCTATCCATCACTAGAGATCAGCGGTGACATCACTGAGAATGCCTCCTATCCATCACTAGAGATCAGCGGTGACATCACTGAGAATGCTTCCTATCCATCACTAGAGATCAGTGGTGACATCACTGAGAATGCCTCCTATCCATCACTAGAGATCAGCGGTGATATCACTGGGTATGTGCATGTGCTCATCAGGCAGCAGATGATGGCACAGTAGGTCAGTGTGCACTCTATCTGGCAGGTGAGGAGTTAAGTGTCACTGACAGTATACAGAGGTGTGTGACTATTTTCTTTGTCACTTTACACAATTGGAAATTTAGACGCTTAATCAGCTCCCTAATAGTTGCACGGTGCCAGCGCTGCAGAACCTGGAGCATAGTAGTCTCTTGCCGGGGACCATGGCTCCATCACTCCTGTACGTGTGCAGTCACCACATTTCCCAGGATTCTCCTGGGCTGCAGATTACAGAAAACTTTGAAGCTGCAGACAGAACTTTGATCAGATGAGAACAAGTCCAAAGGGAAAAAGTAACATTGAAATCTGCTCATGCGTCTGTACAGGAGGGACCGTCCTGACACTGACCACCATGCACATCAGATACCTGTCCTGAACACCAGACATATGTGATACTAACGGCTGTATCTAATCCTCTCCTGTGTGATAGTATGCCAAGCAGTGTATCTAATTCTGTTATGTGCGATGCTGTGTGCAGCAGTTCTGCTGTATCTAAGCTGATAAGGGATAAGTGTACGCATTTTAGAGGAGCGAACGTGTTCGAGTCCCCGCGGCTGCATGTCTCGTGGCTATTAGACAGCCTGTTAGTTAGGCAATTCCAGCATGTGTCTGTAACAGCCACAAAACATATTATCCGAGCACGTTTGCTCATCCCTATTCTGCATCCATCTCCACAGCGATTTTTCCCATTCCGTCCATTGTGAGCACCACCGGAACCGGCAATGGTGCAGGTTTCCTCCAGTCACCCCAAGGAGATTATCGTTTCCTCTGGGTTTTGCCGCTAGAAAACAAGTAATGGTGAAACAGGAGGCCTGAGACAGAGGAGCCAGAGCAGAGGAGCCGGGGGAGCCAGAGCAGAGGAGCCGGAAGAGCCGGAGCAGAGGAGCCGGAAGAGCCGGAGCAGAAGAGCGGAGGAGCCGGAGCAGAAGAGCGGAGGAGCCGGAGCAGAAGAGCGGAGGAGCCGGAGCAGAAGAGCGGAGGAGCCGGAGCAGAAGAGCGGAGGAGCCGGAGCAGAAGAGCGGAGGAGCCGGAGCAGAAGAGCGGAGGAGCCGGAGCAGAAGAGCAGAGGAGCCGGAGCAGAAAAGCAGAGGAGCCGGAGCAGAAAAGCAGAGGAGCCGGAGCAGAAGAGCAGAGGAGCCGGAGCAGAAGAGCAGAGGAGCAGAGGAGCCAAAGCAGAAGATGGAGAAGCAGGAGCAGAGGACGGACGGGAGGGCTGAAGCAGCGGAGGGCGGAGCTGGAGGGGTGGATGGAGGGGGGGGCGGGGTCACAGCTCAGACTTTTAATTTTCTTCACATTTCAGTATCTCGTTCTGGTTGAATCCATACAGGCACAGCTGAGTGTTTGTTACAATGGGTTATCACCTAAAAATATCAAGTATCTTCAATTCAAGAGACAAGTATGAGGGCGAGGAGAAGCTGCTGGTCACAGATGTGGAGAAAAGGAGCCAAATAAGACGGCGAAGAGCACAGCTCTGGAGTCTAACTCCTCACACTTCCTCTCACAAATACAGAGAGCACAGGCAATTTCTGCTCAGAAAATGGAAAAAGCACTCAATAGGAAATCCGGACTGAGCGCAGGCAAGAGGGCACAAGTCCAGCACTCAACCTGCAGCACAGACTACAACTATCACCATCCTCACTGATTCTATTTATCATTAAGATAGACAACAACTCCAACTCTACTTTATATGTACACCAGTGCATGCAGGTTCAGCACACAGATTACAACTGCCACCATCTTCTCATTCCTAAACCCTATGAATGACTACAGAACAGACTACAACCTCCATTATCCTTTGTGATTCCACCACTCCATGTATGAATCCAAATCACAACTTTCATCATCTTCAGCCTTATTGTCACTATATCTATACGGATGACAACCCCCATCATTCTTACTGAGTCTAGTTAAGCATTTATGGATTGTGAATGCACTTAACTCCCATCCTTCAATGTCTAAGCAGATTATTAATAAACCCTGTAATAACAGTACAACTTTATGTAGGAATCTAGGGGCGAGCAGTCCATTGTCTCCTAGAATTTAGGCCTTGTACTACTAAATGGCAAATTCATCATCAGTCACCAGCCCCAAATGCAGAGAGCAGGAGAGAACAGGCAGCAGCGAGGGGCGGTTTGTGGGGGACACAATAACCTCCTCACATAAATGGAATTTTATTATATCCCAGATGACGATATTGAGGCTCTTAGGTTCAGTCAAGGTCACAACAGTCTCCATACAGGAATGCGTGAGGTCATAATAACTGCGGTGTTATGTCTGATAATCGCCAGCGGAGACAAAAACCCAAAACAGCACAGTCCAAGGAGAATAAACAAGATGAAGAGGAGACAGAACAGAGAAATCCACGTAAAACACAGCTGAGCAAAGAGAGGAACAACATGTAGTCCGACACCCAGAATCCTACTACTGATCCTGATAAGATTTTACACTTGAGGCCAGAGTCACACTTAGGGTACTGTCACACTTAGCGATGTACCAGCGATCCCGACCAGTGATATGACGCGGTCAGGATCGCTGGTACATCGCTAAGTGGTCGCTAGTGAGCTGCCACACAGGCAGATCTCACCAGCGACATCGCTGGGGACGGGGGTCGCTACTTACCTGTCAGACGAGGCGATCCTGCGTCCTCCCGCCCGGCTCCACGCATCGGCGCCACAGGAAGCTGACGACGAGAAACGGTCCAGCCTGTTCTTGCGCGATCAGCGATAACCAGCAGGTTGTAGGTAAGTATCACACACAGCGATATTGCTAGCGATATCACTATAACGTCACAAGTTATAGCGATATTGCTAGCGATATCGCTTAGTGTGACAGGCCCTTAAGGCCGGGGTCACACTGGCGAGGAATACGGACGAGTGAGAGGCGATAAAAGCACGCATTAGACACGGACAAATGATTCTCTATGGGTTTGCACCCAATTGTCAGCGTACTACGCCCGTAGTACGCCAATGCAAGTCTATGGGTGCGCAAAAAATACGGACCACACATGTGACTTGCGAGAAATACCAGGTGTCTTTTAGAAAAGCCGGCAATTCAGTGCGCTATACAGTAAACTCACACTGATAGGTTTATTAAAGAAACGAAAGAATAGACATAGACACATTCGCCACCGCTACAGGGCAATGGGAAGCCCACGCATTTTTTAACAACGAATTAACCCCTTAAAATAACAACTACAACTCCCAAATTTTGCACACAAACCCTCATCTAATTATTAGTCAGGGACATATAAAAAAACATGAAATGAAATGCTTTACTGAATGTAAACCATGTGTCTTTTCATGTCGGGTTGGGGAATGATTTCAGAGAAGCCGGCAATTTAATTAGTGGGTATTCTGCTATGAAGAACTCTTTGAAATATATATGTGTCTCAATGACTTGTGTGTATGTCTATATATATATATATATATATATATATATATATATATATATATATATATATATATATATATATATACACATATATATACACACACACATTCTATGTGTCTATATCTATTATTTCGTTTCTGTTAGAAACCCTGTCATAGGGCTCCATTATATGTCCATTTTGCAGGGCGGCGAGAAAATCTCTCCATGTGGATTGCATACGGATGCAGACATGCGCAAAATACGCGACCACACCTTGCTTACGGATGACATACAGAGCACTATTTAGGGGTCATTCATCCGTATTACGCCTGTAAACTACGGACCGTATTTTGCGTCGGTTAGTGTGACCACGGCCTTAGAGCTGCACTCAGTATTCTGCTGGTGCAGTCACTGTGTATATACATTACATTACTGATCCTGAGTTACATCCTATATTATACTCCAGAGCTGCACTCACTATACTGCTGGTACAGTCACTGTGTACATACATTACATTACTGATCCTGAGTTACATCCTGTAGTATACTCCAGAGCTGCACTCACTATTCTACTGGTGCAGTCACTGTGTACAAACGTTACATTACTGATCCTGAGTTACATCGTCTATTATACCCCAGAGCTGCACTCACTATTCTGCTGGTGCAGTCACTGTGTACATATATTATTGATCCTGAGTTACCTCCTGTATTATACTCCAGAGCTGCACTCACTATTCTGCTGGTGCAGTCACTGTGTACATACGTTACATTACTGATCCTGAGTTACATCCTGCATTATACTCCAGAGCTGCACTCACTATTCTGCTGGTGCAGTCACTGTGTACATACATTACATTACTGATCCTGAGTTACATCCTGTATTATACCCCAGAGCTGCACTCACTATTCTGCTGGTGCAGTCACTGTGTACATACATTACTGATCCTGAGTTACATCCTGCATTATACTCCAGAGCTGCACTCACTATTCTGCTGGTGCAGTCACTGTGTACATACATTACTGATCCTGAGTTACATGCTGTATTATACTCCAGAGCTGCATTCACTATTCTGCTGGTGCAGTCACTGTGTACATACATTACATTACTAATCCTGAGTTACATCCTGCATTATACCCAAAAGCTGCACTCACTATTCTGCTGGTGCAGTCACTGTGTAAATACATTGTATTACTGATCCTGTACTGATCCTGAGTTACATCCTGTATTATACTTCAGAGCTGCACTCACTCTTCTGCTGTACTCAGTCCCTCATCTCTCTTGACACAGATAACCCACAATGCATCTGTCTGAATATTAGGGTTACATTTTGTCCAGTTTCCAGCTTGTCATCATTTATTTGCACAGATTCAAAAGAAACTTTCTGTACAGATTCTCAGAACATTCAAACTGATCGCACAGACTTCCTACGTTTTAATAAGTGAACGAGGCTATAAATTCATAACTATTGTTATCGGTGCCCATTTCCTGCCGCCCCACATGTAAATGTTATACTTGATGAAATATTAGTACTTGCCATTTACTTGCTGCTAAAAAATGATCTTATGGAGGTTCTGACCTTTACTTATGGTATGGCGCCACCTGCTGTCCAGAGTGTATAGCAATGTGCACGTCCACCAAAAGTTGCCCACCTGTCAGTGAAGGAGCAGAGTCCCTGTAGCATCATGGCAGTATACATCAGAGCCGAGAAGGACTGAGGGCGAGTAAGCAACATCTACGTTAATACCATGTAGTTTGGAGCGGTACAATTATCTATTTGTATGAGAACTTACTGGGGATTATATTTACAGCTGCCAGCAGGGGAAGGGCAATGACTGCATAGTTTACTGGGGACTATATTTCCAGCTATCAGCAAAGGACAACGAAAAGTTGTTCAGAACTATATTTCAAGCTGCCAGAAAAGGAATGTCAAAGGCTGGAGAAATTGCCGGGGACTACATTTACAGCTGCCAGCAGAGGAAAGCCCATGATTGGAAAAGGTACTGGGTGTAGATTCACAGCTGCCAGAGGGAAGGAAACTCACTGGAGATTTTACCTGAGACTTTATTTACAGCTGTGAGAGGAGGAGGGAAATTGCCTGGAAAACATACAGGTGACCATTTTCACAGCTGCCAGAGGGGGAAGGAGACTACTGTGGTATATGTGGAGACATGGAAGAGTCAAATCCATAAATGCAGGCAAGGCATTTGTTGAAGCTGTTAGCATAAATAGAAAAAGTGGGTGCAGAGTCCCGAAGAGAGCAGCAGACCCCACAGTGGCACAGATCAGTGGTGGTGCAGGGAAGGATTAAGGAGAAAAAGCGAGAATTTATTCATGGAAGCACAAAGCATTTTATAATACCGATAACGGCCTATCCGGACTGTGTATATATGGCTGAATCTCATGTGAGGTCACTGCTGTATACAGGAGCCGGAAGACACGTAGTCCCGCACCGACGGGCTCCATATCTATTGGCGGACACCGACTCCAACTGCAAAAGCGTGCACTAACCCCCCCCCCCCCAGGAGTGAGAAGCCACCTGCGGCCCGGCAAGGGTTAAAGGATGGCAGGCAGCCGCAGCCAGCTCCGTGTTCCCATGGCGACCAGTCCCCACTTCTCAGGTTTAGAAGCTGCCACTTCCTGTGTCTAAATTTTGCAGCCAATGAGGAGATTGTTTACTGGCGTCAGGCAGCGGCCGGTGAAAATACGGGGGCGCCGAGCCTAGAACCGGAGCGACCCGAGACCAAGACCCCAGCCTGACCCAACCTTGCGAAATATAATGTCCGAGCCCGTGGTATCTAATCCCCCCCCCATGTGTGATCCTGTCTGCTGAGCTGTGTATTTAATCCTGTCACTAGCTGCTGTATCCAAGCCGCACACATCAGTACAAACTCCTTGGAGATATTTACAGCTCTTCTCTCCGACAGCCCAAAAATATCTCAGTACAGAAATGTGATCTGTGCGAGGTGGAGCGCCTCGTCATCGGCCCCGGTTCACATTGTGCGCTTATGACAAAGCTGCTGAAGGCGAAACCCAGAGTGGAGCCTGCAGATCACTGCAAAACTCCAGCCGGCAGGACTTAGCGGCAGAATAAAATGGGGCGACTCCACAGACACTAGGTGCGGGTCGTCAGCACCATTTCTACACTGACACTACGGGGGGCTGCGTCATCCCTACACTGACACTATGGGGGGGGCTGCGCCGTTCTTACACCGACACTGGGGAGTTCTGCGCCATCTCTACACCAACACTACGAGGGGGAGGGTCTGTGCAGTTTCTACACCGCTACCATGGGGGGGGGGGGTCTGTGCCGGTTCTACACTGACACTAGGGGGGTCTGCATCATCTTTACACCGACACTAGGGGGGGTCTGCGCCATCCCTACACCGACACTAGGGGGGGTCTGCGCCATCCCTACACCGACACTAGGGGGGGTCTGCGCCATCCCTACACCGACACTAGGGGGGGTCTGCGCCATCCCTACACCGACACTAGGGGGGGTCTGCGCCATCCCTACACCGACACTAGGGGAGGTCTGCGCCATCCCTACACCGACACTAGGGGGGGTCTGCGCCATCCCTACACCGACACTAGGGGGGGTCTGCGCCATCCCTACACCGACACTAGGGGAGGTCTGCGCCATCCCTACACCGACACTAGGGGAGGTCTGCGCCATCCCTACACCGACACTAGGGGAGGTCTGCGCCATCCCTACACCGACACTAGGGGAGGTCTGCGCCATCCCTACACCGACACTAGGGGAGGTCTGCGCCATCCCTACATCGACACTAGGGGAGGTCTGCGCCATCCCTACACCGACACTAGGGGAGGTCTGCGCCATCCCTACACCGACACTAGGGGAGGTCTGCGCCATCCCTACACCGACACTAGGGGAGGTCTGCGCCATCCCTACACCGACACTAGGGGAGGTCTGCGCCATCCCTACACCGACACTAGGGGAGGTCTGCGCCATCCCTACACCGACACTAGGGGAGGTCTGCGCCATCCCTACACCGACACTAGGGGAGGTCTGCGCCATCCCTACACCGACACTAGGGGAGGTCTGCGCCATCCCTACACCGACACTAGGGGAGGTCTGCGCCATCCCTACACCGACACTAGGGGAGGTCTGCGCCATCCCTACACCGACACTAGGGGAGGTCTGCGCCATCCCTACACCGACACTAGGGGAGGTCTGCGCCATCCCTACACCGACACTAGGGGAGGTCTGCGCCATCCCTACACCGACACTAGGGGAGGTCTGCGCCATCCCTACACCGACACTAGGGGAGGTCTGCGCCATCCCTACACCGACACTAGGGGAGGTCTGCGCCATCCCTACACCGACACTAGGGGAGGTCTGCGCCATCCCTACACCGACACTAGGGGAGGTCTGCGCCATCCCTACACCGACACTAGGGGAGGTCTGCGCCATCCCTACACCGACACTAGGGGAGGTCTGCGCCATCCCTACACCGACACTAGGGGAGGTCTGCGCCATCCCTACACCGACACTAGGGGAGGTCTGCGCCATCCCTACACCGACACTAGGGGAGGTCTGCGCCATCCCTACACCGACACTAGGGGAGGTCTGCGCCATCCCTACACCGACACTAGGGGAGGTCTGCGCCATCCCTACACCGACACTAGGGGAGGTCTGCGCCATCCCTACACCGACACTAGGGGAGGTCTGCGCCATCCCTACACCGACACTAGGGGAGGTCTGCGCCATCCCTACACCGACACTAGGGGAGGTCTGCGCCATCCCTACACCGACACTAGGGGAGGTCTGCGCCATCCCTACACCGACACTAGGGGAGGTCTGCGCCATCCCTACACCGACACTAGGGGAGGTCTGCGCCATCCCTACACCGACACTAGGGGAGGTCTGCGCCATCCCTACACCGACACTAGGGGAGGTCTGCGCCATCCCTACACCGACACTAGGGGAGGTCTGCGCCATCCCTACACCGACACTAGGGGAGGTCTGCGCCATCCCTACACCGACACTAGGGGAGGTCTGCGCCATCCCTACACCGACACTAGGGGAGGTCTGCGCCATCCCTACACCGACACTAGGGGAGGTCTGCGCCATCCCTACACCGACACTAGGGGAGGTCTGCGCCATCCCTACACCGACACTAGGGGAGGTCTGCGCCATCCCTACACCGACACTAGGGGAGGTCTGCGCCATCCCTACACCGACACTAGGGGAGGTCTGCGCCATCCCTACACCGACACTAGGGGAGGTCTGCGCCATCCCTACACCGACACTAGGGGAGGTCTGCGCCATCCCTACACCGACACTAGGGGAGGTCTGCGCCATCCCTACACCGACACTAGGGGAGGTCTGCGCCATCCCTACACCGACACTAGGGGAGGTCTGCGCCATCCCTACACCGACACTAGGGGAGGTCTGCGCCATCCCTACACCGACACTAGGGGAGGTCTGCGCCATCCCTACACCGACACTAGGGGAGGTCTGCGCCATCCCTACACCGACACTAGGGGAGGTCTGCGCCATCCCTACACCGACACTAGGGGAGGTCTGCGCCATCCCTACACCGACACTAGGGGAGGTCTGCGCCATCCCTACACCGACACTAGGGGAGGTCTGCGCCATCCCTACACCGACACTAGGGGAGGTCTGCGCCATCCCTACACCGACACTAGGGGAGGTCTGCGCCATCCCTACACCGACACTAGGGGAGGTCTGCGCCATCCCTACACCGACACTAGGGGAGGTCTGCGCCATCCCTACACCGACACTAGGGGAGGTCTGCGCCATCCCTACACCGACACTAGGGGAGGTCTGCGCCATCCCTACACCGACACTAGGGGAGGTCTGCGCCATCCCTACACCGACACTAGGGGAGGTCTGCGCCATCCCTACACCGACACTAGGGGAGGTCTGCGCCATCCCTACACCGACACTAGGGGAGGTCTGCGCCATCCCTACACCGACACTAGGGGAGGTCTGCGCCATCCCTACACCGACACTAGGGGGGGTCTGCGCCATCCCTACACCGACACTAGGGGGGTCTGCGCCATCCCTACACCGACACTAGGGGGGTCTGCACTGTCTTTACACCGACACTAAGGGGGGGTCTGCGTCATCTTTACACTGATACTAGGGGGGTCTGCGCCGTCTCTACACCGACTCTAGGGGGGTCTGCGCCATCCCTACACCGACACTAGGGGGGGTCTGCGCCATCTCTACACCGACTCTAGGGGGGTCTGCGCCATCCCTACACCGACACTGGGGGGGGGGGGGGGGGTCTGTGCCGTCCCTACAGCGCAATAACAGACGACACATTGGAAGTTTCTGCATCTTTTCTTCTGCAGGTCTGGACTTGCAGTCCTGTCTGTGCAGATAGCCCGTACACCCAGGAGCGGCACCTAGACACCAGTGATGGGCAGCTGCAGGCGAGCGCCACGCAGATCACACTGACTCACGTCGGCGCCCTCTCATGCCTTGAGGAAAGTAACTGCTGCTAATCTAGCCGTTCTTGGGATCTCAGCACGTGTTCACATCAGCCATTTATAGAGCAGACTCTTCAGCTGCTCCTGTGATGAGGCGAGCAAATCTTGGCTCTGATCTACATCATCGGCAGCAAAAATAACAAAGCTCCATTTAAACAGACCGTGCCCTCACTGCACGGCGAGGAGCGAGACGCCTGCAGCGCTACGGTGTGAACGTGGACGATACGGCCGGTTGCATATTGCTGATGAGTGGTGCAGTAAAATGAGGCTCACCGTACCAGCAGATACAATCGCCTCTTATCCTTAGGTCACATCTGAAAGGAGACTTTGGTCTCTGGATCACAAGGTTGTATTGCGACATTGCAATGACTGTTGGCGCTATTATATGCGATGACGTAGGCAAAAAATCTAAGAGACGGATATTTAGTCGCAGAGTGGAAGATGCAAGCGACTTCTCTAGGATACAGAACCGGTGAACAACTGGGAGATGAGCAAATCGATTCGGGGATCCAAGTCCAGTGCCCACCTCAGTGGTGCGCTGATGGCCTGGAGCCACCTCAGTGGTGCGCTGATGGCCTGGAGCCACCTCAGTGGTGCGCTGATGGCCTGGAGCCACCTCAGTGGTGCGCTGATGGCCTGGAGCCACCTCAGTGGTGCGCTGATGGCCTGGAGCCACCTCAGTGGTGCGCTGATGGCCTGGAGCCACCTCAGTGGTGCGCTGATGGCCTGGAGCCACCTCAGTGGTGCGCTGATGGCCTGGAGCCTCCTCTTACCTGCTGGGGAGCTCACCCTACCAAAGTGGCCGTCACACCAGGATCCTGCGGATCCATTCACTCATCCCTACGTCTGACTGTGTTGAAGCAGTTTTTTTTAGAGACTAAAACGCGATGAAAAGTCTTAATTTCATGCATCTCACAGCCAAATTGTACCCCAAAACAGTCATGTGCCGGTTACAGAAAATTGGTAAGCATTTTTTGTCACACGATTTTAGGTTTACGTGTAGCCCTGTGTGTTTCCTCGTGGCGTATTACATCCGGATTTGCTGCGGATTGAATGCTGCGTACAGCCACAGCATCCAATCCGCAGCGTCCAGATGTTACAGCATAGTGGAGGGGATTTTATGAAATCCCGTTTCCACTATGCGTGTATGGCTGCATCCGGCGGCCCTGTGTAACGGACATGCGGCGCGTCTTTATAGACCGCAGCGTGTCTGTTTATCTTTCGGCGACGCTCCGTCTCCACAAGATAAATAGCCTAGTCTATGGCTAGGATGCGGCGATTCTGCATGTGTTCAATGAACACATGCGTTATCACCGCGTGTAAAAAAGGGGGTAGCGCTTTGGGCGGAGCGGGCTTTCAGCTGCGTCCAAAGCGCTGCTACTACGCAGCGTGGAAACTCACCCTAAGGGTATGTGCACGATTTTTCCGCTCAAAGTACCTGCGTTTTTACTGCGGATTTCGCCTGCATTTTTACACCTGCGGATTCCTAATGTATAATGGGTGTAAAAACGCTGCGGAATCCGCACAAAGAATTGACATGCTGCGGAAAATAAACCGCTGTGTTTCCATGCAGGAATTTCCTGCAGCATGTACACAGCGGGTTTTGCTTTCCATAGGATAACATTGTACTTGGAAAACTGCTGCGGATCCGCAGGGGCAAATCTGCAATGTGTGCACATACCCTGAGGCTCTGTGCACACGTGCAGATTTTTAGAATTTTTTCCGCGTTTTTTCACCGCAAAAACACTAAAAATCCGCAACCCATTGACTTCAATGGCATTCTGCACGTTAAAAATAAAAAAAATCGTGATATTCTCACCTTCCAGTGTCCCCCCCACCGTCACCAGGCCTCAGCAATGCTCCTGGCAGATCCCGTTTCCAGCGATGCCTTGTGACAATGACCTGTGATGACGTAGCGGTCTCACGTGATGCTACGTCATCTGGGGTCATTGTCGCAAGGCTTCACTGGAAACGGGATCTGCCAGGAGCATCGCTGAGGCCTGGGGGACGCTGCGGGGGACACCGGAAGGTGAGAATATCACGATTTTTTATTATTTTTAACATTCTTTTACTACTGATGCCGCATTGGCGGCCTCAATAGTAAAAAGTCGGTCACACTCGTCAAACACTATGTTTGACGAGTGTGACCAACCTGTCAATCAGTTCTCCAAGCGATGCTACAGATCATTTGGAAAACGCTAGCATTCTGCAGGCTAATTACACTTGCAAAACGCTATTTTTTCGCAGGAATTCCGCATCCGTATTTCCCGCTGCAGGGAATTGCCGCAGAAATTTCTGCGGCAATTCCGCATGTGTGCACATAGCCTAAGGCTGTGTTCACACACAGCGTTTTTTTAGCGGTTTTTACCGCGGTTTTCGCTATAAAACCGCTAAAAATAAGCTGCACAGTCATTTCTATGCATTTTGCACTTTTTGTGCACATTGATGCGTTTTTTACCGCAAAAAAACTGCATCGCGGTAAAAAACGCAGCATGCTCATTAATTTTGCGGATTTTCCCCGTTTTAGGCCTCTTCCATGCGGTTTTAAACCGCTGCGGAAAAAAACTGCATCAAAACCGCATCAAAACCGCGCAAAAAACGCAAGCGGAAAAATAGGTGCGGTTTCTGGGAAGGGATTCAGGTTTTTGAGCAGAAAATTTCTGCAATGTGTGCACTTAGCCTAAAAGTGCAATAAGAGCTGCCTGCCGCAGTGTCATGTCACAGTCAGGGCGACTGTCCTCTGCCATCTCCACCTGTGGGCAGCCACAATGTATCCCACGTCCTGCACAGTGTAGTCACACCGTGGCAGGACACAGTCAGTGTCGCGTCTCCCCACAGCAGCACATTGTCTGGAGCCTGGCTCGGACTGGCCCACAGGGGAATCCTCCGGTGGGCCCCTGTGCAGATCTGGGCCCCCATTACCACTGTATGGGCAGTACTTGGCAGAATTCACATGATTTACTCTGTACAGAAAAAAGCAGCATCTCAATCATTAACCAAACTACCCAGCTTATTATTATTTAGAGATATAGGACGTTTCAGAATGAGAGAAGTGTAATATATGTATGCAGGTGAAAAGTGGGCCCCCCAAGTCCGTGTTACTGGTGGGCCCTTGGCAGCCCAGTCCGACACTGTCTGCACTAGTACAGCTGGTCCGTTACCGTCTCTGACCGGTCTCAGGAACCGTATAAAGCCGCGTCCCTCTGGGCGAGCCGAGGGGAGAGCACAAGCAGCGGCAGGACTCCGTCGGCTCCAGCTTGTTGCTGCATGAAATTCTCAGAGAGATTGTCAACAGGAAGCGGGCGGCTGCTGACACGCACACACTGCCATCTTGTTTTCCCCTACAGTGACGGCTTTCTTGCAAAAACTTTTCTCTGCCACAAAGTGACCAATGCAACAATAAAGAAATGGAGACACCATGTGAGGAGAAAAAGCCATAAACAGCAGCCAAACACCTCTACATTATATATACACTCATTACAGAATGTCCAGCCGCTGTGCGGGCGGCATCCGGGGTGTACGAGGGGTCCTGTGCTCATGTACATCCGACACATTGTGTCACTGAGGAGGCCGATACAGTGTCGCCACGCTGGGATACATTGCTTCCTTATATAGACTTGTATACACAGAAGAAGTCACCCGCTGGGTAGTGTTAGGGGTGCGGGAGAGAGACACGGTGTCCGCACACAGGCATGTATGCAGCGCAATGTGTCTCTACACAGACCTGACAACTATGGGCTCCGCTATGTCAGCAGGGTGTGTGGGGTGACACAATGCATCCATCACATGATACTGTTTATAAAAGGACACTAGCTACAGCATGCTCACAGTGATACAATGTCAGCAGGGTGTGTGGGGTGACACAATGCATCCATCACATGATACTGTTTATAAAAGGACACTAGCTACAGCATGCTCACAGTGATACAATGTCAGCAGGGTGTGTGGGGTGACACAATGCATCCATCACATGATACTGTTTATAAAAGGACACTAGCTACAGCATGCTCACAGTGATACAATGTCAGCAGGGTGTGTGGGGTGACACAATGCATCCATCACATGATACTGTTTATAAAAGGACACTAGCTACAGCATGCTCACAGTGATACAATGTCAGCAGGGTGTGTGGGGTGACACAATGCATCCATCACATGATACTGTTTATAAAAGGACACTAGCTACAGCATGCTCACAGTGATACAATGTCAGCAGGGTGTGTGGGGTGACACAATGCATCCATCACATGATACTGTTTATAAAAGGACACTAGCTACAGCATGCTCACAGTGATACAATGTCAGCAGGGTGTGTGGGGTGACAACAGTGATGCAAGGCCTCTCTTCAGCATGCACACAGTGATGCAAGGCCTCTCTTCAGCATGCACACAGTGATGCAAGGCCTCTCTTCAGCATGCACACAGTGATGCAAGGCCTCTCTTCAGCATGCACACAGTGATGCAAGGCCTCTCTTCAGCATGCACACAGTGATGCAAGGCCTCTCTTCAGCATGCACACAGTGATACAAGGCCTCTCTTCAGCATGCACACAGTGATACAAGGCCTCTCTTCAGCATGCACACAGTGATACAAGGCCTCTCTTCAGCATGCACACAGTGATACAAGGCCTCTCTTCAGCATGCACACAGTGATACAAGGCCTCTCTTCAGCATGCACACAGTGATACAAGGCCTCTCTTCAGCATGCACACAGTGATACAAGGCCTCTCTTCAGCATGCACACAGTGATACAAGGCCTCTCTTCAGCATGCACACAGTGATACAAGGCCTCTCTTCAGCATGCACACAGTGATACAAGGCCTCTCTCCAGCATGCACACAGTGATACAAGGCCTCTCTCCAGCATGCACACAGTGATACAAGGCCTCTCTCCAGCATGCACACAGTGATACAAGGCCTCTCTCCAGCATGCACACAGTGATACAAGGCCTCTCTCCAGCATGCACACAGTGATACAAGGCCTCTCTTCAGCATGCACACAGTGATACAAGGCCTGTCTCTCTCCAGCATGCACACAGTGATACAAGGTCTCTCTCCAGCATGCTCACAGTGATACAATGCCTCTCTCCAGCATGCACACAGTGATACAGTGTCAGCAGGGTGGTAATCTCCAGCACTGGCAGGATACTGGGCTCAGTACGGGCATGTCTCTCTGCCCCCCGGTTCCTTACCTTGTGGTCGGCGCTGTGTGGAGGGCCCTGCCTGCATCCGCCGCTTATATTCCCAGGCCCACCCCGGCCATCCTGGAGCGGTTTCTCGTGAGGGCTCCGTGCAGACTGATCGCGGCCATCACCAGCCCGGACTCCCAGAAACAGCTCAGTGTTGTCACTGTAGGAGCAAACTCCAGCCGCCGCCGCTCCTGGGTCCTACTGCTCGCCCGCTGATCCGGCCTTCAGCTGCTCTGGAAACAGACCCTCCGCTACACCAGGCGTCTCCTCAGCGTTATCCTTCTGATTAGTCTAAATATGGAGACATAAGGAGGAAAAGTAAGAATCTGGTAGAAGGAGATAACCCAGCATCCGAGCTCGGAACAGGAGCCTTCCATTGGTGTATATACCTCACACATTAGTAACACTGCCTGGTATGAGGAGAACCGCACCCAGGAGAGGCCTGCATAGAGCGCCATTCACACAGCGTCCGGCTGACTGCCTATTAGTGACGCTCCTACTAGTGCATCCGGCGGACTGTCCACACCCCAGGGCAGACACCCCAACTATCCCCACCCAACAATACAAGTGGGAGCTGCACCCTGCAAGAGTGGAAAATGGGCAACAACAAAAAAAGTATAAAATACACGGAGTGTTGGTCAATATTTAATCCAAAGCATTCCAGCTCACGACGCACATCAGGGGTCCTAAATTTTCTTGCCCTTATTCTAAACTTCAGAGCACCCCCCTCCATAGATGGTCGAGGTCTGCGGAAATTTAAGGCCTCATTCACACATCTGTGTACAAACACAGGCATGAAAAATGGTACCGGCATCATCAGTGCTTTGGATCAGGCACGGTCCATACGCAATTAGAGCACTGTCCGTACGTCAGTCATTAGCGCACTCTCCGTATGTCATTAGCGCACTCTCCGTATGTCACTAGCGCACTCTCCGTATGTCATTAGCGCACTCTCCGTATGTCATTAGCGCACTCTCCGTATGTCACTAGCGCACTCTCCGTATGTCATTAGCGCACTCTCCGTATGTCATTAGCGCACTCTCCGTATGTCATTAGCGCACTCTCCGTATGTCACTAGCGCACTCTCCGTATGTCACTAGCGCACTCTCCGTATGTCACTAGCGCACTCTCCGTATGTCACTAGCGCACTCTCCGTATGTCATTAGCGCACTCTCCGTATGTCACTAGCGCACTCTCCGTATGTCATCAGCGCACTCTCCGTATGTCACTAGCGCACTCTCCGTATGTCACTAGCGCACTCTCCGTATGTCACTAGCGCACTCTCCGTATGTCACTAGCGCACTCTCCGTATGTCATTAGCGCACTCTCCGTATGTCACTAGCGCACTCTCCGTATGTCACTAGCGCACTCTCCGTATGTCATTAGCGCACTCTCCGTATGTCACTAGCGCACTCTCCGTATGTCACTAGCGCACGCTCCGTATGTCACTAGCGCACGCTCCGTATGTCACTAGCGCACTCTCCGTATGTCATTAGCGCACGCTCCGAATGTCATTAGCGCACTCTCCGTATGTCATTAGCGCACTCTCCGTATGTCACTAGCGCACTCTCCGTATGTCATTAGCGCACTCTCCGTATGTCATTAGCGCACTCTCCGTATGTCACTAGCGCACTCTCCGTATGTCACTAGCGCACTCTCCGTATGTCATTAGCGCACTCTCCGTATGTCACTAGCGCACTCTCCGTATGTCATTAGCGCACTCTCCGTATGTCACTAGCGCACTCTCCGTATGTCACTAGCGCACTCTCCGTATGTCACTAGCGCACGCTCCGTATGTCATTAGCGCACGCTCCGAATGTCATTAGCGCACGCTCCGAATGTCATTAGCGCACTCTCCGTATGTCATTAGCGCACTCTCCGTATGTCACTAGCGCACTCTCCGTATGTCATTAGCGCACGCTCCGAATGTCATTAGTGTACTTCCCGTGTGTCTTGTTTTTACCATCAGTGTTTTTCACGAATGGATAAAGAAATATGATAAACTAGCTGAAGAGCCCGGCGCTGCCCGGGCATAGTAACTAACTGTGGTTAGTTATAGCAAATGATAATTATCCTCCATCCCATAGTCCCGTGCCCATATACCCATCATACATCCTCCATCCCATAGTCCCGTGCCCATATACCCATCACACATCCTCCATCCCATAGTCCCGTGCCCATATACCCATCATACATCCTCCATCCCATAGTCCCGTGCCCATATACCCATCACACATCCTCCATCCCATAGTCCCGTGCCCATATACCCATCATACATCCTCCATCCCATAGTCCCGTGCCCATATACCCATCATACATCCTCCATCCCATAGTCCCGTGCCCATATACCCATCACACATCCTCCATCCCATAGTCCCGTGCCCATATACCCATCATACATCCTCCATCCCATAGTCCCGTGCCCATATACCCATCACACATCCTCCATCCCATAGTCCCGTGCCCATATACCCATCATACATATCCGCCATCCCATAGGCCCGTGCCCATATACCCGTCATACATATCCTCCATCCCATAGTCCAGTGCCCATATACCCATCACACATCCTCCATCCCATAGGCCCGTGCCCATATACCCATCACACATCCTCCATCCCATAGTCCCGTGCCCATATACCCATCATACATATCCGCCATCTCATAGTCCCGTGCCCATATACCCATCATACATATCCTCCATCCCATAGTCCCGTGCCCATATACATATCCGCCATCCCATAGTCCCGTGCCCATATACCCGTCATATATATCCTCCATCCCATAGTCCAGTGCCCATATACCCATCACACATCCTCCATCCCATAGTCAACCATTATGACATCATAATGAGCGGCGGCGGGGCTTGCAACCTATGATGACATCAGCGTCACCATGGCAACCATTGTGACATCATAATGAGGGGCGGAGCTTGATACGCACACACTGCTTCCCCAGTATGCAAATAGGGGCATTGTGACATCATAATGAGGGGCGGGGCTTGACACGCACACACTTTTTCCCCAGTATGTAGATAGGGGCAAAATTGTTTGGTGAATTGGAACGCGCGGGTTTAAAATTTCGCCTCACAACATAGCTTAGGACACTCTCGGGGTCCAGACGTGTGACTGTGCCAAATTTTGTGGCTGTAGCTGCGACGGTGCGGATCCCAATCCCGGACATACACACACACATACATACATACACACATACATACACACTTTGAGCTTTATATATTAGATGACAAAGCTTCTCGTATACTTTGCAATGTTACATACGGCTGTACGTATGGACCTGAAGACTTGTATCGGCACTTTTCATCCGTTTATACCAGAAAAAAGTGAACATGTAAGCATCCCCATAGACTATAATGGGTACGTGATGTGCGAGGCCTAATACTGTGTCGAGTTGGCAAATACAGGTACTGGCATTTTAATGTGATGTTTATTGGTCATCAAAATTAACAGGTTCTGCTGACTTTTATCTAATGTGTTTGGGAGCCTATAGCTAGAAATAAGATTTCACAGTACAGTGATAATGCACACAGTGATGTCACAGTACAGTGATCATGCACACATTGATGTCACAGTACAGTTACATGGATAACGGATACAGTGATGTCACAGTACAAGTACAGGGATAACGCACACAGTGATGTCACAGTACATGAGATAATGCACACAGTAATGTCACAGTACAGTTGCAGGGATAACGCACATAGTGATGTCACATTACAGAGATAACGCACACAGTGATGGGATAATGCACACAGTGATGTCACAGTACATGGATAATGCACACAGTGATGTCACAGTACAGGTACAGGGATAACACACACAGTGATGTCACAGTACAGTGATAATGCACACAATGATGTCACAGTAGTTACATGGATAACGGATACAGTGATGTCACAGTACAGGTACAGTGATAACGCACACAGTGATGTCACAGTACATGAGATAATGCACACAGTAATGTCACAGTACAGGTGCAGGGGTAACGCACACAGTGATGTCACAGTACAGGGATAACACACACAGTGATGTCACAGTGCAGGGATAAAGCACACAGTGATGTCACAGTACAGGGATAATGCACACAGTGATGTCACAGTACAGGGATAATGCACACAGTGATGTCACAGTACAGGTACAGGGATAACACACACAGTGATGTCACAGTACAGGGATAATGCACACAGTGATGTCACAGTAAAGGTACAGGGATAACGCACACAGTGATGTCACAGTACATGAGATAATGCATACAGTAATGTTACAGTACAGGTGCAGGGATAACGCACACAGTGATGTCACAGTGCAGTGATAATGCACACAGTGATGTCACAGTAGTGATAATGCACACAGTGATGTCACAGTACAGTGATAACGCACACAGTGACGTCACAGTACAGGTACAGGGATAACGCACACAGTGATGCAACAATACAGGGATAATGCACACAGTGATGTCACAGTACAGGGATAATGCACACAGTGATGTTACAGTCCAGGTGCAGGGATAATGCACACAGTGATGTCACAGTCCAGGTACAGGGATAATGCACACAGTGATGTCACAGTACAGGGATAACACACACTGTGATGTCACAGTCCAGTTACAGGGATAACGCACACAGATTTCACATTACAGGGATAATGCACACATTAATTTCACAGTACAGGAATAATGCACACACTGATGTTACAATACAGAGATAATAAACAAAATAAGAAAATGGTTGCACTCAATCGTGTTAAAGCATGTCAATGAGAAATACATGAAGTGTGCATAGCAAAATGGCTTATGAAATTTAGGAAAAATACACATGAAAAGCTTAGCACAAAATTTGGCCAAATAATGTGAGCCCATCCACCATCGTCAAAGAAATCTCATGAATCAGATGGGTCCCTGACCTAACTGCCCAATGTGATCACTTACCTATGGCTAATCTCTGAATGTATGGGTGAATATAAACACCTCTATTGGTAAAACCTACATTTATGGGTTGGTCGAAACCTAATGTGATTGGATGTAATTAAAATCACAGCATGGTTAAGGGATACAGGGACAATGAACACAGTGATGTCACAGTAAAGGAATAATGCACACAGTGATGTCACAGTACAGGGATAATGCACATGGTTATGTCACAGTACAGGAATAACACGTACTGTACAGTGGTGATGTCACAGTACAGGGATAATGCACACAGTGATGTTACAGTGCAGGAATAATGCAGACAGTGATGTCACAGTACAGGAATAATGCACACAGTGATGTCACAGTACAGATGCACATAGCGATGTCACAGTACAGGGATAATGAACACAGTGATGTCACAGTACAGGGATAACGCACACTGTGATGTCACAGGGATAATGAACACAGTGATGTCACAAAACAGTAACACACACTGTGATGTCACATTACAGGGATAAAGAACACAGTGATGTCACAGTACAGAGATAACTCACACAGTGATGTCATAGTACAGAGATACACACACTGTAAAGTCACAGTACAGGGATAATGAACACAGTGATGTCACAGTACAGGGATAATGCACACAGTAATGTCATAGTATCGGGATAACGAACACAGTAATGTTACAGTACAGGGATAATGAACACAGTGATGTCACAGTAAAACGATAACGCACCCCAAGTGATGTCACAGTACAGGGATACCAACACAGTGATGTCACAGTACAGGGATACCAACACAGTGAAGTCACAGTAAAGGGATACCAACACAGTGATGTCACAGTACAGGGATAATGCACACAGTGATGTCACAGTACAGGGATAATGCACACAGTGATGTCACACTACAGGGATAACACACCCAGTGACGTCACAGTAAAGGGATAATGCACGCAGTGATGTCACAGTACAGGGCTATTGCACACACTGACGTCACACTACAGGGATAAACACATACAGTGATGTCACAGTAAAGGGATAATGCACACAGTGATGTCACAGTACAGGGATAATGCACACAGTGATGTCATAGTACAGGGATAAAGCACAGTGATGTCACAGTACAGGGATAATGCACACACTGCCGTCACACTACAGGAATAAGCACACACAGTGATGTCACAGTAAAGGGATAATGCACACAGTGATGTCACAGTACAGGGATAATGCACACAGTGATGTCACAGTACAGGGATAATGCACAGTGATGTCACAGTACAGGGATAATGCACAGTGATGTCACAGTACAAGGATAACCAACACAGTGATGTCACAGTAAAGGGATAATACACACAGAAATGTCACAGTACAGAGGTAACACTGCACACAGCAGATGAAGCCATAAGATCCAATAGTATTATTATCGCGCCATTTATTCCATGGCGCTTTATGTGTGAAAAAGGGTTTACATAATAAAAACAAGTACAATTTATCTTAAACAATACACATTATCAATTGGTATAGTATCACTGGGGCCGTTTTGGGTGGTCTGCCATGCTATTTACAGTCCTGTGCTCTCGGCTGGTAATCTGCTTTACTTCATTCTAGGTCAAGTTGCTTACAGTTGTCCTGGGCTGGATGCTGTCTGCGCCCCCTGCTGGCAGCACCGCAACACTACACCCCAGACTATACCTGGGGGTCTTTACCTTACCTGGGCCATACATCCCTCCCTTTTAAAGGATAAAGGTTTTGAAGTTTTGGGGTTTGCTGCTTTTATCCATAATTGAAGAAAGTGATGGATTCAGTTAGGGGCTAGATCAATAACAAGGGAGGATAGTAAATCACTACCAAGGTTCAGTAACTCTTGGGATTCATACAGGTGACTTTATTTTGGGCCCAAGTGCAATTCAACAAAATATCAGATTACATTTGGACCAATGTCAGTCTATGGATCCGTGCACATATCCAAAGCTTGTCTGAGAAAATACTTGTAGGATGCACGATTTGCATCTCATATTGGATCAAACTCGTACAATGAAAGTCAATAAGTCCGTGAACAAAAATCAGACCGCACTCAGATGACGGACTGACTGAATGGGGATGGTGGTGACATTTTTGTCCATCTTCTCATTAGAGAAAATTGGGATCGTGAGAGAGAGAGAGAGAAAAAAAATTGGGATAGTGAGAGAGAGAGAATAATCAGCCCGATTCGGCAACACAGGCAAGCGGAGCCTAAAGGCCTGGCACTCCTCAGCGTACACGGCGGTGCAGTCGACCACGGCAACCGGATGTGGACTGTCTTGTTTCCCGGCTGCAATCCGGAGGTGGACTGTCTTGTTTCCCGGCTGCGATCCGGAGGTGGACAGTCTTGTTTCCGGCTGCGATCTGGAGGTGGACAGTCTTATTTCCTGGCTGCGATCCGGAGGTGGGCTGTCTTGTTTCCGGCTGCGATCCGGAGGTGGGCTGTCTTTTTTCCCGGCTGCGATCCGGAGGTGGGCTGTCTTGTTTCCCGGCTGCGATCCGGAGGTGGACTGTCTTGTTTACCGGCTGCGATCCGGAGGTGGACTGTCTTGTTTACCGGCTGCGATCCGGAGGTGGACTGTCTTGTTTACCGGCTGCGATCCGGAGGTGGACTGTCTTGTTTCCCGGCTGCGATCCGGAGGTGGACTGTCTTGTTTCCCGGCTGCGATCCGGAGGTGGACTGTCTTGTTTCCCGGTTGCGATCCGGAGGTGGACTGTCTTGTTTCCCGGTTGCGATCCGGAGGTGGACTGTCTTGTTTCCCGGCTGCGATCCGGAGGTGGACTGTCTTGTTTCCCGGCTGCGATCCGGAGGTGGACTGTCTTGTTTCCCGGCTGCGATCCGGAGGTGGACTGTCTTGTTTCCCGGCTGCGATCCGGAGGTGGACTGTCTTGTTTCCCGGCTGCGATCCGGAGGTGGACTGTCTTGTTTCCCGGCTGCGATCCGGAGGTGGACTGTCTTGTTTCCCGGCTGCGATCCGGAGGTGGACTGTCTTCTTTACCGGCTGCGATCCGGAGGTGGACTGTCTTCTTTACCGGCTGCGATCCGGAGGTGGACTGTCTTGTTTCCCGGCTGCGATCCGGAGGTGGACTGTCTTCTTTACCGGCTGCGATCCGGAGGTGGACTGTCTTCTTTACCGGCTGCGATCCGGAGGTGGACTGTCTTCTTTACCGGCTGCGATCCGGAGATGGACTGTCTTCTTTACCGGCTGCGATCCGGAGGTGGACTGTCTTCTTTACCGGCTGCGATCCGGAGGTGGACTGTCTTCTTTCCCGGCTGCGATCCGGAGGTGGACTGTCTTGTTTCCCGGCTGCGATCCGGAGGTGGACTGTCTTGTTTCCCGGCTGCGATCCGGAGGTGGACTGTCTTGTTTCCCGGCTGCGATCCGGAGGTGGACTGTCTTGTTTCCCGGCTGCGATCCGGAGGTGGACTGTCTTGTTTCCCGGCTGCGATCCGGAGGTGGACTGTCTTGTTTCCCGGCTGCGATCCGGAGGTGGACTGTCTTGTTTCCCGGCTGCGATCCAGAGGTGGACTGTCTTGTTTCCCGGCTGCGATCCGGAGGTGGACTGTCTTGTTTACCGGCTGCGATCCGGAGGTGGACTGTCTTGTTTACCGGCTGCGATCCGGAGGTGGACTGTCTTGTTTACCGGCTGCGATCCGGAGGTGGACTGTCTTGTTTACCGGCTGCGATCCAGAGGTGGACTGTCTTGTTTACCGGCTGCGATCCGAAGGTGGACTGTCTTGTTACCGGCTGCGATCCAGAGGTGGACTGTCTTGTTTCCCGGCTGCGATCCGGAGGTGGACTGTCTTGTTACCGGCTGCGATCCGGAGGTGGACTGTCTTGTTTACCGGCTGCGATCCAGAGGTGGACTGTCTTGTTACCGGCTGCGATCCAGAGGTGGACTGTCTTGTTACCGGCTGCGATCCGGAGGTGGACTGTCTTGTTTCCCGGCTGCGATCCGAAGGTGGACTGTCTTGTTACCGGCTGCGATCCGAAGGTGGACTGTCTTGTTTCCCGGCTGTGATCCGAAGGTGGACTGTCTTGTTTCCCGGCTGCGATCCAAAGGCGGACTGTCTTGTTTCCCGGCTGCGATCCAGAGGCGGACTGTCTTGTTTCCTGGCTGCGATCCAGAGGTGGACTGTCTTGTTACCGGCTGCGATCCGGAGGTGGACTGTCTTGTTTCCCGGCTGTGATCCGAAGGTGGACTGTCTTGTTTCCCGGCTGTGATCCGAAGGTGGACTGTCTTGTTTCCCGGCTGCGATCCAGAGGTGGACTGTCTTGTTACCGGCTGCGATCCGGAGGTGGACTGTCTTGTTTCCCGGCTGTGATCCGAAGGTGGACTGTCTTGTTTCCCGGCTGGGATCCGGAGGATGTTGTGTGATGTTTATTTATGCGAGTGGGACAATAACACACGTTTTGCTTTGAACTTTGCTGGGTCACTACCTCATCACTGCACAGAGTGGATACCGCTGCACTACACTGGACATCACTGACCCTATAATCAGACCTATAATGTGTGTACGTCTGTGCTGGGTGTTGTATCCACAACTGGCTCAGTACTCGGTGTTGACATTACGTTACATCTCCACCAGTCCTGGAGAGACGCGGGTTACCTCTAATCACTATGGAGAATTGCTGCGTCCCCGGGGGACAACGCTCGGGTATAACTGTTCCACAAGTGGCTTCGTATGTAATTGTTTTCTCATGGATTAATTAGAGACGATTCTTCCAGGTGTAGGGGCCGATTCCCTCTCCACCTTTATCTCTGAGCCATTGCTGCATTGTTCCATCATCCTCTCTGCAGTTTTATCTTTTATTAGGTCTAATGCATCAAAAATAAGAAAAAAAAACACTGATTCATGATCTGCTAATTGCTTGTTGTTGGTGTGAAGACTCCTGTCTCCATGGCAACAGACTACAAACAAAGCCGGTGTAGTCTGAACCAGCTGTTCAGTGTCAATAACTTCCATCTCCACCTTTTTTTTTTCTTTTTTTACTTGTGGGGTTTATAATTTATCTGTACCCATGTAGACACATAGATATACATGGGGACTGTATATGAACATTGCAGGTTAAAGTACACGATCACTTTTGATCTCCTGCCCAACAATCTGGATTGGGAAGATGCTCCGGCACGCTTGGTGGTACAGGTGTCACAGCAATTATATCATCCAGAGATCGAACTAGTTACCTGGACCAGTGCAGGAGGCTTTCCCAGTCTGGTATCCTTTTCCACTGCAAGGGCACGGCTTAGTGTGTATGTCAATCTAACCTAATGTAATGGGCAAGAGGGCACACAGCTCTGTAGCTGCAGGGATGGGGTCAGGTACGGACTAGGGCTGAAATTCAGATCTGGCATTTGATATCAAACAGGCCCCATCCCCATGAACCAGATGGGATATATTACTAATATTACCCTGGATGGAGGAAAGGAAGATTTACTACAAGACCAATATTTCTAATGATACCCGTGGCTGCTGGGGTAAGTGACGGAGTCAGCAACTTTGTGCTCCATCACAATTCTTGTCTAGAGAACACTGATTCTGTTAACAATGTAGCAGACAAGGCAGCCCATGACCAGTCAGGCCCTTCAGGCATTTGCCAGAATTGCCAGATGGCCAGTCCGGCCCTGGATGGGGTCACGTACAGCAGGAACCAGACAACCGAGACCCGGGCACAATGGCACTGCACCATGATAGTGGCAGTGACTGCCAACTGGAAAAGCTGGGGCCCCATGGAGTAGTCAGCACGAGACCAAAGTGAGGGTTCAGGAAAGACGCACTGGATTTCTACAGCATCATTAAAGGTAACTTGCAAATATCATAACCCACGAAGAAAGCAGCAGTTTATAAAATATATAAAACTGCTGCATCACACCCGCACCACGGATGGACAAAGTTCTCTACGTGGAACCCACACTATTAATGGCCGTGCATTTTCTTGTCAAAACTCAATGACGCTGTCATGATATGTATTTTTCCCCAATACTTTGCAATGTCTTGTGTGTACCTGTAACAATATGTTTCCTTCCCCCATTGCCTGTGTCTCTGGGACTATAATGTAATTATGTAAGTAACCTGTCTCCTTTCCACAAGACTTGTGTATCTAGACCATAATTGAATTCAGGCTTGGGTCAACACATCTAGGGGAATCACCATTGTTCTCCTCAGCAGGGGGAGGACTCACAATACACATCCTCGTAGACACAGCGGTGCCTTGCTGTGGGCCAAACCATTGCATAGGAGGAGTGGAACCCTCCTCCACTACACACAGGAGCAGAGACACTAGATCCCTGTGCAACTCAGTCAGATGTGAGTTGGATGCTGAAAGAGAAGGGCGAGGCTGTCTGAGGAAGCCTCGGCCTTAGTGTGATCGTGGCGGATTTCTGGGACTCTAAAAGGACTATGGTTTTGTGATCTGGCACAAGGATTGTCGGGAGGTGCCCCCGAATCAGTTTCCTGTGGACCTATTTTGGGACTCTGCAAATTACCTTCGTGTTGTTCCTGTGTTCTGGTCAATAAATCTGTTGGATCGTTCCCAGGCCAGTTGTCCCTCCTTGCTCTGGAGAATACTCCCGTCACAATTTCTGGAATTCAATGCTGTTATTTTGCACCAAATTCATCCAAATGGCAGAAAAGTTTCATACATTTTGTGAAAAGTAAAAAAAAAAAATTCTTGGCAGATTAAAAAAAGAAAAAACAGGAGAAGAAAAAGGTGCCTAGGGAAAGATGTAAAATAAAAAAGTGCAAAAAAAACCTGAATGAAAAACAGGCACGAAAGCAATAAATGAATGGAACGCCATAGATAAGCCTACCCCGACCCTATACATTGTGATCAAGGTCGTTCTGCCGAGCGAAAGCTGCACATAAAGGAAATGAGAGAGGACAGAGAAATGCATAGAAATATCAATGAATGATATAAAACAGAAGCTGTGACTGTAATCAGTAGCCCTGCTGCATCTGAGGCTCACGAGCAGGAGGGGGAGTCCTCGAAGAAATCTTTAAGATGAAAAAAAAATCCTGAATCCATGTAAACTGACCTTGTCAAGATGAATCTGAGGAGAGTGCAGTGTATCAGAGCCGCCCGGTGCTTCGCACATGAGAACGCGCCTCTATATTTAGACAAATGCATGTGTGCAGTAAATGACTGGGGGATAATTGAATTGAAGGTTTTCACAGGACCACAAGGCTGGAGAAGGGCGAGATGTATTGTGACTGGCGATGAGGAGAGGGGAAGATAGGAATGAATGAGCCACTTTCTTGAAATGTGACAGTGGCGGTGGCAAGTATGCCGCCTGGGTGCCCCCAATAGCAGCATATCAGAGATGGAGGCTGACAGCTGATGAGGAGACAGGTGTAATATACAGACAGGGTGTGATCGTCACCATCACTGCACCCAACGCTGGGACAACAGAGATGCGGCTTTTACTTCACATGTCCAATCACTTTAAACCCTTAATGACCGCCGATACGCCTTTTAACGGCGGTAGTTAAGGGTATTTAATCCACAGCGCCATCAATTAACGGCGCTGTGGAAAAAGTGTATAGCGCTCCCCAGAGTCGGATCTTCTCTGGGGTCTCAGCTGCCAGGAGTAGCCGAGACCCCAGAGAACATGATTCGGGTCTGTTTTTACCGACCCCGCTTTTGCGATCGCCGTTATTAACCGTATAACCGCGACCACAAAAAAAGCCGCAATTTTGCTTTCACTTTCTCTCTCCATGATGTGATCGCAAATCAGAGGAGAGAAAATAGGGTCCTCGATCCCTCCCAGTGGTCCTCGGGCCCTCCTGCCTCCTCCGGTGGTCGCCGCCATCTTGGTCCGGGAAGAAAATGGCTGGCGCATTCATTCAATGTACACTGTGATAAACCCTATCACAGTGATCAAAATAAAAAAATAGTAAATAGCCACAATCATTTATCACCCCCTTAGTTAGGGAAATATAATGGAATAAAGAAAATATATTTATTTTCAATTTTCCATTAGGGTTAGAATTAGGGTTGGAATTAGGGTTAGGGCTCATACTCACTTGCGAGAGACATGTAGAAATACATGTAGCCGCATGCTCCGGTCCGAGTGCCGGCGGCAGTGCCAGGTTTCCATGCGAGAGACTCACACGAGAATCGTGCGAGTCTCTAGCAAATGAGTATGAGCCCTAAGGGTTAGAATTAGGGTTGGAATTAGGGTTAGGGTTGGAATTAGGGTTAAGGGTGTGTTGGGGTTAGGGTTGGAGCTAGAATTGAGGGGTTCCCAATATGTAGGCACATCAGGGGGTCTTCAAACACGACATGGCGCCACCACTGATTCCAGCCAATTTTGCGTTCAAAAAGTCAAATGGTGCTCCCTCCCTTCCGAGCCCCAACGTGTACCCAAACAGTGGTTTACCCTAACATATGGGGCATCAGCGTACTCAGAACAAATTGCACACCAACTTTGGGGGTCTAATTTCTCCTGTTACCCTTGGGAAAATAAAAAAAATGGTGGCTAAAAAATCACTTTTGTGGAAAAAAAGATTTTTTATTTTCACAGCTCTGTGTTATAAACTTCTGTGAAGCACTTGGGGGTTCAAAGTGCTCACCACACATCTAAGCTCCTTGGGGGGGTCTAGTTTTCAAAATGGGGTCACTTGTGGGGGGTTTCTACTGTTTAGGCACATCAGGAGCTCTCCAAACGTGACATGATGCCCGCAAAACATTCCATCCAAGTCTGCATTCCAAAACGGCGCTCCTTCCCTTGCAAGCTCTCCCATGTGCCCAAACAGTGGTTCCCCCCCACATCTAGGGTATCGGTGTACTGCTCTGCGTTATAAACTTCTGTGAAGCACTTGGGGGTTCAAAGTGCTCACCACATATCTAGATAAGTTCCTTAAGGGGTCTAGTTTCCAAAATGGTGTCACATGTGGGTTTTTTTTCACTGTTTAGGCACATCAGGGGCTCTGCAAACGCGACATGGTGTCCAATCACAATTCCAGCCAATTCTGCATTGAAAAAGTCAAACAGTGCTCCTTCCCTTCTGAGCTCTGCTGTGAGCTCAAACAGTGGTTTACCCCCACATATGGGGTATGGGCGTACTCAGGACAAATTGCACAACAACTTTGAGGATCTAATTTCTCCTGTTACCCTTGTAGAAATAAAAATTTTGGGGAAAAAAATCATTTTTGTGGAAAAAAAAATATTTTTTATTTTCACGGCTCTACGTTATAAACTTCTGTGAAGCACTTAGAGGTTCAAAGTGCTCACCACACATCTAGATAAGTTCCATAAGGGGTCTAGTTTCCAAAGTGGGGTCCCTGCTCCCTATGTACAAGAATATAACTACTATAATACTGCCCCTATGTACAAGAATATAACTACTATAATACTGTCCCCATGTACGACAATATACCTACTATAATACTGCTCCCTATGTACAAGAATATAACTACTATAATACTGCTCCCTATGTACAAGAATATAACTACTATAATACTGCTCCTATGTACAAAAATATAACTACTATAATACTGCTCCTATGTACGAGAATATAACTACTATAATACTGCTCCCTATGTACAAGAATATAACTATGTACAAGAATATAACTACTATAATACTGCTCTCTATGTACAAGAATATAAGTACTATAATACTGCTCCTATGTACAAGAATATAACTACTATAATACTGCCCCTATGTACAAGAATATAACTACTATAATATTGCCCCTATGTACAATAATATAACTACTATAATACTGCTCTTATGTACAAGAATATTACTATAATACTGCTCCTATGTACAAGAATATAACTACTAAAATACTGCCCTTATGTACAAGAATATAACTACTATAATACTGTTCCTATGTACAAGAATATAACTACTATAATACTGCCCCCTATGTACAAGAATATAACTACTATAATACTGCCCCCTATGAACAAGAATATAACTACGATAATACTGCTCCTATGTACAAGAATATAACTACTATAATACTGCTCCCTATGTACAAGAATATAACTACTATAATACTGCTCCTATGTACAAAAATATAACTACTATAAAACTGCTCCTATGTACGAGAATATAACTACTATAATACTGCTCCCTATGTACAAGAATATAACTACTATAATACTGCCCCTATGTACAAGAATATAACTACTATAATATTGCCCCTATGTACAAGAATATAACTACTATAATACTGCTCCTATGTACAAGAATATAACTACTATAATACTGCCCCCTATGAACAAGAATATAACTACTATAATATTGCCCCTATGTACAAGAATATAACTACTATAATACTGCTCCCTATGTACAAGAATATAACTACTTTATTACTGCCCCTATGTACAAGAATATAACTACTATAATACTGCTCCCTATGTACAAGAATATAAGTACTATAACACTGCTCCTATGTACAAGAATATAACTACTATAATACTGTCCCCATGTACAAGAATATAATTACTATAATACTGCCCCCCCATATACAGGAATATAGCTAGTATAATACTGCCCCCTATGTACAAGAATATAATTACTATAATACCGCCCCCTATGTACAAGAATATAACTACTATAATACTGCCCTCTATGAACAAGAATATAACTACTATAATACTGCTCCTATGTACAAGAATATAACTACTATAATACTGCCCCTATGTACAAGAATATAACTACTATAATACTGCCCCCTATATACAAGAATATAACTACTATAATACTGTCCCCATGTACAAGAATATAATTACTATAATACTGCCCCCCATATACAGGAATATAGCTACTATAATACTGCTCCTATGTACAAGAATATAACTACTATAATACTGCTCCTATGTACAAGAATATAACTACTATAATACTGCCCCCTATGTACAAGAATATAACTACTATAATACTGCCCCCTATGAACAAGAATATAACTACGATAATACTGCTCCTATGTACAAGAATATAACTACTATAATACTGCTCCCTATGTACAAGAATATAACTACTATAATACTGCTCCTATGTACAAAAATATAACTACTATAATACTGCTCCTATGTACGAGAATATAACTACTATAATACTGCTCCCTATGTACAAGAATATAACTACTATAATACTGCCCCTATGTACAAGAATATAACTACTATAATATTGCCCCTATGTACAAGAATATAACTACTATAATACGGCTCCTATGTACAAGAATATAACTACTATAATACTGCCCCCTATGAACAAGAATATAACTACTATAATATTGCCCCTATGTACAAGAATATAACTACTATAATACTGCTCCCTATGTACAAGAATATAACTACTTTATTACTGCCCCTATGTACAAGAATATAACTACTATAATACTGCTCCCTATGTACAAGAATATAAGTACTATAACACTGCTCCTATGTACAAGAATATAACTACTATAATACTGTCCCCATGTACAAGAATATAATTACTATAATACTGCCCCCCATATACAGGAATATAGCTAGTATAATACTGCCCCCTATGTACAAGAATATAATTACTATAATACCGCCCCCTATGTACAAGAATATAACTACTATAATACTGCCCTCTATGAACAAGAATATAACTACTATAATACTGCTCCTATGTACAAGAATATAACTACTATAATACTGCCCCTATGTACAAGAATATAACTACTATAATACTGCCCCTACATATAAGAATATAACTACTATAATGCTGCCCCCTATGTACAAGAATATAACTACTATAATACTGCCCCCTATATACAAGAATATAACTACTATAATACTGTCCCCATGTACAAGAATATAATTACTATAATACTGCCCCCCATATACAGGAATATAGCTACTATAATACTGCTCCTATGTACAAGAATATAACTACTATAATACTGCTCCTATGTACAAGAATATAACTACTATAATACTGCCCCCACATACAAGAATATAACTACTATAACACTGCTCCTATGTATACGAATATAACTACTGTAATACTGTCCCCATTTAGAAGAATATAATTACTATAATACTGCCCCCATATACAGGAATATAGCTACTACTATATTATACTACTATACTATAATACTGCCCCCTATGTACAAGAATATAACCACTATAATACTGCTCCTATGTACAAGAATATAACTACTATAATACTGCTCCTATGTACAAGAATATAACTACTATAATACTGCCCCCTATGTACAAGAATATAACTACTATAATACTGCTCCTATGTACAAGAATATAACTACTATAATACTGCCCCGTATGTACAAGAATATAATTACTATAATACTGTCCCTATGTACAAGAATATAACTACTATAATACTGCTCCTATGTACAGGAATATAACTACTATAATACTGCTCCTATGTACAAGAATAGAACTACTATAATACTGCTCCTATGTACAAGAATAGAACTACTATAATACTGTCCCCATGTACAAGAATATAATTACTATAATACTGCCCCCATATACAGGAATATAGCTACTATAATACTGCTCCTATGTACAAGAATAGAACTACTATAATACTGCTCCTATGTACAAGAATATAATTACTATAATACTGCTCCTACGTACAAGAATAGAACTACTATAATACTGCTCCTATGTACAAGAATAGAACTACTATAATACTGCCCCCTATAGACTTTTATTCCATATGTAGGACTAGGCATGGTGGCCATCTCCTTTATAATATATTTACTTACAGAACAGTGTTTCAGTAGTAATCTAATAAAGCTGTCAATATTTGATTAATTTTGCTGCTCCGCCATTAGCTTGGAGGGTGAACTTCTAGTTTATTGAATTACCAATTTTCATACATTTACATGAATAGATGATGGAATTCCAGGTAGAAGTAACTAATTCATTTTCACAGATCCTCTTGATTTATCAAATAATATAAAAACAAATGCCCCCATCACTGCGGCGTCAGTGTATATACCAGGGAAGTGATGGCCTTTGTGTTGGGTATGAAGGAGCCATGACATGTGGACTGTGCTCATCACATTATGGCTGAATGGAGCCTTTTTCTCAAGTAACGAACGTTTAAATTATGGGGAGAAAAATCAGCGCCATTATCAATGATTCCCAGCCACGTGTCAGAATCTCTAAGAGGTGCTGCAGCAGGCTTTCAGGGGCCACAGATTCGCTTTGCAAAGGGAAGGAAACATACAGTGATTACGTGGCTGTTGTGACTCGTAATGAACAGTTTTGCGTCCTCCAGGGGCCGCCGTGTACTGCGGGGGTCCTATATAGCATCCTTTATATTACATTTTGCGCTGCGTTGGTAATTTCGGCTTTACTTCTTGTGCAGCGCAGGGCATCGCTGGCAGTAAATAGCAGGCGTGCTGCTGTCGTCTCTTCTCTAGGCGGATAGTCGCGATCGCTCACGTCTCTCGCCGCCGTGCCTCCACAGCTATGGAAAATAATAATTTAAAGCAAAAGAAAATAATGTGTTGCCATTCACCGTTCCGTCACTATGGAAATGAGTTGCTTGCTCCTTTGTCTGGTCTGTCAGGAGCGCGAGCAGCGGCAAAGTGATTATTTTAATGTTCATTGTGTGGGAAATGCAGGGAGATGGGCTAATATACCGCCACTAAGGTCAATGCAGAATTTAATACTGTAGATCCGCCTCTGTGTAGGATCAATACTCAGATTATATCACAGGATAATAAAGAGAGAACTCAGGGAGCGGATTGTCGCGTACACAGCGCAGCCTGTACCACGTTACCGAGACCGCGCGCGCAGCAGATATGTATAAAAAAAAAAACATTTTCCAGGAATTCCTGGACTCTATATTTAAGAATTATCTACTATTATTATTATTATTATTATCTACTATTATGAGCAGATTATTTCCAACATACAGTGGGGCAAAAAAGTATTTAGTCAGTCAGCAATAGTGCAAGTTCCACCACTTAAAAAGATGAGAGGCGTCTGTAATTTACATCATAGGTAGACCTCAACTATGGGAGACAAACTGAGAAAAAAAAATCCAGAAAATCACATTGTCTGGGTTTTTTTTTTCATTTTATTTGCATATTATGGTGGAAAATAAGTATTTGGTCAGAGTTATGGCAGAAATTAGGAGGCATAGTCCAGCTATCACATGTTTATTGGAAACCCACTTGATTAAAGGAAAGGAAAACTGGTTGGGGGGGAAAAAATGGATCACTCGGGCCTATCACTATGTATTCGGCTTACGCAAGGGGAGTATCTGTACTGATACACTCTAGTACTCATTATGAAGAAATTGACTCTTGCATAGATAAGGACGGACAGTTTGTCTCTTTGCACTGTCGAATTTCTGGAATATGCATAATTGTGGTGGCCCTCTATATTCCACCCCCATATTCGAAAAAGAAACTGCAGGAGATCTTTGAATGGATTGGGGGGAGAGGGGATTGTCCAGTGCTAATATTAGGAGACGTTAATAATGTTATGAATGAGTTTTGGGACCGGGCGGGTACTGGGGGAAATTGCTCTAGGAAAGACAAGATGACTCCTTTTGGGATATATGTTAGCGAAATGGATATGATAGACTTATGGAGAGTACGTAATGAGGGGAAAAAATGCTTTTCGTGTTATTCGACCTCGTATCACACTTTATCACGAATAGACTTAGCACTGGGTAATAGGGGCATGGACAGAATGGTTGGGACGGTGGAATAGTTACAGAGACTTATCTCCGATCACAGGGCAGTTATGGTTAGTCTGAGAGTGGGAATGGGGAAAGGGAAGAGAGCAGGGGGGACAATCCACCCGGAATGGCTCAAATGTTTAAACATGGGAACTATTAAAAATGATATTGTTTAGTTTTTTCAGTTAAACGAAGGTACTGCGGATCCACTTATAGTATGGGACGCCATGAAAGCTTACTTGCGGGGATTATTCATACGAGATATCTCGAGGCAGAAGACACGAACGAGGCAAGTAAATCAGGAGGCAGCAGATAGGCTCAGCAGAGCAGAGGAGGAAATGATAGTTAGACCTAATACCGACACCCAAAACGCAATAAAAGAAGCACAAGAGGAAGTAAATAAGTTATATCTACAGGGGATAGATAAGAAAAGGGCATTCCAAAAAGCATTGTTCTATGAAGAGGGGGAAAAGGTGGGACACTTATTATCAGTGATTACTACAGCGCAGAAACAACCCTCACAAATATACAAAATTGTCACTAGAGATGGGGCAGTCCATAAGGATACTACCGGGATTTTAGACTGTTTTAAGGAATACTATGTAGAACTGTATACTTCGGAATTGAGGGCCTCGGATCTGGAGATGGATAGATATTTACAAGAGATAGAATTACCTAAGTTAGATGATATTGATAAACAAAACTTGGAAGAATTATTTACTGTGGAAGAGGTAGAGAAGGCTATCCTATCATTAACAAATGACAGATCACCTGGATCTGACGGGATCCCAGGAGAAGTGTACAAAGAGTTAATAGGAATTGTAGCACCCAAACTTAAGCATGTATTTGAGGTAGCAGTGGAGAAAGGGGTATTGCCAGGATCTATGAGGGAGGCTGTAATCGTGGTGATTCCTAAGGAAGGGAAGGATGCCTCATCCGTAGAATCCTATAGACCAATCTCGTTATTGACATCAGATGTTAAAATACTAGCCAAAATGTTGGCGATAAGAATGTCTAGAGTTGTCCCAAAATTGATACATCCAGACCAATCAGGGTTCTTACAAAATAGATCCACCGCCATTAACCTGCGAAGACTTTTTTTAAATATTCAAATCCCAGCAGATAACAGGGGGGAAAGGGTGGTGGTCTCATTGGATGCACGAAAGGCATTTGATAGGGTAGAGTGGAAGTATTTATGGGCAGTACTGGAATGCATGGGATTTGGGCATAGATTTATCTCCTGGGTTAAGTTACTGTATGTAGACCCCAAAGGATTTATTAGGATTAATGGGGAGACTTCGGAGGCATTTGGGTTGTTCAGAGGAACTCGTCAGGGATGTCCATTGTCGCCGTTATTGTTTGCTGTAGTGATGGAACCGTTAGCGATTAAAATTCGTAATTCCAAGGAAATACAAGCTTTAGATATGGGGAATTGGAGGAAAAGATCGCCCTATACGTGGACGATATACTTCTGTTCTTAAAAGACGGCGGAAAAACACTGACTGAGGTCATGGGCCTTATAGGGAAATTTGGACACTTTTCCGGATTGAGAATTAATTGGGATAAGTCATGTATCATGGGGGTTGATAGAGAGCTGGGAGTTCGAGATGAGGGGGGGATAGCTGGACACTTGAAAGTAGTTAAGGAATTTAAATACCTCGGAATATGGGTATCTATGCCTGTGTCTAGATTTCTCGAACTAAACTTGGACCCATTACTAGTTAAATTTAAAGTTAAGATGACAGCATGGTGTAAGCTAGTACTATCAATAGTGGGGAGGACAAATTTAATTAAAATGATTATGATGCCTCAGTTGATGTACGTCCTTCATAATGCCCCGGTTTGGATCCCAAAGAAAAAATTTTACAAAATTAACACCATTTTTAGGGAATTGATTTGGGGGAAAAAGCAAGCAAAAATTAAATTGGAAATACTGCAAAGGGGGAAGGAAGAGGGTGGGTTGGCGGCGCCAAATCCATGGATATACTTTGTAGCAACACAGGGGCAGCACTTTAGGGGCTGGAGAGAAGAGGGGAACTTGAGCGTTATGGGGAGAGTTTTGGCCCAAATGACCAACAAGAGAACATTGGTACAGAGTCTAGAAGCAGGAAACTTCGGGAGATTAGGGAAGGAAATGCCCACATTTGGACTAATGCACAAAATATGGCAGCATATCAAAATTCTTAGAAGAGTTGAGGAATTGACGACATACACACCTATCTGGGATAATGTGAACCTTTCTGAACTATACAAACTGCGGGACTTTATTGATTGGGAGAGGAGAGGTTTGCAATATGTGTGGCAACTATTGGAAGGGTCTGAGATCAAGTCTTTTACTGTTTTAAAAGAAGAGTTTGGACTCCCATGTAGTGGGGAATTTCGATATTTTGGTCTCAGGCATGCATTTCAAGCGCAGAAACAGATAATATGACGGTACAGAGGGATGTGGTATTGGATTTTGTGTGTGCGTCCGGGGGTACGAGAGGTGTTATTTCTACCATCTATAGAGACTTATTATATTCTTACTTGGCTGGGTCTCCCTTAACAGTAAAATCTAAATGGGAGAGAGAAGTGGGGGAAATAGTAGATGACACATGGGAGTCTATTTTAGAGTATATACCTAAACTCTCTTTGAGTGAGCCAGGTAGGATATCGCAACTATATATTGTACATAGAACATATAAGACTCCAGAACTTATGAGAAAAATGGGCTTGAGGGATAATGCGGAATGTCCAAGATGTGGATATGAACCTGCGGGAATGCTTCATATGCTTTGGTCTTGTCCATGACTATCATCATACTGGGAGGAGGTTATAGGGCTTGTTGAGAAGATATACCGATGTGTTATAGGAAGGGACCCGGTAACGTGTGTGTTGGGGTATGTGGAGGAGGTGTCGGTGGGGAATGCCTATAAGTCCATCATAGCAAAACTCTTATATATTGCCCGTAAGCTGATAGCTCAAAAATGGATCGATGCTGAACCCCCAACGGTTGGGGAGTTTGTTACTCGTGTGAATAACGTAATCAGATTGGAGGAGAGAATTTATAGAAGGCGACATACGGAAGTTCACTTTGAAAAACTCTGGGCCATGTGGTTACAGTGGAGACAATCACATTGAGAAAGTCTGTATTGCAGCTGGGAAAGGGGGGGAGGGAGGAGGGAGGTGGTTGGGTTAGTTTATCTTCTTGACGGGGAGGAAATTGAATGTCGTGTAAATTTCTATATGCAATGGAAATGATTTGAAAGATGTGCTTGAATGTAATTATAACGACATTTGAATATAATAAAAATCTTTGGTTTAAAAAAAAGTATTTGGTCAGAAACAAGCAATCAAGATTTCTGGCTCTCACAGACCTGTAACTTCTTCTTTAAGAGTCTCCTCTTTCCTCCACTCATTACCTGTAGTAATGGCACCTGTTTAAACTTGTTATCAGTATAAAAAGACACCTGTGCACACCCTCAAACAGTCTGACTCCAAACTCCACTATGGTGAAGACCAAAGAGCTGTCAAAGGACACCAGAAACAAAATTGTAGCCCTGCACCAGGCTGGGAAGACTGAATCTGCAATAGCCAACCAGCTTGGAGTGAAGAAATCAACTGTGGGAGCAATAATTAGAAAATGGAAGACATGCAAGACCACTGATAATCTCCCTCGATCTGGTGCTCCACGCAAAATCCCACCCCGTGGGGTCAGAATGATCACAAGAACAGTGAGCAAAAATCCCAGAACCACGTGGGGGGACCTAGTGAATGAACTGCAGAGAGCTGGGACCAATGTAACAAGGCCTACCATAAGTAACACACTACGCCACCATGGACTCAGATCCTGCAGTGCCAGACGTTTCCCACTGCTTAAGCCTGTACATGTCCGGGCCCGTCTGAAGTTTGCTAGAGAGCATTAGGATGATCCAGAGGAGTTTTGGGAGAATGTCCTATGGTCTGATGAAACCAAACTGGAACTGTTTGGTAGAAACACAACTTGTCGTGTTTGGAGGAAAAAGCATACTGAGTTGCATCCATCAAACACCATACCTACTGTAAAGCATGGTGGTGGAAACATCATGCTTTGGGGCTGTTTCTCTGCAAAGGGGCCAGGACGACTGATCCGGGTACATGAAAGAATGAATGGGGCCATGTATCGTGAGATTTTGAGTGAAAACCTCCTTCCATCAGCAAGGGCATTGAAGATGAAACGTGGCTGGGTCTTTCAACATGACAATGATCCAAAGCACACCGCCAGGGCAATGAAGGAGTAGCTTCGTAAGAAGCATTTCAAGGTCCTGGAGTGGCCTAGCCAGTCTCCAGATCTCAACCCTATAGAAAACCTTTAGAGGGAGTTGAAAGTCCGTGTCGCCAAGCGAAAAGCCAAAACCATCACTGCTCTAGAGGAGATCTGCATGGAGGAATGGGCCAACATACCAACAACAGTGTGTGGCAACCTTGTGAAGACTTACAGAAAACGTTTGACCTCTGTCATTGCCAACAAAGGATATATCACAAAGTATTGAGATGAAATTTTGTTTCTGACCAAATACCTATTTTCCACCATAATATGCAAATAAAATGAAAAAAAAACAGACAATGTGATTTTCTGGATTTTTTTTTCTCAGTTTGTCTCCCATAGTTGAGGTCTACCTATGATGTAAATTACAGACGCCTCTCATCTTTTTAAGTGGTGGAACTTGCACTATTGCTGACTGACTAAATACTTTTTTGCCCCACTGTATGTCCCCCTAATACAACCCCTGGCAAAATTTATGGAATCACCGGCCTTGGAGGATGTCCATTCAGTTGTTTAATTTTGTAGAAAAAAAGCAGATCACAAACATGGCACAAAACCAAAGTCAATTCAAATGGCAACTTTCTGGCTTTAAGAAACACTAAAAGAAATCAAGAACAAAAAATGTGGTAGACAGCAATGGTTACTTTTTTAGACCAAGCAGAGGGGAAAAAATTATGGAATCACTCAATTCCGAGGTAAAAAATTATGACAGCTTGCATTCTCTGAGGCATGGACTTAAAGGGAATCTGTCACCTATACTTAGTGATATCATGTAAAGATATCACTAAATTGTGCGTCCCATAAGGATTCTAGTTGGGCCTTTAACTCCCGCCGACCCCGCACCTTTGAAGCATAATTACCTTTTTTTAGCTTGTTGTGGGTGCATGCGAATCGCCGCGGTCCGGTACGATGGGCGTGGCTTAGGAGTCTTCTCCCCCCCACCTCCTCGGCTTGCTTCACGTAATCTTCGTCTGTGAATACCACAGACACCGTTGGTTTCTGCGCTTGCGCAATGCAAAGGCCCCCGGCACCTGCGCAGTATGCTTTGCCCGACTGTGGGCGAAGCATATAATCGCTACTGCGCAAGCGCCGGTATTTTCCAGCGCGGTCTATGCCCCGGAAATGTGTCCTGCATGTGAAGACTCTGATTCCCTTTAATGAGTGTCAAACAGTACTCTTCATCAATCTGGCTCCAACTTTCTCTGATTGCTGTTGTCAGATCAGCTTTGCAGGTTGGAGACTTGTCATGGACCATTGTCTTCAACTTCCACCAAAGATTTTCAACTGGATTGAGATCCGGACTATTTGCAAGCCATGACATTGACCTTATGTGTCTTTTTTCAAGGAATGTTTTCACAGTTTTTGCTCTATGGCAGGATGCATTATCATCTTGAAAAATGATTTATTCATCCCCAAACATCCTTTCAATAGATGGGATAAGAAAAGTGTCCAAAATATCAACATAAACTTGTGCATTTATTGAAGATGCAATGACAGCCATCTCCCCAGTGCCTTTACCTGACATGCAGCCCATATCATCAATGACTGTGGAAATTTGCATGTTCTCTTCGGGCAGTCATCTTTATAAATCTCATTGGAACAGCACCAAACAAAAGTTCCAGCATCATCTCCTTGCCCAATGCAGATTCACGATTCATCACTGAATATTACTTTCATCCAGTCATCCACAGTCCACGATTGCTTGTCCTTAGCCCATTGTTACCTTGTTTTTTTCTGTTTAGGTGTTAATGATGGCTTTTGTTTAGCTTTTCTGTATGTAAATCACATTTCCTTTAGGCGGTTTCTTACAGTTCGGTCACAGACGTTGACTCCAGTTTCCTCCCATTCATTCCACATTTGTTTTGTTGTGCATTTCCTGTTTTGGATACATATTGCTTTAAGTTTCCGGTCTTGACGCTTTGATGTCTTTCTTGATCTACCAGTATGTTTGCTTTTAACAACCTTCCCATGTTGTTTGTATTTGGTCCAGATTTTAGACACAGCTGACTGTGAACCACCAACATCTTTTGCAACATTGCGTGATGATTTACCCTCTTTTCAGAGTTTGATAATCTTCTCCTTTGTTTCAATTGACATCTCTCGTGTTGGAGCCATGATTCATGTCAGTCCACTTGGTGCAACAGCTCTCCAAAGTGTGATCACTCCTTTTTAGATGCAGACTAACAAGCAGATCTAATTTGATGCAGGTGTTAGCTTTTGGAATGAAAATTTAGAGGGTGATTCCACAATTTTTTCCCACAGAATTGAGTGATTCCATAATTTTTCCCCTCTGCTTGGTCTAAAAAAGTAACCATTACTGACTACCACATTTTTTGTTCTTGATTTCTTTTAGTGTTTCTTAAAGCCAGAAATTTGCCATTTGAATTGACTTTAGTTTTGTGCCATGTCTGTGAACTGCTTTTTTCTACAAAATTAAACAAGTGAATGAAAATCCTCCAAGGCCGGTGATTCGATAATTTTTGCCAGGAGTTGTATATCCCCCAGAGTGACCTGCAGGCGGCCAAAGACTATTATGTCACTGTACAGAGGTGACCGAAAATATGGAGCTGTGTATCCCAAAAGAACTCCACTGCGGTTACCCAGGATCTGCTCCTGCAACTCTGCTGGCGTTACCTAGGATCTGCTCCTACAGCTCTGTGGCTGTTACCCAGGATCTGCTCCTGTAACTCTGCTGCCGTTACCCAGGAACCACTCCTGCAACTCTGCTGCCGTTACCCAGGACCCGCTTCTGCAGCTCTGCTGCCGTTACCCAGGATCTGCTCCTGCAACTCTGCTGCCATCACCTAGGATGTGCTCCTGCAAGTTTGCTGCCATTACCCAGGACCCACCCCTGCAACTCTGCTCCCATTACCCGGGATCTGTTCCTGCAACTCTTCTGCTGTTACCCATGGCCCACTCCTGCAAGTCTTCTGTCCATAGCCAGTACCTGCTCCTGCAACTGTGCCGTCCATAGCCAGGACCAGCTCCTGCAACTGTGCCGCGAATAGGCAGGAGCTGCTCCTGCAACTTTGCCACCAATTACTAGGACTTGCTCCTGCAACAGTGTCGCCCATAGCCAGGACTTGCTCCTGCAACTGTGCCACCCATAGCCAGGACTTGTTCCTGCAACTGTGCCCCCCACAGCCAGGACTTGCTCCTGCAACTGTGTCGCCCACAGCCAGGACCTGCTCACTTAACTCTGCCGCCCATAGCCAAGACTTGTTCCTACAACTGTGCTGCTCACAGCCAGGACTTGCACCTGCAACTGTGCTGCCCATAGCCAGGACCTGCTTCTGCAACTGTGCCACCCATTGCCAGGACCTGCTCCTGCAACTCTGCTGCCGTTACCCAGGACCGGCAACTCTGCTGCCGTTACCCAGGATCTGCTCCTGCAACCCTGCTGCCATTACCCAGGGCCCACTCCTGCAACTCTTCTGCCCATAGCCAGGACCTGCTCCTGCAACTGTGCCGCCCATAGCCAGGATCTGCTGCTGCAACTGTGCCCCCCATAGCCAGGACCTGCTCCTGAAACTCCGCCGCCCATAGCCGGGACTTGCTCCTGAAACTCCGCCACCCATAGCCGGGACCTGTTCCTGAAACTCCACCGCCCATAGCCAGGACCTGCTCCTGCAACAGTGTCGCCCATAGCCAGGACTTGCTCCTGCAACTGTGCCACCCATAGCCAGGACTTGCTCCTGCAACTGTGCCGCCCACAGCCAGGACCTGCTCACTTAACTCTGCCGCCCATAGCCAAGACTTGTTCCTGCAACTGTGCCGTCCATAGCCAGGACTTGCTCCTACAACTGTGCCGCTCACAGCCAGGACTTGCACCTGCAACTGTGCCGCCCATAGCCAGGACCTGCTCCTGCAACTGTGCCACCCATAGCCAGGACCTGCTCCTGCAACTCTGCTGCTGTTACCCAGGACCGGCAACTCTGCTGCAGTTACCCAGGATCTGCTCCTGCAAACCTGCTGCCATTACCCAGGGCCCACTCCTGCAACTCTTCTGCCCATAGCCAGGACCTGCTCCTGCAACTGTGCCGCCCATAGCAAGGATCTGCTGCTGCAACTGTGCCCCCCATAGCCAGGACCTGCTCCTGAAACTCCGCAGCCCATAGCCGGGACCTGCTCCTGAAACTCCGCCACCCATAGCCGGGACCTGTTCCTGAAACTCCGCCGCCCATAGCCAGGACCTGCTCCTGCAACAGTGTCGCCCATAGCCAGGACTTGCTCCTGCAACTGTGCCACCCATAGCCAGGACTTGCTCCTGCAACTGTGCCGCCCACAGCCAGGACCTGCTCACTTAACTCTGCCGCCCATAGCCAAGACTTGTTCCTGCAACTGTGCCGTCCATAGCCAGGACTTGCTCCTACAACTGTGCCGCTCACAGCCAGGACTTGCACCTGCAACTGTGCCGCCCATAGCCAGGACCTGCTCCTGCAACTGTGCCACCCATAGCCAGGACCTGCTCCTGCAACTCTGCTGCTGTTACCCAGGACCGGCAACTCTGCTGCAGTTACCCAGGATCTGCTCCTGCAAACCTGCTGCCATTACCCAGGGCCCACTCCTGCAACTCTTCTGCCCATAGCCAGGACCTGCTCCTGCAACTGTGCCGCCCATAGCAAGGATCTGCTGCTGCAACTGTGCCACCCATAGCCAGGACCTGCTCCTGAAACTCCGCCGCCCATAGCCGGGACCTGCTCCTGAAACTCCGCCACCCATAGCCGGGACCTGTTCCTGAAACTCCGCCGCCCATAGCCAGGACCTACTCCTGCAACTCTTGCCATTACCCAGGATCTGCTCCTGCAACTCTTCAGTGCATAGCCAATATCTGCTCCTGCAACTGTGCTGCCCATAGCCAGGACCTGCTCCTGAAACTCTGCCGACCATAGCCGGGACCTGCTCCTGAAACTCCACCACTCATAGCCGGGACCTGTTCCTGAAATTCCGCCGCCCATATCCGGGACCTGCTCCTGCAACTCCGCCGCCCATGGCCAGGACCTGCTCCTGCAACTCCGCCGCCCATAGCCAGGACCAGCTCCTGCAACTCTGTTGCCGTTACCCAGGACCTGCTCCTGCAACTCTTCAGTGCATAGCCAGTATCTGCTCCTGCAACTGTACCGCCCATAGCCAGGACCTGCTCCTGCAACTGTGCCGCCCATACCCAGCTCCTGCAACTCTTCCGCCCATTGCCAGTATCTGCTCCTGCAATTGTACCACTAGTAACCAGGACCCACTCCTGCAACTGTGCCGCCCATAGCCAGGATCTGCTGCTGCAACTGTGCTTCCCATAGCCAGGACAAGATCCTGCAACTGTGCCATCCATAGCCAGGACCTGTTCCTGCAACTCTGCTGCCATTACCCAGGACCTGATTCTGCAACTCTGCTGCCATTACCCAGGACCTGTTCCTGCAACTCTGCTGCCATTACCCAGGACCTGATTCTGCAACTCTGCTGCCATTACCCAGGACCTGCTCCTGCAACTTTGTCACCTTTAGCCATGGGTTACACGGGTACACATTTCTAATTTTCTGTTCTAAGAATAAATAATAAAACTATGCCAGTGCGTAACCTGTCATTGGGAGACAATATTAGCATCTGAAAGACCCCACTGATGGGTTTCCATCACGGCGCCCCTCATCTGATCAGAAACAACAGCCCTGCAGTTTATATTTCCAGGCATTTGTAATGAAGTCTGCAGTAGTGGATGTGATCACACCTCAACTGCTGCTCTCACCTATTATCTACCTCTGCAGTTCTCCTTCCAGTCCCAATTCTGTAACTCTGCATCTCTACTGACCTCAGCCATCAGTAATGGCAGCAGCTCTGCTGACCTTCGCAGGTCTTACCCATGCAACTCTGCTGCCCTTGGAAAATTCTGTGGCCATGTCCTGCCCCTGCCTGGCCCGATCTTAGGACTCAGTGGCACTTTTGTGCAGAACATCTTGCAGGTCTCCTTGGAGTCTGACATCAGCGTTGATTCAATGTTTTTTCATCAGTCGGAGCAGCACATGATTTTTAACATTTTTTTTAGCAGGGTAAAAGTAATTATCAGCTAAAAATGTTTTGACAATTCCTATTGCAGTCACACTGTTGTGATCGGTGCGGTGTGCGATTTCCAGGATTCCTCGGCTTATGACACCCTTCTGTAATTAGAAGTGCGCTTGCTCGTCTTGCAGCAAGTCAGAGCTGGTGGCAGCGAAGTGTCTGTGTGGGGACGAGATCTGCCAGCTGGCGGAGATCCCTCAGTGCCGCACAAAAACAAATAAAAGCAAAACAAAAGCAACGGCTGCAGCCTGGTGCTCGTATGGCAGTGCCACAGAATGCCAGGCTCTGCTGGGGCAGCCGGAGAGGACTGCAGGGGGAATACTGGAGTGTAAGGCAGACAAAAGGTGCAAAACAAGGAACAGCAAAGAAATGTCATTTTTACATTCACCATCATACAACGAAGAAAGGAACGTCACTAAATGACACAAATTATAACCCGTCCGACACAGATATACTGATATTAACTGTAATATTAGGGAGCAGCTCAGATATGGAACTCCGGCTTTTCTGCACGGTCTATTGGAGCCCCAGTTAGTCTTCACCTTTATGCTTTACACTGCAGCTCTGCTTGTTTAGACTGGCCGACGTGTATAAGCATAAGCAGGAGGTCACTACACAAAATATATAGCAAGGACAGAACAAACCCCGCTGTTAGAATAAGGCTGGTTTCACATTAGCGCTTTTTAAGCGCACGCACGGCCGGGGGTAGCTCCGCCCCCGAGCCAGCTCTCTGCCCGGCGTGCCCGCCCCTTGCTTGTAGCGCCGCCTCCTAGCGCACAGCGGCGCCTGCGATCGGCGCACCCTATCTTTAGCATAGGGTACGCAGATCGTGCGCAGGCCGTGCGCTAGTTGCGCTTTGACCTGCGCACTTTTGACGGTGCGCCGAGCACGCGGAAATCCGAAAAGTTCGATTTTGGTGCGCACGGCGCACCGTCAAAAGTGCGCAGCGCAGGTCAAAGCGCAACTAGCGCACGATCTGCGCACCCTATGCTAAAGATAGGGTGCGCCGATCGCAGGCGCCGCTGTCCGCTAGGAGGCGGCGCTACAAGCAAGGGGCGGGCACGCCGGGCAGAGAGCCGGCTCGGGGGCGGAGCTACCCCCGGCCGTGCGTGCGCTTAAAAAGCGCTAATGTGAAACCAGCCTTAAGGAGTCAGGAGAGGGTTTGTGAGGAGTTTCCATTACAAAATCCTTCTGTCTCGCCGTGTGACATCTGAAAAGACATTTTTAGTAAATCCCCAAAGTCCAGTGGTGTCACCTTATAGACCGCAGCCTCAGGAGCGCCTCATTCCATCAAGGCGGACTCCATGGCCGTATTATATAAGGTCTCTCAATGTCGGTCTGGAAAGCCTTCGCTACCATGGAGGGTAAACATTTCCTGAGCACTGTGAATGTCCCAGGTGCTGAGCACATGTACAGTCATCCAGATCCCTGTATACACTGAAAGCAATGAATGAGCCCCGAACGTACATATTATCTGTGCGCACGTTGTGGTTTTTCCTATGGAAGCTACGCACCAGTGCAGATAAAGCAATTTCAAGCCTTCCTGACTTCCCTGGTAATGGCCTCTCATGTCACGTTCTCCACAACAATTTCCAGTCTGTAAATACATCTATACTACAGAGCTGCGCTCACTATCCTGCTGGTGCAGTCATTGTGTACATACATTACTGATCCTGAGATACATCCTGTATTATATTCCAGAGCTGCACTCACTATTCTGCTGGTGTAGTCACTGTGTACATACATTACTGATCCTGAGTTACGTCCTGTATTATACTACAGAGCTGCGCTCACTATCCTGCTGGTGCAGTCATTGTGTACATACATTACTGATCCTGAGTTACGTTCTGTATTGTACTACAGAGCTGCGCTCACTATCCTGCTGGTGCAGTCATTGTGTACATACATTACTGATCCTGAGTTACAGCCTCTATTATACTCCAGAGCTGCACTCACTATTCTGCTGGTGCAGTCACTGAGTACACACATTACATTACTGATCCTGAGTTACATCCTGTATTATACTCCAGAGCTGCACTCACTGTTATGCTGGTGCAGTCACTGTGTACATACATTACTGATCCTGTACTAATCCTGAGTTACCTCTTGTATTATGCTCCAGAGCTGCACTCACTATTCTGCTTGTGGAGTCACTGTGTACATACATTACTTTACTAATCCCGAGTTACACCCTGTATTATACTCCAGAGCTGCACTCACTATTCTGCTGGTGCAGTGACTGTGTACATACATTACATTACTGACGCTGTACTAATCCTGAGTTACATCCTGTATTATACTCCACAGCTGCACTCACTATTCAGCTTGTGGAGTCACTGTGTACATACATTACTTTACTGGTCCCGATTTACACCCTGTATTATACTCCAGAGCTGCACTCACTATTCTGCTGGTGCAGTCACTGTGTACATACATTACAATACTGATCCTGAGTTACATCCTGTATTATACTCCAGAGCTGCACTCACTATTCTGCTTGTGGAGTCACTGTGTACATACATTATATAACTGATCCCAAGTTACATCCTGTATTATACGCCAGAGCTGCACTCACTATTCTGCTGGTGCAGTCACTGTGTACATACAATACATTATTGATCCAGTACTGATCCCGAGTTACATCCTGTATTATACTCCACAGCTGGACTCAAGCACTCACTATTCTGCTGGTGCAGTCACTGTGTACATACATTACATTTCTGATCCCGAGTTGCATCCTGTATTATACTCCACAGCTGCACTCAAGTACCCACTATTCTGCTGGTGCAGTCACTGTGTACATACATTACATTACTGATCCTGAGTTGCATCCTGTATTATACTCCACAGCTGAACTCACAATTCTGCTGGTGCAGTCACTGTGTACATACATTACATTACTGATCCTAAGTTACATCCCGTATTAGACTCCAAAGCTGCACTCACTATTCTTCTGCTGCAGTCACTGTGTAAATACATTACATTACTGATCCTGTACTGATCCTGAGTTACATCTTGCATTATACTCCAGAGCTGCAATCACTATTCTTCTGCTGCAGGCACTGTGTACATACATTACATTACTGATCCTGTACTGATCCTGAGTTACAGCTTGTATTATACTCCAGAGCTGCAATCACTATTCTGCTGGTGCAGTCATTGTGTACATACATTACATTTCTGATCCTGAGTTGCATCCTGTATTATACTCCACAGCTGGACTAAAGCACTCACTATTCTGCTGGTGCAGACACTCTGTACATACATTACATTTCTGATCCCGAGTTGCATCCTGTATTATACTCCACAGCTGCACTCAAGTACTTACTATTCTGCTGGTGCAGTCACTGTGTACATACATTACATTACTGATCCTGAGTTGCATCCTGTATTATACTCCACAGCTGAACTCACTATTCTGCTGGTGCAGTCACTGTGTACATATATTACATTACTGATCCTAAGTTACATCCTGTATTATACTCCAGAGCTGCACTCACTATTCTTCCGCTGCAGGCACTGTGTAAATACATTACATTACTGATCCTGTACTGATCCTGAGTTACATCTTGCATTATACTACAGAGCTGCAATCACTATTCTGCTGGTGCAGTCATTGTGTACATACATTACATTACTGATCCTGAGTTACAGCCTGTATTATACCCCAGAGCTGCACTCACTATTCTGCTGGTGCAGTCACTGTGTACATACATTACTGATCCTGAGTTACATCTTGTATTATACTCTAGAGCTGCACTCACTATTCTGCTGGTGCAGGCACTGTGTGCATACATTACATTACTGATCCTGTACTGATCCTGAGTTACATCTTGCATTATACTAAAGAGCTGCAATCACTATTCTGCTGGTGCAGTCATTGTGTACATACATTACATTACTGATCCTGAGTTACAGCTCGTATTATACCCCAGAGCTGCACTCACTATTCTGCTGGTGCAGTCACTGTGTACATACATTATATTACTGGTCCTGAGTTACATCCTGTATTATGCTCCAGAGCTGCACTTACTATTCTGCTGGTGCAGTCACTGTGTACATACATTACATTACTGATCCTGAGTTACATCCTGTATTATACTCTAGAGCTGCACTCACTATTCTGCTGGTACAGTCACTGTGTACATACATTATATTACTGATCCTGTACTGATCCTGAGTTACATCTTGTATTATACCCCAGAGCTGCACTCACTATTCTGCTGGTGCAGTCACTGTGTACATACATTACATTACTGATCCTGAGTTACATCCTGTATTATACTCTAGAGCTGCACTCACTATTCTGCTGGTACAGTCACTGTGTACATACATTACATTACTGATCCTGAGTTACATCCTGTATTATACTCCAGAGATGCAATCACTATTCTGCTGGTGCAGTCATTGTGTACATACATTACATTACTGATCCTGAGTTACAGCCTGTATTATACCCCAGAGCTGCACTCACTATTCTGCTGGTGCAGTCACTGTGTACATACATTACATTACTGATCCTGAGTTACATCCTGTATTATACTCTAGAGCTGCACTCACTATTCTGCTGGTACAGTCACTGTGTACATACATTACATTACTGATCCTGAGTTACATCCTGTATTATACTCCAGAGATGCAATCACTATTCTGCTGGTGCAGTCATTGTGTACATACATTACATTACTGATCCTGAGTTACAGCCTGTATTATACCCCAGAGCTGCACTCACTATTCTGCTGGTACAGTCACTGTGTACATACATTACATTACTGATCCTGAGTTACATCCTGTATTATACTCCAGAGCTGCAATCACTATTCTGCTGGTACAGTCACTGTGTACATACATTACATTACTGATCCTGAGTTACAGCCTGTATTATACCCCAGAGCTGCACTCACTATTCTGTTGGTGCAGACACTGTGTACATACATTACATTACTGATCCTGAGTTACATCCTGTATTATGCTGGTTCAGTCACTGTGTACATACATTACTGCTCCTGTACTAATCTTGAGTTACATCCTGTATTATACTCCAGAGCTGCACTCACTATTCTGCTTGTGGAGTCACTGTGTACATACATTATATTACTGATCTCAAGTTACATCCTGTATTATAATCTAGAGCTGCACTCACTATTCTGCTGGTGCAGTCACTGTGTACATACATTACATTACTGATCCTGAGTTACATCCTGTATTATACCCCAGAGCTGCACTCACTATTCTGCTGGTGCAGTCATTGTGTACACACATTACTGATCCTGAGTTACCTCCTGTATTATGCTCCAGAGCAGCACTCACTATTCTGCTGGTGCAGTCACTGTGTACATACATTACAGATCCTGAGTTACAGCCTGTATTATACCCCAGAGCTGCACTCACTATTCTGCTGGTGCAGTCATTGTGTACACACATTACTGATCCTGAGTTACCTCCTGTATTATGCTCCAGAGCTGCACTCACTATTCTGATGGTGCAGTCACTGTGTACATACATTACATTACTGATCCTGAGTTACCTCCTGTATTATACTCCAGAGCTGCACTCACTAATCTGCTGGTGCAGTCACTGTGTACATACATTACTGATCCCGAGTTACATCCTATATTATACCTCAGAGCTGCACTCACTATTCTGCTGGTGCAGTCACTGTGTACATACATTACATTACTGATCCTGAGTTACCTCCTGTATCTCTTTTATTATAAAATATCAAAAACAATACAACACAACATTCCAGAAAAGAAAACACATAAACCAAAATACACACATTAATCATACACTTAGGACATACAGAAGCTTGTGCAAAACCGCAACTTGTTATAGCCCCCAAGCTTTCCAGCTTAGGGAGGGGACCCCCAGCAGGAACTTTCCAACAGAAAACTTTTCCCATAAAATAATGAAAAACAGTTTTTAATCTTTCACCCCCATTCACTCTTTTTCACTCCCCATTCACACTTCCACCCATACCTATATACAGGAAAACAGAAATAATATTCTTGGCCCATGCTGCCTTAAATAAACCTAGCCAATTCTTTTTTGGCAAAATTACCTACACCAGCTTAACACCTCAACATATATATATATATTTTTTTTTTTCCGTTTTTTTATTATTTTTCCCACCACCCACACCACAGGTCCATAAATGTCCATGGCCTTATCACGTCTAGGCCTGATGAGCACGAAAGTTTATGCCCACAAGCAAAACCCTCACCCATTTGCCCCCGATGTGCTCAAAAATGGTCCATTTTCCATAATTTCCATGGTCCATGGTATATGTTATATCCATTCGCCACTTTCCCCTTGTTTTAGGGTCCTTTCCCTTTTTTTTTCCGCTCTCACCCCCCCATTCACCCCCCTCCCAACCTCACTACGCCCCACATGCACCTCTGACTACGGAAAAGAATAACAACACATACTACAATACATATACTACAATACATATTTACAATACAATATTACAATGCAATGTCATTACATCATTTGCTTTACCGAATAATACCACACCACAAACCTTTACTTACAGGCCCAAGTTCAGTGCCTGCAAGCCCAATATCCATTATTTCTCTATCTCAAAACAAAAATCTAGGTGTGCCATGCAGTAGCCCACCACCAGGAAAAAGGAGTTCTAGAGGCCCCATCCCTCACTAACACATTCACCCTGTCCCTCAACAACTAAGACTGTCCCTACTTCTGTCCCTAAAGAAACTGTCCCTATCTGTCCTTACCTGCCCCTACTCTACCTACCTTATCATAACTAACTCTCTATCTGTCCCTCAGTGCCTGTCCCTTCCTGTCCCTATCTGCCCCTACTTCTGTCCCTCACCACCCACACCACCTTATGCTGTCCTTACCCACTTTCACACAAAATCTAGCTCTCCCTAGAGTGCGTTTTTAAAAGGAAAGGCCCCTCCAAAGCCAAGAGGCCCTCCTCACACCCAACCTTTCGAACTCCAAAGAACGCACCTTCACCAGGTCACCCAGGATGTTACTAACCACCTCTTCCCTTGGGAGGGCTTTCTGCCGCGTCGAAACTAAGCACCGTGCATTCCAAATGTAGAACCTAACCACTACACTGACTAGGAATAAAGTGCCCCGGTCTCGGCCACCCAGAGTTCTGAACGCTCCATAGGCCCACTCGGCATAGGAGAGGGACGCCAGCCGCGGCCAACGTATGGAAGCACCCACCCTGTTGTAAACCTCTGTATTAAAGGGACACTGAAGCAGGAAGTGCTCCATGCTTTCCAGCACGTCGCCACACTCCTCACGGGGACAACCCCGATCATCGGATTTCCTGCACTTCAGGTTATCCTTTACATACAGCCTCCCGTGGAAGCAGCGCCAGGTCAAGTCCCAAAACTTCGTGGGGATCCGCTTAGAATTTAAAAGCCCGAGCCCCACCTCCAGATCCCAGCCTGGGCAATCCTTAAGGGCCAGGGGCTTCTGGAAATGGGTCAACAGAACCCTCCTGTCAAGGCATTGCCGCGACATGGTCCTGATTTCCCACACTCCCAGACCCCACCAGCGGATCACCTTCAGAACCGGGGTAGCATAAGCCGGGAGATGCCCATGAGGTGTGCGGAGGTCCTTCACTTGCCCTCCTGTCTCCCATTCCTGGAAGAAGGGCCGAAGCCAACCCTTGCAGGAGACTACCCACGGAGGAGCCCTCTCTAGCCAGAGGTTGGAAATGTTGGCTTTAAGAAAGGTGTTCACTAAGAACACTACCGGGTTGACCATACCCAACCCACCTAGTCTCCTCGTGCGGTATGTGACCTCTCTCTTGATTAGGTTGAGCCTATTCCCCCATAACAGCTGGAAGAACAGGCTATAGACCCATGTCCAGAGAGGTTCTGGCAAGATGCACACGCTGCCTAGGTAAATTAACAAGGGAAGCAGAAAGCCTTTAGCCAGGGCAACCCTTTCCCTTAGGGACAAAGACCAACCCTTCCATTGGTCCACCTTTTGGGCGGCAATCTTAAGTCTGCCCTCCCAATTTTGCTGGGGGTAGTCCCCGGGGCCAAAATCGATGCCTAGAATTTTGGCGGTGGCCTGGGGCCCTGGAAGGGTGTCCGGGAGATCAAAACTAGGATCTCCCCCTCCCAGTCAGAGACTTTCACACTTATCCCGGTTGATCATGGACCCGGATGCCTCCGAGTAGCGCACTACCTCTGACATGACCCAATCCGCCTCCCCCCTCGAGGACACGAAAAGGGATACATCATCGGCGTATGCCACCACCCTCAGAGAGGACCCAGAGCCCGCCTGGTCCATCCCGACTCCCGCCAACGGTCCACGATCTACCCTCCTTAGGAAGGGATCGATCGCGAACACGTATAAAAGCGGGCTCAGCGGACAGCCCTGATGGACCCCAGAACCCACCTCAAAAGGGCGACCTGACCAACCGTTCACCAGCGGAAAAGTCTCAGCCCCTTAGTACAAGATCTCTAACCATTTTACAAACCTCCCAGGCAGACCATACCTCAAAAGGACGGACCAGAGGTACTCATGGTTGACCCGGTCAAAGGCTTTCGCTTGGTCTAACGACAGCAAGTACCCCTTCCAGTGGCCTGCCCTACCCTGCTCCACTGCCTCCCGGACACCGAGCACAGCACTATAAGTACTGCGGCCTGGAACAGAGCAATGCTGGGCCCCTGAAAGGAGCCGGGGTACAAACTTCACCAGCCGATTAAACAGCACTTTGGCCAGAACCTTCCGGTCCGTATCGAGAAGCGCTATGGGACGCCAATTCTCGATACGGGACGGATCTTTACCCTTTGACAGAATAATTAGGGCTGACTTCCTCATTGAGTCGGGAAGAGTGCCCGAGGATAGACACTCATTAAAGACCCCTGTCAATAGGGGGACCAAGGAGTCCATAAAAGTCTTATAAAACTCGGATGTTAAGCCATCCGGACCTGGCGATTTCTTGGGCCGAAGCCCATCAATGGCCAGTCTCACTTCCTCCTCCCTAATTTCTTCTGCCAAAACACCAAGAGAGGGATCACCCCCTGGCTCAGGGACGGTTTCAGCCAGGAAAGCCGACATCCTATCCCGATCCAGATCTTTCTTTTCCAAGAGGCGCGAGTAGAAGGATCTGACCACCTCCAGGATCCCTGATTTGGATCTGTTCAGGGACCCCGTACTGTCGATCAGTCCTGTCACCATCTTACAATTCACTGACATCTTACAGTTTCTGTAAGGGTCGGGCGAGCGGTACTTCCCGAAGTCCCTCTCAAAAACTAAAGATGTGTGTCTATCATACTGGCACCTCTTGAGCAAAGATTTCACTCTGGAGATTTCCTCACGGTCATCTCCAGTCGAGACAAGCTGCTCGAGTTTCCTCCCCAGAGCCTGATACAAGCGGTGCCTGTTCAGACTTCTGAGGTTCGAGAGCTGACGGAAGAACCCCGCCACCCGCTTTTTGAAGATCTCCCACCACTCTGACTTACTACTACAGAGATCCAACAGCGGTACCTGGCTCTGAAGAAAATCCTCGAAGGATTGTCTCACCTCCGCTTCTTCCAGCAGGGACGAATTGAGCTTCCACAGCCCTCTTCCCATCCGAGGAGTCTCTGCAACATTCAGAGAAAAGAAAATTAAACAGTGGTCGGAGAACTCCACCTCAACGGCGGACACAGCAGAAAAGATGGCGTCCTCCTTCAAAAAAACCTGTCTATTCTAGACCTACTGCTACCCCTATGGTAGGTGAAACCCCCGTGGCCTGGGGTGTGCCGGATGTGGACATCCACCAGGCGAGCTTCACTAGCTATGCTATTAAGCGCGACGCTGTCATAAGCCAGGCGGTCTCCGGGACCCCCCCGGTCACGGGACCTCGTAACGGTGTTGAAGTCCCCACCGAAGACCACCTGTCGGCTCGTAAAAAGAAAGGGCTTGATCCTCAGGAAGAGACATTTACGGTCCCACTTGGACTGTGGGCCGTAGATATTAATGAGCCGGAGCTCTTGTCCCCTCATGAAGACATCTAGGATCAGGCACCTCCCCATTTCCAACTCAGTAACCCATCGGCATTCAACATCTGCAGTCTTAAAAAGGACTGCCACCCCGCTATACGGCTCAGCCGCAAGAGACCAGTATGAGGGCCCGCACCTCCACTCCCTCCGTGCTTTAAAGATGGCCCCCATGTCCGTTAGTCTGGTCTCTTGCAAAAATAAAATTTCTGCCTCAATCCGGGAGAAAAAAATCAAAGGCCGTGAAGCGAGCCGCATCTTACTTAATGCTGGCGACATTAATGGACGCCAGCGTCAACGGGGCGAGTTCAGCCATCATGGGTGATCGAGTTGGATGGCCAGTTTCTTCCCTGCCCCGCTATCACCTCCTCCTGGGGAGGGGTCAGACACCTTCCTTTTTAGGGAAGCCCCCGACGTGTCCATCCCTCCCCCCCCAGTGTCCTCGCCCCCGGGTTCCAGGCCTGTCCCCCCCTCAGGAGGAACAGTGCCCCCTGAGGGACGGACTCCACCATCCCCCGAAGGACCCTCTAGTGTTACCCGCGGCCCAGCACCCTCGTCTTGCGGATCATCATCTGAACCTCCGAGGGCGCTGAACCGGTTGGAGAGTCTGATCAGAGGGGGGTCAGCGGGCCCTTCCGTATGCACTCTTGTGGTCGGGGGTGGGGGGGACTTTGAAGACTTGTCAGCCCTCTTCCCTCCCGATTTACGGTTGGCACGCTTGTTTTTGCCACCTGATGCTGTAGGCTGCCCCCTGACATCCTCGTCGACACTTTCATAACGAGAGGAGTCGTCTGAGTCAGCCGCTTTCTCCTCTCTCTCCATCCTCCTGATCTCCTCACTCACCGCACTCTCTCCCAGGGCCTCAGAGGCTTTTGCCACGGGCCTAGAGGGAGGGGCAGGCATCACCCCAGTTTCCCGAGGCTCCACCTGCCCCTTGCCTCCATGGTGTTTTTCTTGCCTCCGCTCATACGCGGGGCCCCTTGCCTTAGCATTGCCCTTCCTCACCGGCCCCTCAGCCCTTCCCCCTCCGCCACCACCTGCCATGGCAGAAGCACCGCCAGAGGTTACCCCCTCACGGTTTCCCCCCACCGGGCCTGCAGCGGTATTGGAGAAAGAGCGAGGGCAGCGGCTGAGCGGGTGACCTAGGTCACCACACAGGTGGCACCGAATGTCTTTGCACAAGGCGGCCAGGTGGCCTACCCCACCACACAGCGCACACTTCTGCACCTTGCAGCTGGCGCTGAAGTGGGTGGGGTCGCCGCACTTGTGGCAGACCTTCGGTTGCCCCTGGTAGAAGACCAGGATCCTGTCCCTCCCCAAGAACGCCGAGGAAGGTGACCGTGCCGCTGGAAACCTTCAGCTTTACCATGAAGGTCCAGCCCCCCGACCAGATGCCAAATTCATCCCTGTTCTTTTTTGGGACCTCGGTGACTTCCCCGTAACGAGAAAGCCACGTCATTATGTCCACGCCTGCGAGCGACTCGTTACAAGTCACCACGGTCACTCGCTTGACGGCATTTTGGCGAGACACCGCTTGCGCAACGAAGTCTCGCCATCCGGGCTCTTCTCGCACCAGCTCGTAGTTCGACCAGAAGAGCTCAAGCCCCTCTGGCCGCACGAAACTGACATCAAAGAAGCGGGACGCCGAAGGATGTATCAGGGCAAAGATGTCATTCGCCCCGAAGCCCATCTTTAGGAGGAGCTCCACCACCTTGCTCCTGGGTGGACAAGCTTCATTGCCCCCCCACCTAAGACGGACCACATTCCTTCTTGGCGGCCCCTGCCTGGCTGTGGGGAGAGACCAAACAGTCCCTCCCTTTGATTTTGGAAGGCAGCAAGGCCGTGTCTCTCTATCCAGAAAGACAGGTCCACTGTCCTCCCCTCTACTGTTACCGACCTTTCTCCCCTTTTAAGGGCCTCCAGGAAACGGTGGTGCAAAGCGCCGTCCCTGGAGCCCGGAGGTGAGGAGACCCCCCCAGGACCACCCTGACCCCCAGCCGCGGCCCCCGCATAGTTACGTTGGGGTCTCACGGCCGGGGGGGCAGATGGGCCAGCCCTCCTACCACCACTTGTGCCTGCACCCTCATTCGTCCTCCCACTCACTCTCCCATTCACTCTATTATTCCCAGCATTCACTCCAGCACTTTCAGCCACATTCACTCCCTCATCCATGTCACTCACATCCCCATTCACGTCCACAAACAACTCCTCAAAAATATCAGTCACCCCGCTCTCACATTCACTCACGCACTCCTCATACTCCTCAGCACCAATTTTATTTATATTTACATTTTTATTTACATCAGCATTAACAGTTCCTTTGCCGCAATTTTCCCTCCCACCTGCTGGGGGCCCTAGCTGGCCAGGTGCTCCATGATTGCCTTTACTGACCAAGAGTGCTGCTGCCCCTTTAAGTGCCTCAGCGCTGATGACATACTGCACATTTCCCTGGCTGTGCCTGGGAGCAGCTCTTGGTTTCTCCAGCACCATTTTTTTTTCTTTTTCAGAGTTTCTTTTGATTTCCTTGCTCTGGGCAGGGACGGCCTCTGGCACAGCTCCCTGCCCTGCATCCTTCTTCACTCCCTCTGCCGGCTTGCCAGGGGGCGCCAGAGTCCCCGCATCCTCAGATGAAGGTAGGTGGGCTGGGGATCCCGACAACCCCCCGCCAGCTTTTGGGGGCAGCTTGCTTGCACTGCTTGGGAGGGTGGGTGGGACAGAGGGCAGCGGGCCTGCCGTGGCCACGCCCCCCCGCCAGTCACAGCCACCACAGGCAGAGCAGTGACCCCTTGCGAGGCCATGCCCCCCCAGGTGACGCGGACGTAGCGAGCGGGACAGCGGCCGAGGAGGACACGCCCCCCCGCATGCCACAGCCTTTGCAGGCCGGGCAACACTCGGGGAGGCCCCGCCCCCCTCGCAGACCACCGCCGCCACTCTGTGCCCACCACTTGCCACGGGCAGGGCCGGCCACTCCCCCTCGTCGCCCAGTGGCGGCGGAGCCCCCCGCACGGACCCCCTTTTGGGTCGACGTGCTGGAGACCCCGCTCTTACCACGGGCGCCGCCATGGGAGCGACCAGCTCCCTGCACCGCTTCAGTTGTTGTTTGATTTTTTGCTCGCCCTTCCTAGACTTCTGGACCCCCACTAGCGATCCAGACTTAGCGGATCCGTACGTGGGGGGCCCAGAAGCCCCAGCACTCGCCGCCGGAGGTGCGGCCCTGGCTGTACCAACTTTACCTGGTGCCAGGCCAGCCCCCCCTGCCACTGAGGGCTGAGCCTGGACACCACCACCAACACCACAACCAGCACCGACCTCCATGTCGCTGCCCTGGTCTGAACTGTCACCAGATGCGACAGTCAGGTCACAACAGTCATCTCTCTCCCCGCTCCCTCGCTGCGGACCCACCACAGGGCCCGAGCCGGGGTGGGTAGCGGGTTCCACACAGCGGGACAGAGGGGCCCCGGGAAGAGGAGCAAAAACCAGTTGCTCCTCCACGCCTTCAGAGGCCTTACGCCTGCGCCTCCTGTTTCTCCTCTTCCCGGTTGCCTCATCCTCCGGGCAGACTTCATCCCCAAACAACAGCGTGCCAAACCGTGCTGGGGATTCCATCTGCCGCACTTGCCTGAGGATGAGGCAGCCCCCCTCGGTATTACTCCCACTCCCTCCATCCTCCCCCTCGCTCCTGCTTTCCTCCGCGTTACTGGAGTCCAGCGGGAGGGCCAATTGCTCAGGGGCTATCCCGCTGCATGTTACCTGACTCCTGCTGGTGTCCGTCAGGTCTTCAGGTGGAGGCGGCCCGGGTGTAGCGTGGGCGCCATCTTGCTCTTCCTTCTCCTCACTTTCCTCCACCTGGGTGGGGCCTCCTGACCCCCCCAGGAGACCCACCGGCCATGGCCCTGAACCGGTCCTCGTTCCGCAGCTTCTGGAAGGGGCCGCTGCCAGCCATGATGACACTTCGCCGGCCCTCCAGGGCCCGAATCTCCTCTTCCAGCCGCTGGACTGTGGCGGCGACCTCCGCTTTCTTTGAGGTATGGAGCCTGTTTTTAGATATTATCCTGGCTCCCTTCAACTCCCCCCGAAGTCTCCTCAGCTGCTTCCCGGCCTCCTCATATTCGGAGAGGTGGGCATGGATGCGGGAGGCGTAGGTGGTAGCCAACTCTCCCGCAGCCTTGGAGCCCCAGATGTTAAGGGGGGACCCCGCCTCACCTCTGCCGGCTGCTGCACCTCCGGGGGAAGGGCCCGCCACAGCCTTCACTTCAGGGGTCCCGGACCCTGGAGCCTTGCGGCCCCCTGGTGTCCGCTTTTTCCCCATCCCTGGGACTGGCTGGCTGTGCCTTGGGCCTCCTGGTGGTGGATGAGGCCCCCCACCCCCCAGCTGGCTTGCTGGGGGTGGGAGGCAGGGGCACAGCCCCGGTGCTCAGTCCCAGGTAGAGTCCTCTTTCCTGGGAAGGGGGCAGATGGAAAGTCCTTGCAGGAAAAAAAAAACCTCCCTTCCCAGGAGCTTAGCAAAATCCCAGCCTGCAGACGCTCAGCTGCGACGCTCCTCCTCTTCCTGGGCATGTCCAGAGCTGCACTCACTATTCTGCTGGTGCAGTCACTGTGTACATACATTATATTACTGATCCTGTACTGATTCTGTATTATACTCCAGAGCAGCACTCACTATTCTGCTGGTGCAGTCACTGTGTACATACATTACATTACTGATCCTGAGTTACATCCTGTAGTATACCCCAGAGCTGCAATCACTATTCTGCTGGTGCAGTCACTGTGTACATACATTACATTACTGATCCTGAGTTACCTCCTGTATTATGCTCCAGAGCTGCACTCACTATTCTGCTGTAACAGAATCATTAGAGGATTTGTTGGTCTTGTTTGTGTTTTCCAGTCCTCGCTTAGATCAGAAAGAGACAGATTTCCGGATGGAGTGGAGACTTATCACTTTCAGCAGTGCTCGGCTTTTCCTTTGGCACAAAGTTCTACTGTCGCTGGTTGAGCCCCTCTGTCTCCTGTCGGATGGGGGGGATAGCGGCTGCCACATTACGAGTTACGACGGAGCTGATTCCAGCAGAGGTAATTATATTTCACCCTTATTGGCAGAGTGGAGAGCGCTGTCTCCATTCAGATATCGAAGCCTGAATTGAATGCGCGGTTACTAAATCACATAAGCCAATAGGATTTCCAGTCCGATACAATTTACTTCTCGGCGCAGTTTATCTCTGTGCTGCTTATAGAATGGGTGGACCACTGTGGAGATGAGACAATGAGGGGACGAGGGTGCTGGCCACATGATATCATGCTGCTTGGTTTGGGCCCTCTATTTTGGAAAGTACTAGAAGACCCCGGAGCTTTCCCAGCTCATGTAATAAATAGCTAAAATGTGAACACGCCCTAGAATCTCCTCTCTGCTGCTGTCTCTGTAGTACATGAACCAGGAGGACCAGGATGAACATTGCTCTAGGTCCATTTGTGATGTATAACTATGGGCTTTGTACCTCTCAGTCAAGAACTGCACCATGGACTCCATAGGCATGATTGACATGATGTGCTGTGACTTGTAGTTCACCAAAATGGGCACCTTTCTTATCCAGGAGACATTTCCCATCTGTAGGTGCAGAATTTGCTGATACGTAATGTGGCCGCTGCTTTCTGTCAGCTCTGATTTATGGGCCTGATGACTCCGGCTACGATGTCCTAAAGTAATTTTCCATTAGCTGAATGACGTGATGAGCAGCAGCTTTATGTGGACTGTTACAGGCTGGATGTGACCCCAGCAATAGGTGCTCCAAAAATGTCAGCCATCATTAGAAGACCCCATTGAAATAACACCAGGTGGCAATTTAATATTTCATCGAAGGATTAAACTGGTGGCTGCTCCAAACTACAGAACTGGAGATCAAAGTTGGGGCGCCTGGATGCTTGGCATTCAACTGAAAAGGACATGTCAGGGAAGTTGTTAAGAACAGCTGCAGTGCTGCTGATTGGCTGAGAGCTTCTCCGCGCAGAGGTCCATTTCAGCTGAATGCCATGCGCTGGGGTCAGCCCTCCAACCATTGGTTACGCATTTATTGACATGAGTTTTCCGTCTGTATGCCAACTATGGACACATACAGCTCATTTTATCTCCTATTTTGACCCATTTTTGCAAGAGGCGAGCAAAAAGAATTGAAAAACACTGGTCCAGCGGCCAAGTCGCTAGTCCATAGCCGCTGGACCAAAGCCCTACAAGCCTCCTCCTCCTGCCTTTTAGGACTGGTTGGACATTATCACTTCATGGTGCCTAGCCTACTGGTCGGAAGAGAGGCAGGCGACGCCGGCCAGATAGGGGGGAGAATCGCTGGTCTACGCACTGACTACCACCGCGGCCCCTGGATCACACTCCTGCGGATCATTTTGCTCAACGCTGATCTTTCTGATCCTTCACGTGTGAAGGGAACTGACACACGAGGAAGACGTGTGTGATATCCATTTTTATTTGCAGTCTATAACATAAGGGAGTTATATAGTGGAAGACTTTTGTATCCGCCTGTTTAACCCCTCATAGGCACATTACAGATTCCTTCTTACTGGCCCTTTAACACTTAAATACCAAGAATAAAAAAAAACCCAAACATCAAAATGCAAGAATAAAGTGCCTCTCTGGGTGCAGTTTTTCTCGTGTTCCTGCTACGGTTTGATCCGCAGATCTGAGGACCCAGCGCTCGCCTCTAATGATCCTTCCTCCGGTTTGTGGTGTAAATATCAAGACAACCGCTGCTGTTTATGGATCTCCTTTTATTTTCTCTCTGCTTGCAGAAGTGGAGGAGACGGTAAAAGGACAGGCGGCAGATTGGAGAGCCTCTTGTCTGAGGAACGCACTTGTGTTTGATCCGGACGACCCCCCGGCGCTTGTGACCTAAGACAGCACTTCTGCACCTGCTCCAGTTCTCCTGACTGCAGCTCCAGAGATTTTGCTTGTTACAGTAGCAAGGTCGGCGCTTGCCCTGGAGAGCGCGTGTGTACGCCGCGCTGCCTGGCAACCTTCGCCAAACCGGATTCAATTTCCTTCTTTCTGCACCGTTCATCTTGCTTTCCGCACTTGCGCTGCCAGCAATGCGGATTCTGCTGGTGGACGGGGAAGGAGGGACCCCTTCAGGGGCTCTAATCACCTTGTGATACAGGTGCAAAAACCAGCACTTAAAGGGCACTTACCCCATGCTGGATAATGACTAACATTGCCGCCATGAGCGGAGGTGGGGGTTCTGAATGAGAAATCTAGCTACACCCTCTCCGATTGCTGCATGAAGTGGCGGATTTTCCATTGAAGACCCCCGGGAGAGCTGGGTGACACTCGACAGTCTTATTAGTAGTCACCCGGCTTTTCCAGCAAGAGATAAACACACGTAACAATCTGACAGACGTGGACGACTCCGACTTCTTCTTACTGGGATATTAGGGGGGAAACGCGAGTTAAGTTAGGTAATTATTGGGTCTAATCTTCATCCTTGCAGTAATTCAGAACATACTCAAAGTCCTTGTAGCAGACGAGTCCGTCAGAATCGCCATCCACCTCCCTGCAGGAGAAACAGACGGTTAGTACAGAGGGTCCACTAGTACTCCTGCCCTTAAATGGGTCATCTACTACCTAAATAAAGGGTCTGATGGCGGTGCTAACATGCGCTGTCCGAGCCGGAAGACAGAGGTAGGAGGCAAAGTGTTCTTGCTCAGATGGAAAGTGACTGCTGCAGCCATTCATTGCCTGCTCATAGGCTGCACCAATCACACGAACCCCACCCCTGTTGGACGACAAAGCCAAGAGACTGGTGGAGGACCTCAATAGTATGGAGGAGAGGTGTCGCTTCGAGGTTGAGACTTTGCGAGCGTGTGAAATGTATCCCCTTAAGTATGATGCATGTCTGAGTCAGGAATATCCCTTTAATAACTCACCCACAATAAATCCATAATAAAGAGACCTTCAGCTTTAACCTATGTTACCTGGTATTTTTCTTAAAGGGGATGTCCACCTGCCAGTGCGGTGAATACACGGACTACAATCCACAGTCATGTGTGACAACACGCTTGTCCTACTTAGTTGTGTGTTTCTATTCATTGTAAATTTGGGGTTTTCAACACTGAAAATGCATCAGGACGCAGTCCTGCGCACACAGCTGAGGGTTTGTTACAATGCATCCGGTGTAGACAATCCTGTGAGACAAACAGATCAATTGTACCAGAGACTCTGTGAATGTGGGAGGAGGATGGGGGTGATGATGATAAATGATGGGATGGTGTGTGACCTCCACCATCTCTATAGGACAGGACATGGCTGAAGTATGACTGCTGACCAGGGTGAATACAGCCGGAGCATCACATGCACGGAGGCTTCTGCCTGGTGCAGATCGGCCTCCATTATTTCCATTATCTGATTCTGACATTTGCTTTCAATTTCAGCCGTGTATTTGGTGTTTGCTGAGAACCCACGGAGGATCAGACCGCCGGTGCGACGATCACCGGTGACATTAATCAGCCTCTCCGACGTCAGGACGGTAATATACCTAACGTGAGATCCCAGAGAAGCCGCGGATCAATCATATAAATCATATTCAGCCCCTTTACAGGAGCGTATCCCCCCAAAAAACTTTGGTGCTTTGACTCTTGTGCCCCTCGCATTAGGAGAAGCTTACTGCCCATGGATGCAAATGTGATAGAAATGACACTCAATGACAGCAATGACACTCAATGACAGCAAGCGGAGATATTGAAACTCACAGAAGAACCGATGGCAAAAACAGATTCTTTTTTCTATAAAAGATGAAGGGTAAGTGAAAACGGGACAGAGGCGATGCGCAGAGGATGTTAAGAATTACGTACTTGCAGAAAATATCACAAATCCAATATCAATGAGGAGCAAAACTAGGTGGAACGTCCGTCAGTCGCTTACTGCCAATGGACCCATAACTTTTTAGTGGGCATTCTGTACATTTATGCCATGTTCCCAAGAATGAAAATTCGTGTCATGGCTTGAAGGCCGCCAGCTACAGAGGACGGCATTTCTAAGATATATGCTTCTTGTCAATGAATGGAAACATTATAAATTCCATTTAGTCAATGAAATCCACATTAGCACTGGCGAAGGATTCCTACAAGGGGTCCGAGTTATATCTAAACTGGGCACAACTCTACCAGAAAGCGACAAGTATTGGGTTTGTGCAGTCTGTAGCCTTGAGTACATTTTCCTTCACTGCCTGCAAGCAGAGATGGTGAAAATGGTGAGAAATTCTAACACAACGCGTATCAGAAAGCTGCAGAGTTTTGCGTTACGTGACAGTTTATCTTCCTTAATCACAGAACCCCTTTAATAGCCCAAGAAAGGCTTCGCTGGGAGCGACCGCTGATAATTCGGGAGCTCAGGACGCCGGGTGTTCGCCTAACTACAAACATGCAATCAGTCTGATGGATTTTGTTAGAGTCCTTTCCCTCGAGAAGGATTACTAACGAATCCAGTGTCCCAGACAGGACGACACAGACGATCATTTGCTTTTTTCCCCCCAGAGACAATTCTGAAATGAAGTAAAGCAGATTAATAAGCGTCGCGGGATCCATTCTCTTTAATGGTCGTTTCCTGTGATAAATGTTCCCTTTTCACCATGAAATTATTTTACCACGTGTTTGCAAATACTTATATGGGAAGGAGTCCGTCCGGCCCTAATCGTAATCATCCGAGTTGTTTGTAAATGTTGAATTCTCCCTCTCTCCAGGTTTTGTCCCGATGAAGAGGTCCTCCGGGACCTCGAAGCGTTGACTTTTAAACTGGTTTAAATGAAAAAAAAAAGATGTATTTCACCGATAATTCGCCATCATCAGCGCATGAGTGATACCTCCATTTTCATCTCTATAGTTTTAATGAGCAAGATAGGTGTGGGCCACCAGGCTGTCGGACCCCAGAGATGAAAGCGGCTGAGGGAGGTTATCACTCACCGCTGCCATAATATAAAACCTAAATGACTGTAGATTTCGGGAAAGAAGTTAAAAAGATTTCCAGGACTAAGCTACTGATTACCTATCCTTTGGTGTGGGGCAGACCCCCAGCACTCCATGGTCTGAAGTTCAGATCACATGCACTTGAATAGGAGCTGAGCTGCACTACCAAGTACGGCCACTAGACTGGGTTAGGAGCTGTGCTGTTCAGGGTCGGACACTGTTCACCTGTGGCCTCTGTGGAAGCTGCAATCAGCTGATCCTGGGAGCGCCAGGTGTCAGATCCCCAGCAACCTGACATTGATGATCTATCCATAGAATAAATCATCAATGTACAAGTTCTGGAAACTCCCTTTAATTACTAAAAATCACACGATGCAGTAGGGGAAGTTTGAGGAAATTTGCTTAAAGGGGGAATTCCTCTTTAGGAGGTGCGCAGGGCCAAAAAGGTCACGTCTTCTGATGCCTTAACTCATGACACTGCGAATACAGCCCAACTACACCAGGATCAGCCAATGAAATCTATCTGCAGCGCTTGTCTTATTTTTTCTTAATCTTTTTCACTTGTTATTTGCAGGGTATTTTGGTACCGCCGCAGCTCGCTGGCAGTCGCTGATTGTAATGGCGCAGTGTCACACATACATAGCGCAACTCCCCCTCTGCGGCCTCGCTGTTGTTGGGGCACGTAATTACAGCGCTTCTCCTGTTTGAGGTCACTAAACTCTGATCAGTGTATACATAAAGTTTTATAAGTGACTTAAAGGGATCCCAACAGCATGCCCCTCCGCCCAATACAAACAGTAACTTTCTTATAAAGATACAATGAGAAATATGATGTCAAAACCATATGCAAATCAGGCTGGAAGTTCCTACAAGTATACTGACACGCCCCCAGTGCACTTTCGGATTTATTTGCATATGGCTTCTATGCTAGAAAGGTAGCATTTTTGGGGGTGCTTAGCCAGACCAAAGCGTCCGCAGAATGACAAGTTTGCTTTAAAAACTTTGTTTCAATTCCTCACGATTTTCAAGATCTTTATTTGCTTTGATTGAATTAATACAGGTTCGTTTCAATTTAGAGGTGATAATCCTGGCTCTCTGCTGAGCCGCGGATACAACTGCATCCAGTGTAGACAATGCTCTGTAAGCTCAATGCCTCTATGGCTCTCTGCTGAGCTGCGAATACAACTGCATCCAGTACAGACAATGCTCTGTGAGCTCAATGCCTCTATGGCTGTCCGCTGAGCCGCAGATACAACTGCATCCAGTGTAGACAATGCTCTGTGAGCTCAATGCCTCTATGGCTTTCTGCTGAGCTGCGAATACAACTGCATCCAGTACAGACAATGCTCTGTAAGCTCAATGCCTCTATGGCTCTCTGCTGAGCTGTGAATACAACTACATCCAGTACAGACAATGCTCTGTGAGCTCAATGCCTCTATGGCTGTCCGCTGAGTCGCGGATACAACTGCATCCAGTGTAGACAATGCTCTGTGAGCTCAATGCCTCTATGGCTCTCTGCTGAGCTGCGGATACAACTGCATCCAGTGTAGGCAATGCTCTGTAAGCTCAATGCCTCTATGGCTCTCTGCTGAGCTGCGAATACAACTGCATCCAGTACAGACAATGCTCTGTGAGCTCAATGCCTCTATGGCTGTCCGCTGAGCCGCGGATACAACTGCATCCAGTGTAGACAATGCTCTGTGAGCTCAATGCCTCTATGGCTCTCTGCTGAGCTGCGGATACAACTGCATCCAGTGTAGACAATGCTCTGCAAGCTCAATGCCTCTATGGCTCTCTGCTGAGCTGCGAATACAACTGCATCCAGTGCAGACAATGCTCTGTGAGCTCAATGCCTCTATGGCTGTCCGCTGAGCCGCAGATACAACTGCATCCAGTGTAGACAATGCTCTGTGAGCTCAATGCCTCTATGGCTCTCTGCTGAGCTGCGGATACAACTGCATCCAGTGTAGACAATGCTCTGCAAGCTCAATGCCTCTATGGCTCTCTGCTGAGCTGCGAATACAACTGCATCCAGTGCAGACAATGCTCTGTGAGCTCAATGCCTCTATGGCTGTCCGCTGAGCCGCGGATACAACTGCATCCAGTGTAGACAATGCTCTGTGAGCTCAATGCCTCTATGGCATCTCCCCTCCATGACGGCGTCTCATTCACTGACAGCACATTGTTCATTTTCCGGTGTTCTTGAAGATGTGTTTTTTGTCTTGTGTGGCTTTTTTGGCGCTGGTGGATTTTGCACCGGACACATCAAATTGGATAATGTTTCAGAAATTGGTGCAAAATCAGAAGTGTTCATAGTTTGTCCATTTTCTTTTTCAAGTAAATTGCAATTAGCTGTAAAAAGTTGCATATTGCCCCCCTCAAAATATATGGGTGCTAGGATACTGGAGTACAGTTGCGAAAAAATTTCATGACATTTCCAATAGTTGCAGATGATAAGTTATTCTCAAACATCTGGATAATGAAAACCACAAAGTAAAAAAAAACACAAGAAAGATAATGGAGTTGGGAGAATCGACTGGCTGGAGCCGAGTCCAGTGGCCGACAGACGAGAACCTTATGAGCATCCCTGGCGTTATTTGACGTGTGCGGTGATCAGAAGATTCCGGCAGCCACAGAATACTTGTCCTATGTCCTACGAGTCGATTCATTCATCTCAAAATGTTAACTTCAAAAAGGCGCAAATTAAAAAACGAATAAAGCCGCAAGGTAGGCAGCAGATGGCAGAGCGTCGCCTTCCCTGCTGCACGCGGCGTCTATCATCCCATCTTACCACCATCCTCTTGCAGTCCCCAGTAAGACGGCCGAGCCGCTGCGGAGAACAATTACACGGTGAAGTACCTCTCCAGCATTAAAAAGCAGCCCCGAATGTAGGGAACAGGTGCACAAGTGCCATCCACATGATGCCGCGCACAGACCGGCGAGTGGGGATCAAATCATTCAAGTACTTTAGCAGGTAAGTATCTAGAAGCATCTTAAAGTGATTATACGCCGGAGATAATGGGCCGGAGAGGCTAATCATATAATCCTCTAAGAAGAGCGATCCTGGAGATCCGAGCCCGGCGTGCTGACACAACCAGGGAATTCCTACATACAGACGAAGGGCCGGGTAATCACCGGGGTATACACGCCCTGGTCTCTGACGGCCTCCGGTACACCTCCACTAGGAGCAATCACCGGTTCCTACCTTGGAGTGAACACATTTCCGCACAAAAAATCTTGGAAAGGACTTTATAAAGTGCGAAAGATGAGAAGTTGGTGTGAGGTACATAAAGTCGCATGGCCTGGGGCGCAAAGACCAGGGCGCTGTCACTGTGTCCGGCAGCCTGACGCGTGGGGTATTTTGCAAGGCACAGATGGATTAGGTGGGTCCGGGTGATCGATGAGTCGTGGAGAAAGGACGTTCTGGAAGGACATCTGCGATACATTATTCTGCTCCCTACGTCTCATGGTAGCACAGATCTGATCACAGATGGTCACAGTCAGCAGGCAGGATCTTCAGCTCATGGCACAAAAGCTGCAGGAAGTTCCCACTAAAGGCCATTTACCAGACGCTACAGTCAGAGCAACATCGCCGACTAAAGCTTTAGGTCAGAGTTTTCCTTCTTTTTTTTCCCAAATTTTCTCAAAATTGCAAGATCTCTGCTTTGTTGTTGTGCACATTCAGAATCTATCACCGACCATCAGGGTTGTCACAACACATCCGTCCAGTACAAATCTCCCTCCCGTCAGTGACAGGCACAGAACTGAGGGTAGGCTCTGATGCTGGGAAATAAGGTCTGAGTCACAGTCAGGTATCTGATGGGATGATTTCTAGGGGTTGTGCCATGAGTACAAAAACATATAAAATTAGCACCCGCTCTTCCCCCTGGATCCAGTGTACACCGGGGACGGAGGCAATGACACCTCGTTCTTCCGTCACTTGACTTGGACCGGTGACTGGGATGTGGCGTCATTGGTTGCGTCTCTGATGATGTGCCCATCAATGCTGCCTGACCGCTGCAGCCAATCCCAGAAGGTCCCAGTAATAAAATGGTCAGAGCCTCTGGCCTCAGCATAGACCGCCAGAGCCTCAGATAATTTTAATGACTTCCCAGTGATTTGTTTTTTTGTGTTTTTTTCCAAGTTGAACAAACAATTTAAACTGTTCAAATGAAACTTGGAAAACCCCTTTCTTTCCAGTGTTCAGCGTCTGCAGAAACATGAAAAGACGTTCGTCCAAACGTTTGTCAGAAATCAAAAGCCTCCAAACCATGAAAATGTCATAGTAGATGAAAACAAGGAACCTGGACCAGGGAGACCACAGCCGGCCGTGATTCTCTCTCTACCGGACTACACGTGACACAAGGAACTTGGGCGTGAAATGTTCCTGACGAAAAGATTTTCAGAAGTTTCCACTGCTCCAGACTCAAGTGCTTTACCTCTCTCAGGGTATGTGCACACGCTGCTGAATCTGCTGCGTTGTACAGTACCTTTATTTCCTATGGAAATAAAAAAAAGCTGTGCACATGCTGCGTTTTTTTCCGCGCGGTTTTGCTGCGGTTTACAATCCGCAGCATGTCAATTGTTTGGTGCAGAAACGCTGCGGTTTTACACCTCATCCATTATGAGGTGTAAAACCGCAGGGCAAAACCGCAGAAAAAACGCAGATAATCCGCAGATAAACCGCAGAAAAACCGTAGCACTTTGACCTGCGGATTTCCTGCGGTTTTCTCTACAAAATCCGCAGAGACTTAAAACTACGTGTGCACATACCCTCAGGCTGACACTTGGCATTGAGCATGGTCCCAGAGGGACTACTTGCTGCAGCAGACAGTGCACCTCACATGTCGTCATGAGGCGCGCTGCAGCCCCGCATCTAACATCTTCCTATGGTGACACTCTATGACCTCCGACAGCGACACAAAGTCACAAATGTGTTCAATTTCCAATTGTTTTTCTTTTTCATAACAAAATCGCAGCTTTCCAGAATGATTTTGAGTCCATGTCACCGTACAGTCCCAGACTAAGTGAGGGCTACAGGTGATTGAACATTCACTTATTTTGCATGAGGTTTTGGAAGAACCATGAGCCGATCCAATGCTTGATCTGCCAGGAAACCCGCGAATGTGTTGTGATGTAATGCATCCCGCATGTCCAGGTGTGACTGGGGGACGGCTGCGCTGCATTCAGTGGCAGTGGCTGCGCAGGCTCCAGGCACCTCCGGCGGAGAATCTCCTGCCGGCTATCGCTCCACTACACTGCATTGTTTCCAGCATTCGGCAGTCAGATTAATTACACAGCTCATTTTATTTGCTTCTCTGTTGCTGAATACAAGAGGCGCAGTATCTCGTACGGATAAGGACGCTCCACAATGCAGCCTTCACAAGCCGCGCACATTAAGTAATTGACTTCTCTCCCAGGGACCAATTATAAATCAGGAGGGAGAAAGACGTCTAATCAAGCGCAACTTAACTCATTCACCACTGGAGAGGATGAGGGACGAGCGGAGAGTCATGATGAACTACAAATGTGGGAGGTCACAGTGTTCTCATCAGCAAAGAGACACTGCAAATGCCAAGGTAGAGGCAAAGTCTACCGGCATCATGGCAACACAGGACCACTGCTAATCCGGAGTTACGGTAGATCTGGTATTTAACTCCAGAGCTACACTCACTATTCTGCTGGTACAGTCACTGTGTACATACATTACTGATCCTGAGTTACATCCTGTATTATACTCCAAAGCTGCACTCACTATTCTGCTGGTGCAGTCACTGTGTACATAAATTACTGATCCTGAGTTACATCCTGTATTATACCCCAGAGCTGCACTCACTATTCTGCTGGTGCAGTCACTGTGTACATAAATTACTGATCCTGAGTTACATCCTGTATTATACCCCAGAGCTGCACTCACTATTCTGCTGGTGCAGTCACTGTGTACATAAATTACTGATCCTGAGTTACATCCTGTATTATACCCCAGAGCTGCACTCACTATTCTGCTGGTGCAGTCACTGTGTACATAAATTACTTATCCTGAGTTACATCCTGTATTATACCCCAGAGCTGCACTCACTATTCTGCTGGTGGAGTCACTGTGTACATAAATTACTGATCCTGAGTTACATCCTGTAGTATACCCCAGAGCTGCACTCACTATTCTGCTGGTGCAGTCACTGTGTACATACTGTACATTACATTACTGATCCTGATTTACATCCTGTATTATACTCCAGAGCTGCACTCACTATTCTGCTGGTGCAGTCACTGTGTACATACATTACATTACTGATCCTGAGTTACATCCTGTATTATACTCCAGAGCTGCACTCACTATTCTGCTGGTGCAGTCACTGTGTACATGTACATTACATTACTGATCCTGAGTTACATCCTGTATTATACTCCAGAGCTGCACTCACTATTCTGCTGGTGCAGTCACTGTGTACATACATTACTGATCCTGAGTTACATCCTATATTATACCCCAGAGCTGCACTCAATATTCTGCTGGTGCAGTCACTGTGTACATACATTACTGATCCTGAGTTACATCCTATATTATACCCCAGAGCTGCACTCACTATTCTGCTGGTGCAGTCACTGTGTACATACATTACTGATCCTGAGTTACAGCCTGTATTATACTCCAGAGCTGCACTCACTATTCTGCTGGTGCAGTCACTGTGTACATGTACATTACATTACTGATCCCGAGTTACATCCTGTATTATACTCCAGAGCTGCAGTCACTATTCTGCTGGTGCAGTCACTGTGTACATACATTACTGATCCTGAGTTACATCCTATATTATACCCCAGAGCTGCACTCAATATTCTGCTGGTGCAGTCACTGTGTACATACATTACTGATCCTGAGTTACATCCTGTATTATACTCCAGAGCTGCACTCACTATTCTGCTGGTGCAGTCACTGTGTACATACATTACATTACTGATCCTGAGTTACCTCCTGTATTATACCCCAGAGCTGCACTCACTATTCTGCTGGTGCAGTCACTGTGTACATACATTACATTACTGATCCTGAGTTACATCCTGTATTATACCCCAGAGCTGCACTCACTATTCTGCTGGTGCAGTCACTGTGTACATACATTACATTACTGATCCTGAGTTACATCCTGTATTATTCTCCAGAGCTGCACTCACTATTCTGCTGGTGCAGTCACTGTGTACATACATTACATTACTGATCCTGAGTTACATCCCGTATTATACTCCAGAGCTGCACTATTCTGCTGGTGCAGTCACCGTGTACATACATTACATTACTGATCCTGAGTTACCTCCTGTATTATACTCCAGAGCTGCACTCACTGTTCTGCTCGTGCCGCAGTTACCCCCTACGTCTGCAGTCAGGTTGTGACATTATCACCTTCCTCTGATGTAAAATCTCCAACAATCTGGGGAAGTTTTCCTCCTTTCAGCACGATGCGGATTTTTCGCTGCACACACTCGGCACGTGAGAGATTGTGCCCCGGAGGCTTTGCGCAGTTTGTCCGCTGACACATTTCTCGAGCCATATGGCTGAGATAAGTTTTTTTTGCATCATATTTTGTTTGGTTGTCAGAAAGCTGAGAATGTGAAGTGTCGCCGTTTACACCAGTGGGGGATGATTCGATGATCGCGGCTCTGGGGAGGAGGAGAGACTTTTCTCAATGAAGATGTGAAAAAAGAAATAAAGCAAATTGTGTGATTGTGAGCCACAGTGTGTACCAGCAGCGGAGCAGCGGGCCGGACACTCCTGTGATACGGCCCATTCACTCTATAAAGCAATGGTATCATAACATACTACAACACATCCGCTGCCCCCGGACCCTTTAATCCTTTGGATTGTCTCAGCGGAGCGTCACTTTCAGCCTCAATGACAAAACAGTGAGGAAGGTCACAGCGAGGCGAGATGTAACGGGCAGTGGAGATATTCGTGAAAAGTGTAAACCACGGTTATATTAAACAGACCGCAGTAATCCTTGGAGGAAATCACAGGACTCAATAAGGCCGTGTTGCCACATTGCACAAATTCTGCGTTCTTGTTTTTTTTTTTATTTAAAGAGTCTTTTATGGAGAGCAAGAAAAAAATGAATTAATAAATAAAAAGGAACAAAGCATTAGAAAAAAAAAATCCAACATTAAAAATCATATTCAGAGCAGATTACTATTGTATATCATGGTGCAGAAACCTACAGAAAGTCCGCAGCAGAAATAACGTAGCATTGTCGAACATGGGAACGTGGCTGGAGGGGCCTAAGTAGTGTGGAAAGGTAAAGGCTGCGGAGCTGAGTCGCACACAAGCCCAGCTCCACGATGTGTCCGATCAGAGAGAGGGAAGACGTTATCCGAGCCAGGATCTCCTCCCTACATGGAGTATTAATCTATCCTGACAGATGAGCAGCTCCTCTCCACCCAGCAGGCAGCCACGTAATTGTTTGCTCACCTACAGCGGCGCTGCGTCCTTCATAACCAGATCTCTGGTAGTCTGGGTATATGGCCGCCTCTGCCACAATAAGACACTTGCACCAGATGCTCATGTTTACTGTAACTACAAATTTTTCTAATTTTTAGTGATTTTCTTTCCTTTATTTTTGCTTATTTGTTGGATTTGTTACAATTATTTTTCATATTGTTTTTATGCATTCCGTACTGATTTTTGTTTACTATTTTTTTTTCAGATTTTGTACTTATTTAATTCCTTTATTCTTCATATTTTTTCCCTTTTTTTGTATTTTTGTATTATTTTTATTCAACAATTTGTCAGATTTGTTTTCACTGCTTCTGTTTTTTTTTTTTTCAAATGTATCAGATTATTCTGTTTTTTTTCTTATTATTAAATTTTTAAGATGTGGTTTACTTATTTAAATTCATTGTTTTTACCTTTTCAGCTTAACTATTTTTTACATGATTTTTCTGGTTTTTTTCACGTATTACATTCCTTTTCTTCATATTTTTTCATTACTATTGTATTTTTTTAAGGATGATTTTTAATCAATTTGACAAATTTTTTTTACTGCTTTTTTATGTTTTCAAATTTATCAGATTTTTACTGATTTTAATTCATTGCTTTTACTTTTAGTTTCACTACTTTTATTTTTTATGATTTTTCAGATTTTTTTAAACTTTTATATATATTTTTACCAATTATTTAGAATGTTTGCAGATTTATTAACTTATTTTCACGTTTTATTAATATTTAGTTGCAATTTTTATTTTACTGATTATCTAATATATACTTAGTTTGTAAAGTCTTCACATCCTGTCCCGTCCAGATGTGTCCGGATCCCAAAATTCCAAGCGGCGGAAGTTCACCGACCGCCATATTGGGACACCCAAGTGATGGGTGTCTCAATATGGAAACTGCTGGTGGTACCAGCCTCTTGCGGCGGTACCACCAGCGGAACACCGTTGCACCACACACACACACACTGTATACGCCGTAGGCAGCCTCTTGCGCGGTACCACCAGCGGAACACCGTTGCACCACACACACACACTGTATACGCCGTAAGCAACCTCTTGCGCGGTACCACCAGCAGAACACCATCGCGAACAAGCCGCCGCCGGGATCAGCCGAATGATTCACTGACCACCACCATCTTTGTACAGGAGGAGCACATGCGCAGTTTAAATGTAAAGGAAGAGGACAGCACAGTGGTGGAGAGAGAGAGCATACAAGGGGTAGAGCACATGGGGTACACAGGTCAAAGAAGATATGACAGGAGAGGAGAAGACAGCAGATGGGGAGAGAGAACGCGCATAGGGGTGAGAAAGATAGAGCACAGGTGGGGGAGACAGCTCAAACAGGACAGCACTGAGGGGAGAACAGCACAGGAAGGAGAGAGACAGCAGATAAGAGGGATAGCACATAGAGTAGACAGGTCAAAGAAGAGACCACAGAGGGGAGAAGTCAGCACATGGGGAAAGAGAGAGTGGATAGAAGGGTGAGCACATGGGGGGGGGGGGAAGAGATTCTCAACGCTGCAAAGCCTGCCCCCATCGTGAAATTACCACCCTCCCGAAGCGATAGCATCAGGCCTCCATCTAGTATACAGTATATATAAATATCATCTCCCTAGATCTCCATCTGCGCATGCGCTGTCTCCGGCCCGCAGCCATTTTCCAAGGGTCCAGTCCACCACATAGGAAACCATGCACCGTAACTGCAGGGGCTCTGGACTTTCACAAGATTTCGGCAGAGCCCCTGCAGAACCGAACACCCGCAGGACCGAACACCCTCAGTGGCATGCTGCACCACACATACGAACACCCCCTCATCCCAACCTGCGGCTTGTAGCAACGCTCCACTCTTGCCTCCTCCAGCAGCGATCCTGGGACCCCGCTTCACCGCAGCCACCATAACGGATAAGCATTAAGACGTATGTATTATAAGAAGCATCACCATTTTATTACAAAAAAGTTTCTTTTCCAATTTTTCTTCTCAAAACATGGGGTACGTCTTATAATCCGATGCATCTTATAAAGCGAAAAATATGGTATATATATATATTATATAGAATGGTGGAAAGCATGCCAAGACGCATTAGGCCAGGTTCACATCACGTTTTAGCAGCCCATTCAATGCATAGCGTTGACGGGCTGCTAACGGTATAGCATAACGAGATCGTGTTATGCTATACCCGCTAGCGCTGATGATTCATCTGCGTTAGCGGTGACGGAGCCTCAGACGCTGCAGGCCGCGTCCAAGGCTCCGTCAGCGAATGATGGCACATCGCGAACTGAATGAACATCCTCCAAGGCCGGTGATTCCATAATTTTTGCCAGGGGTTATATATACACTACCATTCAAAAGTTTAGGGTAACTTAGGAATTTCCTTATTTTTTAAAGAAAAACATTTTTTTCCAATGAAGCTAACATTAAATGATTCAGAAATACACTCTATAAATTGTTAATGTGGTAAATGACTATTCTAGCTGCAAGTGTCTGGTTTGTAATGCAATATCTTCATAGGTGTATAGAGGCCCATTTCCAACAACCATCACTTCAGTGTTCTTATGGTACTTTGTGTTTGCTAACTGTGTAAGAAGGCTAATGAACCCTTGTGCAAGTATGATAGCACAGCTGAAAACAGTTTGGCTGATTAGAGAAGCTATAAACCTGACCTTCCTTTGAGCTAGTTGAGAATCTCGAGCATTACATTTGTTGGTTCCATTAAACTCTCAAAATGGCCAGAAAAAAAGAACTTTCATGTGAAACTCGACAGTCTATTCTTGTTCTTAGAAATGAAGGTTATTCCATGTGAGATATTTCCAAGAAACTGAAGATTTCCTACAACGGTGTGTACTACTCCCTTCAGAGGAGAGCACAAACAGGCTCTGACCAGAGTAGAAAGAGAAGATGGCAGCTTTACGGCGTGTCCCCGTCTGTTCCCCTGCTCTGACGACAGCGCTTGCTTCCTCCCGGGCGCGCGCTCCCCGCAGCTCTCTCCATGCACGAGCACTTCCTCCTCTCTGAGCCGGTCACTCTTCCTGGTCATCTCTATGGTCAGGAGGACCCTGACCCGGGAGCTCCTCCCCATGCTCCCATATCAGGCCGTCACTCCCTAGTGACGCTGCCTGATCGTCACTTGCCTTCCCTTGTGCTTCTGGCCCCTCTTGCTGGCGTTCGCCGCCGCTACCTTCACGTCTCGTCCCCTGGCTTGCTCTCTCACATTTGTTACCTGTTCTCTTCTATGTTCCAGTGTTCCTGCCTTGCCAGCCCACAGCTCCAGTCTCCTGTGCTCCCGCCGCTCTACCCTGGTCCAGTCTCCTTTGTTCCTGCCGCTCTACCCTGGTCCAGTCTCCTGTGTTCCTGCCGTTCTACCCCGGTCCAGTCTTTTGAGTTCCTGCCTTTCTACCCCGGTCCAGTCTTCTGTGCTTCTGCCCTAGGTACCAGCTGCAGCGGTAAAAGTTTCCCCTGGGCCTGTCCCTAACACTCCCTGTATAGGGGGTGGTCCACCTGGTCCACTCGCCCAGGGGAGGTTCGTTGCCGTGGTCCAGTGGGTTCACCTTCAGGGTTCCTAACAATATCTGAGACTGGCTAATAAAAGGAAAAGATTAATATGGCCAAAAGAACACAGACATTGGACAGAGGAAGACTGGAAAAAAGTTTTATGGACAGACGAATTCAAGATTGAGGTGTTTGGATCACATAGAAGAACATTTGTGAGACGCAGAACAACTGAAAAGATGCTGGAAGAGTACATGACGCCACATGTCAAGCATGGTGGAGGTGATGTGATGGTCTGGGGTTGCTTTGGTGCTGGTAAAGTGGGAGATTTGTACAAGGTAAAAGGGATTTTGAATAAGGAAGGCTATCACTCCATTTTGCAAAGCCATGCCATACCCTGTGGACAGCGCTTGATTGGAGCCAATTTCATCCTACAACAGGACAATGACCCAAAGCACACCTCCAAATTATGCAAGAACTATTTAGGGAAGAAGCAGGCAGCTGGTATTCCATCTGCAATGGAGTGGCTAGCGCAGTCACCAGATCTCAACCCCACTGAGCTGTTGTGGGAGCAGCTTGACAGTAAGGTGCGCAAAAAGTGCCCATCAAGCCAAACCAACTTGTGGGAGGGGCTTCTGGAAGCATGGGGTGAAATTTCTCCAGATTACCTCAGCAAATTAACTGCTAGAATGCCAAAGGTCTGCAATGCTGTAATTGGTGCAAAGGGAGCATTCTTGGACAGAAGCAAAAAATTATTATTTCCAATAAAAATGTTCTTTTCAAACCTTGTCAATGTCTGGACTAGATTTTAAATTCATTTGTCAACTAATTTCATTAATAAATTATGAGTTTTCATGGAAAACACAAAATTGTCTGGGTGACCCCAAACTTTTGAACGGTAGTGCGTATGTGTATACCGTATATACTCGAATATAAGCCGAGATTTTCAGCCCATTTTTTGGGCTGAAAGTCCCCCTCTCGGCTTATATTCGAGTCATATACACCGGGGGATCTGAGGGGGAGGGGGGGCAGGGGTGTCAGGTCATACTTACCTGTCCTGACGCTGTCTCGAGCCCCCAGCTTCTCCGCGCTCTCTCGTCCTGCCTTCAGGGGTCACGTGGTACCGATCATTAAAACTCATGAATATGCGCATATTCATGAGTTTTAATGAGCGGTATCACATGACCGCTGAACGCAGGAAGAGAGAGCGCGGAGAAGCTGGGGGCTCAAGAGACAGCGTCAGGACGGGTGAGTATAGCGATACTCACCTGTCCTGGTCCATGGTTGCTTGCTGCTGTCTGTCATCGGTCAGTGACTCCAGACAGCAGAGGGCGCGGTGACGTGATTAGTGCGCGCCGCGCTCCCTGCAGTCAGAACGTCACTGACCGATGACATGGCAGATAGCGGTGAGCAGCCATGGACGCAGGACAGGTGAGTATCTCACACCCAGCGACGGAGAGGTATGTCATTTTTTTTATTTTTACATGCAGCAGCAGCGGCAGCACATGGGGGAATAATCTAAGGAGCTTCTAATGGGGTCAGCATATGGGGGAATAATCCAAGGAGCTTCTAATGGGGTCAGCATATGGGGGAATAATCTAAGGAGCTTCTTATGGGGTCAGCATATGGGGGAATAATCTAAGGAGCTTCTTATGGGGTCAGCATATGGGGGAATAATCTAAGGAGCTTCTTATGGGGTCAGCATATGGGGGAATAATCTATGGAGCTTCTTATGGGGTCAGCATATGGGGCAATAATCTAAGGAGCTTCTTATGGGGTCAGCATATGGGGGAATAATCTAAGGAGCTTCTTATGGGGTCAGCATATGGGGGAATAATCTAAGGAGCTTCTTATTGGGTCAGCATATGGGGGAATAATCTAAGGAGCTTCTTATGGGGTCAGCATATGGGGCAATAATCTAAGGAGCTTCTTATGGGGTCAGCATATGGGGGAATAATCTAAGGAGCTTCTTATGGGGTCAGCATATGGGGGAATAATCTAAGGAGCTTCTTATGGGGTCAGCATATGGGGGAATAATCTAAGGAGCTTCTTATGGGGTCAGCATATGAGGGAATAATCTAAGGAGCTTCTTACGGGGTCAGCATATGGGGGAATAATCTAAGGAGCTTCTTATGGGGTCAGCATATGGGGGAATAATCTAAGGAGCTTCTTATGGGGTCAGCATATGGGGGAATAATCTATGGAGCTTCTTCTGGGGACACCAAATGGGGGAATAATCTATGGAGCATTTCCCACCCTAGGCTTATACTTGAGTCAATAAGTTTTCCCAGTTTTTTGTGGCAAAATTAGGGGGGTCGGCTTATACTCGAGTATATACGGTATATATGTGTGTGTGTGTGTATATATATATATATATATATATATATATATATACACACACAGTATATATATATATATATATATATATATATATATATATATTTTTTTTTTTTTTCATTACATTTATTACTATTGGGAAAGTTGGATGCAGGAAAAAGACATCAATACTGATGATCTCTGTACAACACTGTGGAATATGATGGCGCTATATAAGCAACATGTTGAGAAATCCCTCGTTTTCTAACTTAAGATCGCATTTGATGCCACGTGCTATTGTTATCAGGCAGCATTCAAAATGGGGTGAGAAGCTGGACTGGGAACATCGGCCAAAATGAAACCCTTTTCTGCGCTCTCCTTATGTTTGAGCCTGAGACCTGCACCATGTACAGCCCTCGCTGCCTCGGGGTGCCTCGCCTGTCCGTGTAAAGTTGTCACAAGGTAAAAAATGGCTGCATTTACCTGGGATTTGGCGACAGATCTGTTATTGAGTCGCTGCTGTTTCCACTTTTTTTCTGCAGCGCAAAAAAAAAAAAGAAGACATTTATAAATGTTGTATGAGGAAGACGCAGAGAGGAGAGGAAAATACCTGCGCCAATGATTAATTTTCTGGTGATGAAAGGCTGGGAAGACAGCTGCTTAAGCTGGAGCAACAAAGGGAAAAAAAAAAAAAAAATTCGTCTGACGGAATCACCAGAGGTGAAACGCCGCGGCTCCGTGTATGTGGTTTCCATGGTGACCGGCGCTGGGAGATGAGCGCAGGAGATTCATTCGGCTCTGTAGTACAGGTCCATAAATCTAACTTGCAGAGGGAGCGCGGTATCGGCGCCTCTATTGTCGCCAGCCGCGTATCGCTCGGCTTCTGCCTCTAATTACAGGAGAGCAGCAGGAAACAATGAGGTCGTTATTAGCGGACAATGAAGTGAAGTAATTGGAGGTGCTCCCGGGCATCTGACCCCCGTGTTTATCTACCGCGGTGCAGGAGCTGCGGGGATGGACCAAGGGGAGATAAAAGAAGGCAATAATGGTGCCATAAAACGCAGGGCATGCCGCCTTCCGAGCATGCTAATCAGCACGCAATAAAATGTGCCGTTTCCAGGTTGGCAGTGGCGTTCATTGCACGTCCTGCCTGTTCGGATCTGGCTGCCTCTCTCGGGCTCCATTATTTTCATATAAACGCTTTTCGTCACCTCCTGTGAGGTCTGTCTGGGTTCATAATTCCGCAGCAACTGGCTGGAAATTCAGCTGCGAGTGATAAACTGGAGAGGACAGACCGGAATGTTAAAAAGCGCTCGTCGCTACGGATGTCACCGCATATAATGGAGGCAACTCTATCTTATTCCATAAATCACCCCTAAATGCTGTTCTCATGTCACTGTGGCGGCTGCAGACAGGAAATATCCCTTCCCCATCACAGAAATAGGGCACATTTATATTCTTTACACCCGGCGTAAGAGCCCATATTGTTGGCCAGAGAAGAGAAAGAGGAATCTACTATGTCCTGTCAAGTCGTCAGCAGCTGGAGTAACAGCTGATTTCTGGCCCCCCTGATGATCAGGCTCAGACTGACCAACCCCTTTAAGTGAGGGTTTACATGTGACATTAATTGTGCAGCGGGGTGAATGAGATTCTTATAGCGAACCTACCGTGACAATCCTTCCATCAAAGCAGAATTGGTTTTATACATGATGAAGCCTCAGTCATTATTCCCCTACTCCCTCTGCCACTAGGGGGCACTAACAGCACAGTGCAGAAAACTACATGTTAGGCTAAGATCACCGCTATGTTTATCAGACCAGCCCAGTCCATAAGTTGCATGCAGCACTGGTCTGTATAACAAGCGGGTGCAGGAGGTTCCTGCATTTACATGCACTAGTCTATAATTCAGACCGCACTAACGCATGCTGTTATTTTTTCCATGCAGACCTGAGGTCCATGTGGAAAACAGAAATCAAATCTGTAAGATATTACTGTTTGCAGACATACGCTGCTCACCTGAAAGCCTCGATGACCGTCTGCTCGGGTAAGTTTGGAGCCACTCGCTTAAATGCCCGCTTAAAGTCATCCAGGTTTAAAAATCCCCGACCTGTGGACAACGGTAGAAGCAGAAATGTTGTGGACCCCAAATATGGCGACCAGTCAGCCAGCAGAATACACGTATACTATGCATGGACGCATGGCGGCCCTCCTAGCAATCGTCCATTGTAGAACTTGTGGAGAGTGCATTATATTCATCATTGCCCCGACCTGAAAGATACAGGGGGCTACTCTGCAGATTATGGCTTCCTGCTATGTATCTTCTCATTACGGGCAGATAGAAAGCCAAGCATTACCTGCTGTGCAAAGTCTCTGCACTGATTGGGGATGGTGGGGCTGTGTATTATGGGACGCCAGCTCTTCTATACATACAGGTGCTTCTCACAAAATTAGAATATCATCAAAACGTTAATTTATTTCAGTTCTTCAATACAAAAAGTGAAACTCATATATTATATAGAGTCATTACAGAGTGATCTATTTCACATGTTTATTTCTGTTAATGTTGATGATTATGGCTTACAGCCAATGAAAAGTCATTATATCTGTAAATTAGAACACTTATAGAATCATAGAATCATAGAATCGTAGAGTTGGAAGGGACCTCCTGGGCCATCTGGTCCAACCCCCTGCTCAAAGCAGGATTCGCTAAATCATCCCAGTCAGATGTCTGTCCAGCCTCTGTTTGAAGACTTCCATTGAAGGAGAACTCACCACTTCTCGTGGCAGCCTGTTCCACTCATTGATCACTCTAACTGTCAAAAAGTTTTTTCTAATATCTAATCTGTGTCTCCTTATAACACCAGCTTGAAAAATGATTTCAAAATCCGAAATGTTGGCCTACTGAAATGTATGTTTAGTAAATGCCCTCAATACTTGGTCGGGGCTCCTTTGGCATCAATTACGGCATCACTGCAGCGTGGAATGGAGGCGATCAGCCTGTGGCACTGCTGAGGTGTTATGGAAGCCCAGGTTGCTTTGATAACAGCCTTCAGCTCGTCTGCATTGTTGGGTCTGTTGTCTCATCTTCCTCTTGACAATATCCCATAATTTTTCAAGCTGGTGTTATAACGTATTCTAATTTACTGGGATAATGACTTTTGGGTTTTCATTGGCTCTAAGCCATAATCATCAACATTAACAGAAATAAACACGTGAAATAGATCACTCTGTCTGTAATGACTCTGTATAATATATGAGTGTCACTTTTTGTATTGAAGAACTGAAATAAATCAACTTTTTGATGATATTCTAATTTTGTGAGAAGCACTTGTATATGATCTCTATCCAGGACTTGATCTCCTGCAGCTTCACCTCCCCCAGAATCGGGACAGGATGTATACTGCTGACTATGCAGCTTATAAAAGCTTAGTACACATTAAGAAAAATGTGTAGTTAAAAAAAGTCTAAGAATTTAGGAAAATATTCAGAATTGACCTCAGTGATTGATGCCTTTTAATGGCTAACTGAAAAGATGGTAACACATTGCAAGCTTTCCAGACTACTCAGGGCTCTTCATCAGGCATAGACTAATACAAAATCTGAAGAATCACAATTATCCATTAAAAGGTATCAACCACTGAGGACTCTCCATTCTGAATATTTTTCTATCTACTGGCTAACACGGTACAAGATATATATCTTTCATGTAAGAATTTAAGGGAAATTAGAGGAGAAAGTTACCTATTACTACAGAAGTTCCTGACCTCGAGGAGATCAATACTTACAGTGAGAATCAAACACTGAAAATATCTGCCTCTGGTCTCCGATGTTTGGCTGCACGCTGCCCTTCAGGGTCATCAGCTTCACAAACTCATCGGGTGTCACTTCTGTGGGGTAAGAAGACGACATTATTCTCTGTGTGTGAATGAGGTTTTCTAACGCTGATACCTGTATATTCAGTGATGTCCCAGCACTGTGTCAGAGCGCAGGATCCTAGACGAGAAGTGTCAATCATATTACAACAGCCCTGTTCTGCCTGTAAACAATGGGAGCGACACAGCGGCAGCCTGCGCAGAATCATCCTCCTCTTATTGTAGTGTGGTAGAATAAAACCTTTTACATCACAGGTGCAAGGTGTCAGAGACACTGGCTTCTGTGCATAACAGAAAAGACCACTGCGCTGTGAGTGTGCAGACCAATGCGCTGTCAGTGTGAAGACCGGTGTGCTGTCAGTGTGCAGACCACTGCGCTGTCAGTGTGCAGACCAATGCGCTGTCAGTGTGCAGACCAATGCGCTGTCAGTGTGCAGACCAATGCGCTGTCAGTGTGCAGACCGGTGCGCTGTCAGTGTGCAGACCGGTGCGCTGTCAGTGTGCAGACCGGTGCGCTGTCAGTGTGCAGACCGGTGCGCTGTCAGTGTGCAGACCGGTGCGCTGTCAGTGTGCAGACCGGTGCGCTGTCAGTGTGCAGACCGGTGCGCTGTCAGTGTGCAGACCCCTGCGCTGTCAGTGTGCAGACCACTGCGCTGTCAGTGTGCAGACCACTGCGCTGTCAGTGTGCAGACCACTGCGGTCACGACTGAATGTACGCTGATACACTGTGTTCACTGAATCCAAACTTCAGAGAATACACAGATTACAACTAAATCAGGGTATGTTCACATGACATTTTTTAGCAGCTTTTTTTTCCACACATGAAAAAAACGCAATTTTGGAAAGAAAAACACAGCGTACATACATGTTTTTTATACATTCAATTTAATGGGTTTAAAAAAGCAGCAAAAACACTGAAAGAATTGAGATGATGCTGTTTCAAAAAATACACAGCAACCCAAATAAAACAAGTAGAAAAAAAAAATACACAAAGTGAATAAGACATTTTTAAATCTCATTTACTGTGTTGCTACCAGTCAACGCTATTCAGGCAAATAAGCATGGAAAAAACACAGCAAAAACGCTATATGGAACCAAACCTTTAGGGTAGGTGCACACGGTTGGAAGCTGTGTACTTGCGCAGGGTCCAGATGTTACATCATCCGACGCCTGCGGATCACCCGTGGAGACGGACATGTAGTGAGTCTTTGCAGACCGCAGCACGTCTATTTATCTTGCGGAGACGCGATAAATGTCACCCGTACAATGTATAGGGACGCGGTGATTCTGCACAGTTCAGTGACCACATGCGGAATCACCTGTGTCCAAAAGCCGGCATCGCTTTGGATGGAGCGGACATGTGCTGCTCCCATAGTGCTGCTAATTCCTGACCGTGTGCACATACCCTTACATATTTGCCCAGCCTGGTCAGAAAATCCAAAAGGTGCTCTTCATCAGTAATAATAAAATTGCTGCAGATTTAGCAGCCGGTGCAGATTCTTCCCAGTTACCTCCAGTCCTGGACAGGCCCGGCACCATTGTGTCCACCTCGAGCTGAAAGACACAAGGAACCATATTCATGTGTATGGAAGCCTGGATCAGAGAAGCATTATTGACCACAGATCTACATAACTCGCATGACTCTTTACATATTATGTGAGGTTTTCTTCTGTATAAAAGCCCAAAGCAAAATCCAGAATTCTGCTGGTTCCCAGTTTACTAGGTAGCAGTGCCAAGTGGGAGCTCGGATAGTAAAAGCTAAATGGGACATGTCTCATACAAGGGATGGAGCTAAACTGCTGGCGGCTCAGAGAAGAATTGTGCATGGAGGAAAGAACATAGAACACTAGTCCAAGATGGGTATTTGTAAAGTTGCTGAAGACTAAATTGTGGCATTAACACTGGTGAGAAGAAAGTACATCAGGTCCATGTTCATTAGAAACACTGTAATCATCATCCATGAGCACAAAGGGAGTTGTAGTGAGCAGTAAACATACCAACAGCAACTAAAGCATGCAGGAATCGCTACACATCAGTGACTGTCTGCTGGACAACTGTGGTAATGCATGAGGGATGGCCATTTCTACTTTACAGCTTCGCCTATATATAAGTTCCATCACACCACCAAATACAGTCATGGCCAAAAGTTTAGAGAATGACACAAATATTATATTTTCACATGATCTGCTGGCCTTTGGTTTTTATGTGTGTTTGTCAGATGTCTTTATCACATACAGAAATATAATTGCAATCATATTATGAGTAGCAAAAGGTTATATTGACAGTTAGAATGAGTTAATGCAGCAAGTCAATATTTGCAGTGTTGACCCTTCTTCTTCAGGACCTCAGCAATTCTCCCTGGCATGCTCTCAATCAACTTCTGGATCAAATCCTGACTGATAGCAGTCCATTCTTGCTAAATCAATGCTTTTATTTTGTCTGAATTTGAAGGTTTTTGTTTGTCCACCCGCCTCTTGATGATTGACCACAAGTTCTCAATGGGATTAAGATCTGGGGAGTTTCCAGGCCATGGTCCCAAAATCTCTATGTTTTGTTCCCTGAGCCATTTAGTTATCACCTTTGCTTTATGGCAAGGTGCTCCATCATGTTGAAAAAGGCATTGTTGATCGCCAAACTGCTCTTGGATGGTTGGGAGAAGTTGCTCTTGGAGGACATTCTGGTACCATTCTTTATTCATGGCTGTGTTTTTAGGCAAGACTGAGAGAGAGCCCATTCCCTTGGCTGAGAAGCAACCCCACACATGAATGGTTTCAGGATGCTTGACAGTTGGCATGAGACAAGACTGGTGGTAGCGCTCACCTGGTCTTCTCCGAATAAGCCATTTTCCAGATGTCCCAAACAATCAAAAAGGGGATTCATCAGAGAAAATGACCCCAGTCCTCAGCAGTCCACTCCCTGTACCTCTTGCAGAATATCAGTCTGTCCATGATGTTTTTTCTGGAGAGAAGTGGCTTCTTTGCTGCCCTCCTTGAGACCAGGCCTTGCTCCAAGAGTCTCCGCCTCACAGTGCGTGCAGATGCACTCACACCTGCCTGCTGCCATTCCTGAGCAAGCTCTGCACTGCTGGTAGCCCGATCCCGCAGCTGAAACACTTTTAAGAGACGGTCCTGGCGCTTGCTGGTCTTTCTTGGGCGCCCTGGAGCCTTTTTGGCAACAAGGGAACCTCTCTCCTTGAAGTTCTTGATGATGTGATAGATTGTTGACTGAGGTGCAATCTTTCTAGCTGCGATACTCTTCCCTGTTAGGCCATTTTTGTGCAGTGCAATGATGACTGCACGTGTTTCTTTAGAGATAACCATGGTTAACAGAAGAGAAACAATGATGCCAAGCACCAGCCTCCTTTTAGAGTGTCCAGTGGTGTCATTCTTACTTAATCATGACAGATTGATCTCCAGCCCTGTCCTCATCAACACCCACACCTGTGTTAATGGAGCAATCACTGAAATGATGTTAGCTGGTCCTTTTAAGGCAGGGCTGCAATGATGTTGAAATGTGTTTTGGGGGATAAAGTTCATTTTCTAGGCAAATATTTACTTTGCAAGTAATTGCTGTTAAGCTGATCACTCTTTATAACATTCTGGAGTATATGCAAATTGCCATTATAAAGCAGTAGACTTTGTAAAAATTAATATTTGTGTCATTCTCTAAACTTTTGGCCATGACTGTACATGGCCGCGCTAATCACCTTGGAGGGTTTATATCCAAACATCATCACGACAGCCACCTTCAGGTCTTCTCTGCTCAGATAACCCTTCTTGCCGTCATCACAAGCCTTAAACACCTGCAGAGACCAATCAGAGGGAAAGTCACCAGCAATAATCCTAAAGACGAAACGTCCTTATACAAAGTGTCCTGAGGGCTGAGTCTGCGCTGTTATACAGTCATATCCCCCTTGTTCCTACGCAGATGTGTGGGTGGGTAAAATCACCGATCGGAAGCCTAGAAACATTGGGGGAGAACTGTGAAGAAGCCATTCGGCGCCTTACCCCTGACGTCTCCACCACATCTAGCTATCCCCGGTGACATCAGCAGCATAAAATGCTGCTATCATATTCGCTTTCTGCTTTGGCCGGGCTACTGCAGCATGAACCAGATTTTCTGCACGCAGTCAGCAGGGGACAATCAGCCGCACCTAGGCATGTTCACATGTGATATTTTTGCTGCAAACCGACCCCAGCGATAAACACTGCTGTGGATATCATTGTGAAAATGGTAAAGCCGCGACTTTAACCCTTTTCCTCCCAAAAGAGAGAAATCCAGGGTAACATCTGCGGCATATAAATTGAGCTGCTGCAGATCTGATATCCACAGTGACGGTCGGTTTTATTAGCCACAGTACGTCCATGACGTTTATTGCAATTTCCTGCACACTGCTGGAACAGAGAATCTGGTGCATTTGCGCCTCATGAGAACACACCCTAAATATTCTGCATCACACTGTACTGATCAAGGGACGATGTAGGGATCATTCAGACTGGTCCAGATACGCAGAAAATTTGGGGCAATAAACTTTGTGGATTACACGTGGATTTGTTGTAGATTTCATCCCATGCACCGGGCAGGGTGAAATCCACAGTTTTGCTGCTTCTGTAATATGCTGTGGATCCACATGGAAAAATCCAAAGAAAACTGCAATGTGTGAAACAAGCCCTAATGCCAGTGACTATGTCCAGGTTTTCTTTGGCGACATCAGTTGTACATGTATGTGACTGACGTGTGCAAGGAGCAGGCCCACGTGCTGCACCCAAGTCTAACTGCTGCAATCAGAGTTAGCTTCAACCTCGGCCAATTAACCTCTTAGATGCTGCTGTCAATCATGAGCATGGGGGAAGGTGTCTATTCTGCCCCCCAATTGCCCACTCCTGTGATTAGAATGGGATCCTGACAGGTAGGAGGCGATACTCTGGGCTCCTGATTCTTCGCTTCTCTCTGATATCTGGTATTGTCCTGTTTGTATCTACTCAAACTAATAAAATATCAGAGAATTTATCCCATATGGTAAAAGGCAAAACAAGAAAAAAAATGGCAGAATGGCTGGATCTGTGGTCACCTGAAATGCAAGAAAAAATAAAATAAGAATAGATGAGAAAGTGGAGCGGATGCCAAAATAATAATAATAAAATAAATAATAAATTTTATTTCTATAGCGCCGACATATTCCGCAGCACTTTACATTTCATAGGGGACTTGTACAGACAATAGACATTACAGCATAACAATAATCACATAGATCATAACAAATACCAAGAGGAATGAGGGCCCTGCTCGCAAGCTTACAGTCTATGAGGAAAAAAGGGAGACACGAAAGGTGGGTGGTAACAGTTGCCCTGATTGTATGGACCAGCCATAATGTTAAGTGTGTGTCAGTACAGACACAGAGGACTAATGGATGCATAAAGCATGTGGGAACATGATGCGGGGAACCTGGTTATGGTAAAACTTTTGGCTGTGTCACGCAGGGATAGATTAGGTTAATGTGTTGAGACGATAGGCCAGTCTGAATAAATGCGTTTTCAGGGCACGCTTAAAATTGTGGGGATTGGGGACTATTCGTATTGACCTGGGAAGTGCATTCCAAAGAATTGGTGCAGCACGTGTAAAGCCTTGGAGACGGGAGTTGGAGGTTCTGATTATTGAGGATGCTAGCCTCAGGTAATCAGCACAGCAGAACGCAGGGCGCGGGTAGGGTGGTATACTGAAACAAGGGAGGAGATGTAGGGTGGTGCTGAGCCATGGAGGGCTTTGTGGGTGAGGGTAATAAGTTTATACTGGATTCTGGAGTGGATGGGTAGCCAGTGTAATGACTGGCACAAGGTAGAGGCATCGGTGTAACGATTGGCGAGGAATATGATCCTGGCAGCACCATTCAAGACAGATTGGAGAGGGGAGAGTTTGGTAAGAGGGAGACCGATTAGAAGAGAGTTACAATAGTCGAGACGAGAATGAATAAGAGAAACAGTAAGAGTTTTTGCGGAGTCAAAAGTAAGAAAAGGTCAAATTCTAGAAATGTTTTTGAGGTGCAGATAACAAGAGCGAGCCAGTGATCGAATGTGGGGGGCAAAGGAAAGCTCGGAGTCAAGTATGACCCCAAGACAGCGGGCATGTTGCTGGGCAGTAATAGTGGAACCACACACAGAAATGGCAATGTCGGGTATAGGTACATTAGAAGAGGGAGGAAACACCAGGAGCTCAGTCTTTGACAGGTTCAGTTTCAGATATAGTGAGGATATGATGTTAGACACAGCGTTTAGACAATCTCCGGTGTTTTCTAGAAAGGCAGGCGTGATGTCAGGAGAAGAAGCGTATAATTGGGTGTCATCAGCATAGAGATGGTACTGGAAACCAAATCTACTGATTGTTTGACCAATAGGGGCAGTGTACAAAGAGAAGAGGAGGGGGCCTAGGACTGATCCTTGAGGAACCCCAACAGTAAGGGGAAGATGAGAGGAGGAGAAGCCGGCAAAAGATACAGTAAAGGAGCGGTCAGAGAGATAGCAGGAGAACCAGGAGAGAACGGTGTCCTTGAGGCCAATGGTACGGAGCATAGTGAGGAGGCGCTGATGATCCACAGTGTCGAATGCTGCAGAGAGATCCAAGAGAATTAGCATGGAGTAATGACCATTTGATTTAGCTGTTAGTAGATCATTAGAGACTTTAGTGAGGGCAGTTTCAGTAGAGTGCAAAGAGCGGAAACCGGATTGGAGAGGGTCGAGAAGAGAGTTATCAAAGAAATAGCGGATAAAACGGGAGTGGACCAGGCATTCCAGGAGTTTAGAATTGAAGGGAAGATTAGAGACAGGTCTATAGTTAGCGGCACAGTTTTGGTCGAGGGATGGTTTTTTAAGTAGTGGATGTATGATGGCATGCTTAAATGAGGAGGGAAAGATACAAGAAGAGAGAGAGGGGTTAAATATTTTAGTTAGGTGAGGGGTGACAGCAGGGGAAAGGAACTGGAGGAGATGTGACGGAAATGGGTCACTGGTGCAAGTGGTTGGGCGAGAAGATGCAAGGACCTGCTTACTTCTTCTGTGACTGGTTCAAAATCAAAGAGTGAGCTAGATGCAGTGGGGGAGAGAGGACAGTGCATGATATGAGGTGATTGGGAGATAATTTCCTGACAGATATGGTCAATTTTATCTTTGAAGTAATTGGCCAGATTGTCAGCTCGAAGCTCCGTGGTTGGGGCCTGTACTCTTGGGTTGAGTAGAGAATGAAAAGGGACAAAGAGACGTTTCGGGTTATTGGACAGTGAGGTGATGAGGGTGTTGAAATAGGTTTGTTTTGAGAGGTGAAGGGCAGTGTTGTATGTTCGAAGCATAAACTTATAATGGATGAAATCTTCGTGTAGATCGGATTTTCTCCACAGACGTTCGGCGCACCTGGAGCACCGCTGCAGGAAACGTGTTTGCAGTGTGTGCCAGGGTTGTCGCTGTCTGTGTTGTGGTGTTCTATGTATAGGAGGTGCAAATTCATCCAGGGCACTTCGAAGTGTTTCATTGTAATGCTTCAATGCAGAATCATGACATTAGAGGGAAGAGATAGGGGCCAATGAAGACTGCAAGTTCTTCATAAGTTTCTGGGTGTTAATGGCCTGTATGTTTCTATAAGTCTGGACAGTGGGGGTGACCTGAGCAGCCTGGCAATTCTTGATAGAGAATGAAAGAATGTTGTGGTCAGAGAGCGGGAGAGGGGAGTTTGCAAAATCATCCACTGCACAAAGCCGAGAGAAGACCAAGTCGAGGGAGTGTCCATCTTCATGCGTTGGAGAATTAGTAAGCTGCAAAAGGCCAAACGAGGAGGTTAGAGATAAAAGGTGAGTAGCAGATGGGGAGAGGGGAAGAGCAATGGGGATGTTGAAATCGCCCATGATGAGGGTAGGGATGTCACAGGAGAGAAAATGTGGAAGTCAAGTGGCAAAATGATCCAGGAACTGATGGGAGGGGCCGGGAGGATGATATACCACCGCCACTCGCATGGAGAAGGGGGTGTAGAGTCTGACGGCATGGACCTCAAAAGAAGGGACAACAAGTGAGGGTAGTTGAGGGATAACCTGAAAGGTACATTTGGTTGATGGGAGCAGACCAACGCCTCCACCTGCTCTATTGTCTGATCTTGGGGTATGAGAGAAGTGTAGTCCCCCATATGAAAGAGCAGCAGCAGCAGCGGTAGTGTCTGACTGCTGGATCCAGGTTTCAGTAAGAGCCAGAAGGTTAAGAGAATTAGAGAGGAAAAAGTCATGGATGAAGGAGAGTTTGTTACACACTGAGCGAGAATTCCAAAGGGCACAATTAAGAGAGACAGATGGCATGCAGGGAATATTAATTAGAGGGGTTTCTGAGTGTAGCATTTGAGGGGCTTGACTTTTTATAACATGGGGGACCAGGGTTGGGAGCAATGTCTCCCAAATAATGAAAGCAAAGCTCATAATGCAAAAAAAAAAAAAAAAAAAAAAAATCGCAATGATACAGCGCCATCAGCCAGAAGATGGAAATGTTATCTGCCCTGCATCGTGTCATCGAGAATTCGTGGAGAAAGGGAGCGGCCTTGGACCGCGTCACCGAGGAGAAAGAGAGCAACCCTTGACCGCATCACCGAGGAGAGAGGGAGCGGCCCTGGACCGCATCACCGAGGAGAGAGGGAGCGGCCCTGGACCGCATCACAGAGGAGAGAGGGAGCGGCCCTGGACCGCATCACAGAGGAGAGAGGGAGCGGCCCTGGACCGCATCACAGAGGAGAGAGGGAGCGGCCCTGGACCGCATCACCGAGGAGAGAGGGAGCGGCCCTGGACCGCATCACCGAGGAGAGAGGGAGCGGCCCTGGACCGCATCACCGAGGAGAGAGGGAGCGGCCCTGGACCGCATCACCGAGGAGAGAGGGAGCGGCCCTGGACAGCATCACCGAGGAGAGAGGGAACGGCCCAGGACAGAATCACCGAGGAGAGAGGGAGCGGCCCTGGACAGCATCACCGAGGAGAGAGGGAGCGGCCCTGGACAGCATCACCGAGGAGAGAGGGAGCGGCCCTGGATTGCATCACCGAGGAGAGAGGGAGAGGCCCTGTACCGTGTCATAGAGGACCCGTGGAAAGATGGAGAAGCCCTGGATCGCATCATAAAGGACCCGAGGGAAAAAGGAGCGGCCCTGGACCGAAACACTGAGAAGAAATGGAGCAGCCCTGGTCTGCGTCACTGAGTGTTAGGAACGGCGGAACGCACTAAATAAAAATAATAATAAAGTGTGTTCGCCGCTCGGGGTCCACCGTGCAGTAGGTGTTACAACCGCTGCTGAGTAATGGCAGACGTGCAATATGCACGGGTTCAACTTCACCCGAAGTGCGCAGAGCGGGCTCTGTTCACACACAGAGGTGCCGCAACAAAAACATACAAAAGGCTGAGCCTGATAGAGTCACAGGCCTCAGGTAAATGCACACACGGTATAAGGTCACAGGAGCAGGAACTAAGACAGAGGGGCTGCGTCCGTCTAGACGCACCGTGTGTGCGGCGTCGCTACTGTGAACGCCAAGGGCTGCAACTGCAGCACGGCGCAGGACACTGCTGCTGGACGACACAGCTACAAAGCAGGTGCTATGTCGGACGCTAGCGTAGAGGTGCGGAGTGCACAGTGGCCTAAGGCTTGCCACAGACTGGCGCAGACTACTGAACTAATTCCCTAACCACATGCGTAATATCACAGGGACGGGGTTTCATAAGAAGTTAGTCACCAGAATCATTCACACATAGCAGTATAGTCTATACTAGCGCATGGCGGAACGGCCATGCTCGCTTTTTATAGCAGTGCGGGACTTTCCAGATCTCCAAGATGGACCAATGAGATCTGGAGCAGGACCTGGGCACATGACTCCCGATCTCCAATGGGAAACCATCTCATGAGCATGCTGAGTAGGAGGACAGAGGGACTTAGCCCCTGGAGAGATTTGCTGCGAGGCAATCTCCTCTGCGGTAGATAAAGAGCAAGAGACCGCAGAATGTAAGGGTCTGGATTCCTGCAGAGCAGATGCAGGAACCGGACTCCTAAAACTGAGGACCCGGAGAGAGGTAGTGGCCCTGGTCTATGTCACCGAGGACTCACGGAGAGAGGTAGTGGCCCTGGTCTATGTCACCGAGGACTCACGGAGAGAGGGAGCGGCCCTGGACTGCGCCACAGATGACCTCAGAGAGATGGAGCTGCTCTAAACAATACACAGAGTATCCATCTGCTCCATGTATCACCTCACTGACCTGATAATACAAGTGCATCTCACAAAATTAGATCATCAAAAAGTTAATTTATTTCAGCTCTTCAATACAAAAAGTGACACTCATATTATATAGAGTAATTACACACAGAGTGATCTATTTAATGTGTTTATTTCTGTTAGTGTTGATGATTATGGCTTACAGCCAATGAAAACCCAAAAGTCATTATCTCAGTAAATTAGAATACTTTATAACACCACTTTAAAAAAAGATTTTAAAATCCAAAATGTGGGCCTGAAGTGTTATGGAAGCCCAGGTTGCTTTGATAGCAGCCTTCAGATCGTCTGCGTTGTTGGGTCTGGTGTCTCTCATCTGCCTCTTGACAATACTCCATAGATTCTCTATAGGGTTAAGATCAGGCGAGTTTGCTGCCAATCAAGCACAGTGATACTGTTGTTTGTAAACCAGGTATTGTTACTTTTGGCAGTGTGGACAGGAGCCAAGTCCTGCTGGAGAAGAAAATGTCCATCTCCAATAAGTTTGTCGGCAGAGGGAAGCATGAAGAGCTCTAAAATTTCTTGGTAGATGTCTGCGCTGACTTTGGTCTTGATAAAACACAGTGGACCTACACCAGCAGATGACATGGCTCCCCAAACCATCACTGATTGTGGAGACCTCACACTAGACCTTGGAAATCAAGGTCCCAGAGTCTGGAGGAAGAGTGGAGACGCACACAATCCAAACTGCTTGAGGTCTAGTGTGAGGTTTCCACAAACAGTGATGGAGTCTTCCCCGGCAGTCACTGGCCGTCAGCCCATGACTTCCATGTAGTGCGGATTATCGGAGGTTCCGGACTACAGGTAGTGATGGTGCCTACCGGTGCGGAGCGGTTACCTGCAGGATCTTCCTCCTCTCCCGAGCTGCTCCGGCACCAGACATGTCTCCTCAGATCCCTGAGAGCAGAGGCCGCGTCACCATAGCAACCAAACATCCAAACCAACCGCGCAAATAGAAGGATACGACTGATTTGTCGCTGGTGAGTGACGTAATTGTAAACAACGCAGCTATTGGCTACCTGTCCACTCAGCGCAGTCCCTGTCAGGAGCCGTTATATCGTCACACACAGCGGAAAACTGCGCCCGGGGCGGCCGATACAGCGGCTCCCGTAACACTGAGGGACAGATATAACCGGAGAGCACCGGGAAGGGGGGGTTGGCAATGAGTAACTCGGCTGTGACGTCTATTTGTGTCGCCGGCTGGTGACGTAATTGGACAGCGACAGTAGTGGAGCTGAGCTGGAGAATGAGCAGGTGACAGCGAGGAGCTGAAGTGATCACAGGAGCTAAAGAGAGGCAGAGGAGGAGGATGGAGGGGCTGGGTGAGAAGGATCTAGGAGGAGGATAGAGGGGCTGGGTGAGAAGAATGATGGAGAAGCTAGGTGAGAAGAAGGAGGGGCTGGGTAAGGAGGATGGAGGGGATGGCTGGTGACGAGGAGTAGGATGGAGGGGCTGGGTGAGGAGGAGATGGAGTGGCTGGAGGAGGAGGATGGGAAGGGTGAGGTGGATGGAGGGGCTGGGTGAGAAGGATCTAGGAGGAGGATAGAGGGGCTGGGTGAGGATTAGGAGGATGGTGGACCTGGGTGAGGAGGATGGAGGGGCTGAGTGAAGAGAAGGATGGAGAAGCTAGGTGAGGAGGATGGAGGGGCAGGGTGAGAAGGAGGATGGGAGGGGCTGGAGGAGGAGGATGGGAAAGGTGAGGTGGATGGAGGGGCTGGGTGAGAAGGATCTAGGAGGAGGATAGAGGGGCTGGGTGAGAAGGATCTAGGAGGATGGAGGAGCTGGGTGAGGAGAATGATGGAGAAGCTGGGTGAGGAGGAGAAGGAGGATGGAGGGGATGGCTGGTGAGGAGGAGTAGGATGGAGGGGCTGGGTGAGGAGGAGGTGGAGGATGGAAGGGCTGGGTGAGGAGGATGGAGGGGCTGAGTGAAGAGAAGGATGGAGTAGCTAGGTGAGGAGGATGGAGGGGCAGGGTGAGAAGGAGGATGGGAGGGGCTGGAGGAGGAGGATGGGAAAGGTGAGGTGGATGGAGGGGCTGGGTGAGAAGGATCTAGGAGGAGGATAGAGGGGCTGAGTGAGAAGGATCTAGGAGGATGGAGGAGCTGGGTGAGGAGAATGATGGAGAAGCTGGGTGAGAAGGAGGATGGGAGGGGCTGGGTGAGGAGGAGAAGGAGGATGGAGGGGATGGCTGGTGAGGAGGAGTAGGATGGAGGGGCTGGGTGAGGAGGAGGTGGAGGATGGAAGGGCTGGGTGAGGAGGATGGAGGGGTTGGAGGAGGAGGATGGGAAGGGTGAGGTGGATGGAGGGGCTGGGTGAGAAGGATCTAGGAGGAGCATAGAGGGGCTGGGTGAGGATTAGGAGGATGGTGGACCTGGGTAAGGAGGATGGAGGGGCTGAGTGAAGAGAAGGATGGAGAAGCTAGGTGAGGAGGATGGAGGGGCTGGGTGAGGTGGATGGAGGGGATGGCTGGGTGAAGAGGAGTAGGATGGAGTGGCTGGAGGAGGATGGGAAGGGCTAGGTGAGGTGGCTGGAGGAGGAGGATGGGAAGGGCTAGGTGAGGTGGATGGAGGGGCTGGATGAAGAGGAGGGGGATGGAGGGGTCGGGGAGAAGGTGCTTGTGCAAGTTCACGGGGAGGAATGGTGACATGGTAATTTTGCACTTCATACATTTTTACAGCAGACTTTGGCATTTCACACTATTCGTTGATTGCACTAATGGTGTGAAATTATTTTTGCACATATTTTAATTCCGCCTGGGCACAGACAAAAATCTGAACTTTTTATCCAGTGCATGTGACTGGGCCAAAACCTCACCCCCACATTATATGCTGAATATTAGCAATTTAGGTGCAAAATCAGCGCCCAAATCCCCCTCACACCCTGGAGGTGTGAGCAGATGAGAAGTCTTGCTGTGCAGAAGATTGATTAGGGTCACGCTGCATGTAGAGGGCTCTCTGGATCTGCTGTCTTTGGCTTTGTTCTCATAGAATTTCTTGGAGCGTATCTGCTCCGGTATCCTCCTGAAAAACTCGCTGTTCATTTCTATGTGAAATCCACTTTGCTGTTCCTATGAGGAGTCTTTTGAGTGTTTTTTTTCAACTTTAGGTTTTGACATTAGAATGTGCTTATAACTTTGAAGTGTCTGCTAATGGATCCGCTCCACACTAGACACTGATAGATGGCTGCAAAAAAAAAAAAATCCACAGAAAGAAATGTCTCCTGGAGCATTTTACACTACACAGCTCTTAGGCCGTGATCTGTATTTGTGCTTTTTTTTTTTCTGGAGTAAAAATTGCTTTGTTAGTGAATTTTGTGTTGGCCCCATATTAATTATTTGGAAATGTTTAGAATGTTGCAGAATTTTTGTCTAACTTCATTTCAGCCCCCTGGTGCAAATGTGAATCAGCCTCATAGTTTTTTGCATCCCATATGGCGAGTGATTCTATAGGGTTTTTTTCCATGGGACTTATCTGCTCAGAATTTGCTGCACGTTTTTTTCTTTTCATGGTAATTTTGCTTTGACCTCCACAGGATACGTTTTTTCCTCAGCATGTGGATGAGATTGCCTAAAATATGCACCTGTTCAGGCAGTGGTGGTTCATAAGGCACTGGTTTATGTCTTATAAGCAATATTTTTATGTCCTTAGAAGCAATATAACCTCACACTATAACTCATGATGTCGCTTACAGGAAAAATGTCTGAATTTCTAGGTTATTATAAGCACCATATTAAAGCTGGGGCTCAGAGCCGTAATTGTGAAGCCTGGACGTGTGGGCTTTATCTTGACTTTCTGGTCCTTGTCACTGTGCTGTGCCATACCAAGCTTTAGGCCAATTATGTCTTATTTGCAATCTCTACTCCCCTACCACCTGATTTACCACCTGCAACAATCAGAACATCATAGGAGTTACAGTTTTGCAACCATTGGAGACTCGCAACTTAGGGAGCACTGTCTTACATTGTAACTGTGAGGCAGGGCTGTGTAATCATCATCAGTATCTGTGATAGGAGTTTCTGTTCCTCCTGTAGATATCCTATGTGATCAAGTCCTTGCAACTTCACTATATGAGAATTTCTGGTTACTCCTGAAAAGAGCATGATGTTAGGTAATTGTCAGTGGGTCCAACTTTTTGTGACCCCATACAAAAGTTTCCAACTTATTTGTTTTTCTTTTACGAACCTCAATCTCTTCACCATGATGAAGCCTGCAACCCACCACTTCTCAATGGAGCCTTTTTTGTAAAATGTACCTCTATTTTCTCTCCATTTGTCTCCTGTTCCCGTAGACAAGTGCAATAATCACCAAACGAGTCTGTTCTGCTCCTGCATCGATCCCTAGCGTGGGGTTTTTGTGAGTGTCTGTGACCCGGGCAGTCGGTTTTTACTTTTCCCGGTGCCGTTCCATTCCCACCCCCCACCCGGTTCTCAAGATAAATAAGTGATTGCTCTGCCTGCGGTGATAAGCGGCTGCCACGGTGCTGGAAACATTTCTTGCCGGAGTCTCAGGTATAATGATCGGCGTTGTCTGGACTTGAGGCTACTCTCGTTCTCCAGCCCCGGATTCGTGCGACTCGTCAGCAGATGGCAGAGACAGAACTCGACACTCAATGTTCTTACGCTGCTGACGCCTGGGACCTGGAAGAAGCCAAGTGGGATTGATTTCCTCATCAGCGGTGGAAAGTATCGGCAGAAACAGATGTTGTTTATTAATAATGTCAGTCTGTAGCCATGTACATGGCGTTAATAATGCAGCGCCTCCGCTACCTGCCCCAAACTCTGCTGTGATTGATGCAGCTGCTGTTTCAGGATTATTTGGCTGCTTAAGTACAAAAAAAATAAAAAATCACCTTGCGAATTTCTCTTGTGCCAAACCAAAGTAATCATTGTGCAAGCAGTGACGCCACCACATTCACAATACCATCTTGAGGCTTCCGCTTTTTGTCACTAGCTGACCAAGCCTAAATGTACTGCTAATCCTCCTTTAACCTTTTAAAGGGAATGTCCACACCCTTATTATTCTTCTAAAAGATGGCCCAGAAAGCAAAAAAAAAATCTTTCACCGATTACCTCGATCCTCTACTAATGTGGTCCACCCCGCCTGCCAGCCTTCACGCTTTCTCTTCTGGCACAATGGTCATGTGATGTACTACAGCCTATCAATAGTGCATTGATCACCCCTGCAGCCTGTGATTAGTTGCAGTGGTCACATGCCCGTTCATCCAGAAGAGGAAGCAAGGTGTCGGGAACTGTAGGAAAAGGAACAGCACAGGATCAGTGTCTTGCATAGTCGGTGTATAAATCCTTTTCTCGTTTTACAGGAGTTCGGCCTCCCAGCAGAGTAGTCACGGCAAGTGGACTTTATCCAGCAGTGAAGATGAGTCCGAGGATCTGGGGACATCTTCTACCTCAGCACCAAAGGTGAAAGCCAGAGCCAGTCCCCAACCTCAGTACCCCTGCTCTGACGCCAGGAAGGAATCCTACAAGAGGAAGTCCAATCCTCTAAAGTTCAAGGAGATCTCTGGTAAGGAGCCATCACTACCCAAGAAGCTAAAAGTGGACAGAGAGGACGCAGGTTGGCGTCTGTCAAGCAGCGAGGACGAGTCAAAGCCGGAAAAGACTGTAAAGTCAGAGAGAGATGGGGCATCTTATAACAAGCAGGCGCCAAAGCTGCAGGAGGAAAGTGTCCATGACAAATATAGGACCCCTAGTGACAATCAGGACCCCTGGGACGTGCTGCAGGCTGGCGAGCCTTTCCGCTTTTATTTGACAAAAGTCACAGGAATAAAGCCCAAATACAACACAGGAGCGCTCCACATTAAAGGTGAGTTACTGTCACTAATATCAACTCCCTGCCTAAAAGGGCCTGCCGGAATTATGCTGGCACCCTGGGTCCTACTTGCTGGGGTGATGCCGGCTCCCTGAGTCTTCCTTGCTAGGGTGATGCCGGCGCTCTGGGTCCTCTCTCTGCCAGAATGATGCTGGCGCCCTAGCTCCTCTCTCTGCGGAATGATGCCAATGCCCTGGGTCCTTCCTGGAGTGATGTCAGGGCCCTGAGTACTCCTTGCTGGGTTGATGCCAGTGCTCTGGATCCTCTCTTTGCCAGGATGATGTCGGCGCCCTGGTCCTCTCTCTGCCAGGATGATGCCAACGCCCTGCGCCCTCTCTCTGCTGAGATGATGCCAGCGCCCTGGGCCCTCTCTCTGCCAAAATGATGCCGGCGCCCTGGGCCCTCTCTCTGCCAAAATGATGCCGGCGCCCTGGGCCCTCTCTCTGCTGGGATGATGCCGGTACCCTGGGTTCTCTCTCTTCCATGATGATGTCGGAGCCTGGCATCTCCCCACTTTCCCCCTCCGGGGGTGATCTGATTGCATGGTGTGTGTCCATGTTATACGCTTGAAGGTATATTCTGCATCCACCATGATTTTATACTTCAGTCATTTTTCTGTATTGGCAGATATCCTGTCTCCGCTCTTTGGGACTCTGGTGTCTTCAGTACAGGTGAGTCCCTATTATGTCCGGGCAGGTATACAGAGAAGCAGGGTATATCTGTTATATCAGAGTGTAGTACACTGATATTACCGGTGCAGAGTCTCATCTCTGGCCTTAATATTATGGCTTTCCTCCGTTTCACACACTTCCTAGTATTACATGTGCCCTCTGTTAGTTTCCTGCTACAGCTCCATTCCCCTCTTTCCTGCCGCGTACTTGCTGTAATTCTGACATATTTTGGGGACAGATTCAGTGATGATGATATGTCATACACACGCCGCTGTCGTCTTCACCTTAATTCTACCTTTTTATTTTGCAAGTTTAACTACTGTATCGATGTGCCCTGGTTGATGACACAGTACCCAAAGGAATTTCGGTGAGTCCTTCATGTTATCTATTTGTTTTGGACATTTTTTAAAAATGACTAAAGTATTATCTGTTTCTAGTCACTGACAGGCAAGCAGTGTGGGCTCAGACATTTAGTTTTCTCCTTGGTTTCTTCTTTCGTATCGACAGTAATAAACCATTGTTGATTGTCCATGGTGAGAAGCGGGAATCCAAAGCTCGGCTGCATGAAGATGCTCATCACTACGAGAACGTCCGGCTCTGCCAGGTACCTGCCCTGTGATTACATATGTATTGCTTTACTGAAATGTCCGGGCAGGCGGTGAGGGGGCAGTTACCTACAGCCTCTTTATCGCCTATGCTGTCAGTGACAGGAGACAGAGACTGAGATTCTCCTGTGTGACCACTAGAGGGCGCCGCACTGTCGCTATTACTGAACGCCGTGCACGTCCACTCTTGCTTCTCCAGAGCCGCGTCACCGCTGTGAATCCACAGGTAGAAGTTCTTGTTACATACGTCGGTGTCCCAAAATATCTGATCATCCAGTTTCTTTTCAAGATTTCCAGGTTAATTCCATTATTTTTCTGTAACTTTACTAACAGGTTGTTCCTTCCCTAGGCCCGGCTGGATATGGCGTTCGGGACTCATCACACGTAAGTGATGCACACACCTGTAGAGTGCCCCTGTAAGAACATGGACTGCTATATGAGTCACCCAGGGACCGCACGAAATTAAGATCACAGACTCTGGAAGTTTTCTTAAAGTTTCACATTCCCAGTGTGCAAGCCATAGAGAGGGATTGCCTCAGCTGCATGATGGGAGTTGTAGTTTTTTGTAACATCTGAGGAGCCTCATGGCATCTGCTGTAAGATCTCTCCTGTTCCCCGGGAGAAATAGTCAGATGTTTCCATCCCTCCGGGTAAGCAGGGCATGCTGATGTAGTAGTTCTGCAGCCACTAGAGAGCCGTGTCTTGGAGAGCGATGCTGACTGGTGTCCTTGTATCATTAGAAGCTGGATTCAGATTCAAGCGTGTCTGTGGGATGTCAGAGCTTGGTGGGAGTTTTTGTTCTACAGCCAGTAGTAAGTCAAGTTTTAGAAAGTGCTGCTGTCGGGTATCCTCGGCTCCTTGAGATACAGTTGAAATCAGAAGTTTCCATACACTGTATGAAGACACATCTGCATGTTTTCTCAATATATGACATGAAATCAGAATAAACTTTTCCCGTTTTAGGTCAATTAGGATTACCATAATTATTAATATTTGCCAAATGCAAGAATAATGAGAGTGAGAATGTTCTAAAGGGAACCTGTCACCAGGTTTGGCAAATATGAAATACGGCCATCACCTTTCGGGGCCATCACCTATAATGCTGTATATTGGTCCCCAACCTGACCTGTAAGTGAAGAAAATTAGCTTTTATTACACACACCTGCGGGGCGTTCCGGTCAAAGGGGTGTGGCTCTTCTTTGTCCGCCACCTCCCTTCATCTTACGATCGCTGTCCTTTTGCTTGTTTCAGGTGGATGACGCATACTGCATCATCCACAGTCTCCTCGGCATCGTGCTCCTGCGCAGGCGTACTTCTCTGGCCTGTAGGGCAAAGTACTGCAGTGTGTAGGCGCCGGGAAAGGTCAAAGAGTACTTTGCTCTGCCCTTATGCCGAGGAGACTGTGGACGATGTAGAGACGTGTCCTCCACACGAAGCAAGCAGGAGGACGGCATCGCAAGAAGAAGGGAGGTGCTGGACCAAGACCTGAGGCACCCATCTGACCAGGTTATTTTTCTTCTCTTAGAGGTTGAATCGGGGCTTATATACAGCTTTATAGAGTGCTGTATATCAGCTCCGAAAGGTGATGGCCGTATCTCATATCGGCCAAACCTGATGGTTCCCTTTTAAAGCATTTTAATTACTTACTGAAAAGTCAAAGTTTTCCATCCATTTCGTTAGTATTTGGTACCATGGCCCTTAAACTGAATGACTTGGGTCAGACGTTTGGGATATCTTTCCACAAGCTTCTCACAATAGTTGGTCACTAAGATTTTGCCGAGTGCCGACATATTCCGGTGGAGGAAAGAGGCGGAGGGAGATGGGGACAGGCGCAGAGATCCTCACTGCACAGGTGCCACATTCCCAGCACCGTAGTGTGAATATATCATAACACACTGCGGGGCGGGAACTATGGCCTCCGCTCCACGCAGGCGTGAGATCATTACATCACCTGATGTAAGTTCCCGGGCAGCGCGCACGGCGCATGCCCGAGAAATGTTGGCAGAGCGCAGACGCCGGGCATGTAACAGGAACACAGGAGGCGGCGCACAGACGCAAGAGGGAGATGATTGACGGCTCTGAGGCGCTTGACACCGGTGGAGAAAACATACCTCCGGGACACAATAGAGGTATGGCGGGCAATTTATAAAAGTCTTTATTTCAGCGTTCCTAGGGATAAGAAACATAAGAGTCACCTTCACAGAGTGCAGCCTTAGTGCTGCTGAAGGTGGCTCTTTTACTTAAAAAGGCTCTGGGGGGGGGTGACAGGTTCCCTTTTAAAGACATCCACAGGTGTCTCTAATTAACTGAGATGTTGCCAAAAAAAAAATACCAGAAGCATCCAAACACATGACATTATATGGGCAGTCCAGAATTGTTTGAAGGCAAGGTAATCTTAGTGTATGTAAACTTTTGACTTTGCAGTAAGTAATAAAAATTTCTTAAAACATTCTCTCTATTACTTTTCTTGCATTTGGCAAATATTAATAATAATAGCAATCCGAATTGTCCTAAACCGGGAAAGGTTTATTCTGATTTTATGTCAGATATTGAGAAAAACGTGCAGATGTGTCTTTATATAGTGGATGGAGACTTCCGGTTTCAACTGTATCTCCAAGGGCAGAGAATACCCGACAGCAGCGCTTTCTAAAATGTGTAGAACAAGCACTCCCAGCAAGCTCTGACATCCCACAGACACATCTGAATCCAGCTTCCTGGGATGTCTTTTTATATAGAGTATGGAAAGTTCTGGTTTCAACTGTAGATTCAGATTTCGAAGTCTGTGTGACCGGAGGGCGCAGGCAGCGGAGGATCTCACAGATGATGGGATCACGCCGTGTTGTCTTCAGTTTCCAACAAGCCGTCCAGCGAGGGGCCCAGCACCATTGTGCACGGCTCGCTCTGATCCAGGCCCACAGTATTATAATGTTTTCTGTGACTCCTGCAGGGATTGTTTAGTCTTGTCACAGCACACTGCTTGCTGTCAGTGAATGGAAACTAGTAGAGTAGGTATTGGTGTGCACTCAAGGTCACTGTAGAAGCGAGGTGCTGGTAGAACGGACCGTGGTGGTCCCTGAAATAAGTAGCAAAAATTCACCGCACACTCTAATGAAATAATTTGCAACCAACAGTGGAATTTTATTTTTGACAAACAGATAAGTGCCAAGTTACAAAAATTGGTCCAAAACCCAGTAAAATAGAAACATCCGACATTTCGACCCTTCAAGAGGAATGGGAGCCAGGGATAGGGAATAGCCGTATATAAGCTTCCATGCGGGTAATGGTAGGCTGTAAATAAATGGTAACTGGAGGATGTGAAGTGTACCATGTAATGATAGGTAATAGATAACCTTAAGAGGCTTGAAAAGGCAGGCCCGGTAGAGTCCTGTGCAATAAAAGGCGTTGCTTTTTGTGTGTAATATTTTTCGTATCCGGTATGGTAAGGTATATGTACTGCTGCACACTTATAGTCAGAGTAGTGCCAATCATAGGTGGCCAGCGGTGGAAACTGCGTCCTGAGGCTGTAGGACCGTCCAGTATATGCTTGCACCCTGCTCCCCTGGCTGGCCTGGCTTGCAGGGCACAAGCATATCCCGGACGGTCCTACAGCCTCAGGACGCAGTTTCCACCGCTGGCCACCTATGATTGGCACTACTCTGACCATAAGTGTGCAGCAGTACATATACCTTACCATACCGGATACGAAAAATATTACACACAAAAAGCAACACCTTTTATTGCACAGGACTCTACCGGGCCTCTTAACCCCTTCATGACCAAGCCTATTTTGACCAGGCCATTTTTTTGCAATTCTGATCAGTGTCCCTTTATGAGGTAATAACTCAGGAATGCGTCAACGCATCCTAGCGATTCTGAGATTGTTTTTTTCGTGACATATTGGGCTTCATGTTAGTGGTAAATTTAGGTCGATAATTTTTGCGTTTATTTGTGAAAAAAATCAGAAATTTTGCAAAAATTTAGAAAATTTCGCAATTTTCAAATTTTGAATTTTTATTCTGTTAAACCAGAGAGTTATGTGACACAAAATAGTTACTAAATAACATTTACCACATGTCTGACACTTTACATCAGCACAATTTAGGAAACAAAATATTTTTTTGTTAGGAAGTTATAAGGGTTAAAAGTTGACCAGCGATTTCTCATTTTTACCACAAAATTTACAAAACCATTTTTTTAAGGGACCACCTCACATTTGAAGTCACTTTGAGGGGTCTATATGGCAGAAAATACCCAACAGTGACAACATTCTAAAAACTGCACCCCTCAAGCTACTCAAAACTACATTCAAGAAGATTATTAACCCTTTAGGTGCTTCACAGGAACTAAAGCAAAGTGAAAAGAAAAAATGGACATTTTAATTTTTCCAACAAAAATTTTCTTTTAGCATCAATTTTTTCATTTTCACATGGGCAACAGGATAAATTGGATCCTAAAATTTGTTGGGAAATTTCTCCTGAGTACACCGATACCTCATATGTGGTCATAAACCACTGTTTGGGCGCACGGCAGGGCTCAGAAGGGAAGGAGCGCCATTTGACTTTTTGAATGAAAAATATGCTGGAATATTTAGCGGTTGCCATGTCGCGTTTGGAGAGCCCCTGTGTGCGTAAACATTGGAGTACCCCCACAAGTGACCCCATTTTGGAAACTAGACCCCCCAAGGAACTTATCTAGATGCATAATGATCACTTTGAACCCCCAGGTGCTTCACAAATTGATCTGTAAAAAAAAAAAAAAAAAAAAAAAGTACTTTTTTTTTCACAAAAATTTTCTTTTAGCCTCAGTTTTTTCATTTTCGCATGGGCAACAGGATAAAATGGATCCTAAAATTTGTTGGGCAATTTCTCCTGAGTACACCGATACCCCATATGTGGTCATAAACTACTGTTTAGGCGTACGGCAAGGTCCGGAAGGGAAGGAGCACCATTTGAATTTTTGAATGGAAAATTAGCTCCAATCGTTATCGGACACCATGTCGCGTTTGGAGAGCCCAATTTTTTTTCCTGAAAAATGATTTTTTAGCACGCTATTTTTAATTTTCACAAGGCTAACAGGAGAAATTGGACCACAAAAGTTGTCCAGTTTGTCCTGAGTACGCTGGTACCCCATATGTGGGGGGGAACCACTGTTTGGGCGCACGGCAGGGCTCAGAAGGGAAGGAGCGCCATTTGACTTTTTGAAGTACAAATTACTTCTAATCTAAGCGGACACCATGTCGTGTTTGGAGAGCCCCTATGTACCTAAACATTGGAGCTCCTCCACAAATGACCCCATTTTGGAAACTAGACCCCCTAAGGAACTTATCTAGATGCATAGTGAGCACTTTGAACCCCCAAGTGCTTCACAAAAGTTTATAACGCAGAGCCGTGAAAATAAAAAATAATTTTTTTTCCTCAAAAAAGATTTTTAGCCAGCAATTTTTTTTTCACAAGGGTAGCGGGATAAATTGGACCCCAAAAGTTGTTGTCCAGTTTGTCCTGAGTACACTGGAACCCCATATGTGGGTGGGGACCACTGTTTGGGTGCACGTAGGGGCTCGGAAGGGAAGTAGTGACATTATGAAATGCTGACTTTGATGGAATGGTCTGCGGTCGTCGTTACGTTTGCAGAGCCCCTGATGTGCCTAAACAATAGAAACCCCCCCACAAGTGACCCCATTTTGGAAACTACCCCCCAAGGAACTTATCTAGATGCCTGGTGAGCACTTTGAATCCCCAAGTACTTCACAGAAGTTTATAACGCAGAGACGTCAAAATAAAGAAAACATTTTTTTCCACAAAAATAATATTTTAGCCCCCAATTTTTTATTTTCACAAGGGTACCAGGATAAATTAGACCCCAAAAGTTGTTGTCCAGTTTGTCCTGAGTACGTTGGTACCCCATATATTGGGGTAAACCACTGTTTGGACACACGTCAGGGCTTGGAAGGGAGGGAGCACTGCAAAATTGGCTGGAATCAATGGTTGCACCATGACGCGTTTGGAGACACCCGTGATGTGCCTAAACAGTGGAAACCCCTCAATTCTAGCTTCAACCCTAACCCCAACACACCCCTAATCCCAACCCTAACCATAACCCTAACCCTCTTTCCAACCCTAACCCTTTTTCCAACCCTAACCCTAATGGAAAAATAAAAATAATTTCTTGATTTTATTAGTTGTTCCTGCCTATGGGGGTGATAAACGGGGGGTTTATTTACTTTTCATTCTATTTTGATCACTGTGAGAGTTTATCACAGTGATCAAAATGAATGAAAGGAAATTGCAGCCGGCGGGCGCACTGCGCATGCGCCCGCCATTTTCCAATATGGCAGCGCCCATGGTCCGGGACCGCGGGACACCGGGAGCCATAGCGGCACTCGGTGAGTACCAGGAGGTGGGGGGGGGGGCGATCGGAAGGCGGTGGGGCAGATGATGACAGCGGCGGCACATCGCCGCTGTCATTCAGTGGCGGGGGGCAGATCACCCCGTTAACCGGTGGGGGTCGGATCGGTGTCACCAGCCACGTTCGATGCTACAGCAGCGTCGGATATGGCTGGATTGTAATATTTCAGCAATTTTCATTGATGAAATGTTACTATCGCTCTGATTGGCTGTTTCACTTTTAACAGCCAATCAGAGCGATTGTAGCCACGTGGGGGTGAAGCCACGCCCCCCGTGGTGAAGTACAAAGCCCCCTGCATCTGCGGGTCGGGTGACCTTTCAGTGACCTAGGTCACCCGACCCGCAGGGGGGCTTTGAAGTCATGACACAGGGTATGCGTCATTGGTCGGAATGGCACCGACTTTCATGACGCATACGCTGTGTCACTGGTCGTGAAGGGGTTAAGGTTACCTATTACCTATCATTACATGGTACACTTCACATCCTCCAGTTACCATTTATTTACAGCCTACCATTACCCGCATGGAAGCTTATATACGGCTATTCCCTATCCCTGGCTCCCATTCCTCTTGAACCCAAGTAAACCCCATGATTAATACCCGGAAGGGTCGAAACGTCGGGTGTTTCTATTTTACTGTTTTTTTTACCAATTTTTGTAACTTGGCACTTATCTGTTTGTCAAAAATAAAATTCCACTGTTGGTTGCAAATTATTTCATTAGAGTGTGCGGTGAATTTTTGCTACTTAGTGAATGGAAACTAACCTGCCATAAGCCAATGCTCACAGTTGAGGGTGGGTTTGCTTCCATTGTGTCCAGTCTCCTGGAGATAAATAAGCAGCAAAGGTCCCAGCCCTGTGGTGATGGTTCGCTACAATGTGTCAGTCTGCAGGGCTCCGCTCACGGAGAATTGTCTGCACTAGACATAATGTAACAAACCCTGAGCAGTGCTGTCACTGTATTTGATGAAACCAGCAACTCCTCAAAGGGGTTTTGCAATTTCTCTTCACAATTGTGAATTATATCCGGGATAATCGAATGTTTCTTGTCTCTTAAAGGAAAATGATGCTGCTCTTATATGAGGAAGGTCTGCGGGTCGTCATCCACACAAGTAACCTGATATGTGACGACTGGCACCAAAAGACCCAGGGGTAAGAACAACCCAAAATCCCAGACTGCTAACTGTGACCGGCTATACACAGCGGCATCTCATAATCCAGACATACTGATAATCTGACATCCAGTATTCTGGCTGTAGATAGATGAAGAAGGTATAAGGTGTGTGGTCTCTTGTCTGACCACATGTCATTATATTATATCGTGGTGTTATCACCAGGGGGATGGGATGCTAACCTCTCAGGGTACGGTCCCACGGTCAGTAATCGGCAGCGCTTTGGGAGCAGCACATGTCCACTGCGTCCAAAACGCTGCCAGCTTTTGAACGCAGGTGATTCCGCATGTGTTCATTGAACTGTGCGGAATCGCCGCGTCCAATACATTGTATGGATGAGATTTATCTTGCGGTGACTCGCGTCTCTGCAAGATAAATTGATATGCTGTGATTTGGAAAGATGCAACGCATGTCCGTCTCCGCAGGTAAGCCGCGTGCGTCGGCGCACGCATAGTGGACATGTGAATTCTTGAAATCCCATCCACTGTGCTGTAACATCTTGCCGCTGCGGATGTACACAGCGTTTACTGACTGTGGGAACATACCCTCACACTACATACAAGCAGGCTGTCAGTAGTCATAGATAGGGAACTGCAGTATAGTATCAGGAGCAGCGAGCGTCTGATATTACTCCAGTGCGTCTGTTACATCTTGTGTCTGCCTCGCCTCCCGCTATTGTCCTCTCAGCAGGTTACAGCTAAAAGCTTTTCGGTTTTCGTGGCAGCAGCCTCCGCACTCAGTGTCTTCAATCACATCAATCACTTCTGACTCTTTCTTCCTTTTGTCTTCGGCTTTCTAGTGACTGAGCAACACAACGTGACATATTTACCTGCCATTGTGTTATGTCCTGCCACTCCGCACCAGGGTACTATAGTGTTTGGGGAGGATCGGCAAATATCAGGGTATTTGGAAGGTTATAGTTACAGATATGCGGCATTCTCAGTAATGTCACCGCTGATTTCCGGTGATGGATAGGCGACATTCTCAGTGATGTCACCGCTGATCTCTAGTGATGGATAGGAGGCATTCTCAGTGATGTCACCACTGATCTCTAGTGATGGATAGGATGCATTCTCAGTGATGTCACCGCTGATCTCTAGTGATGTATAGGCGACATTCTCAGTGATGTCACTGCTGAGCTCTAGTGATGGATAGGAGGCATTCTCAGTGTTGTCACCGCTGATCTCTAGTGATGGATAGGAGACATTTTCATTGATGTAACTGCTGATCTCTAGTGATGGATAGGAGACATTTTCATTGATGTAACTGCTGATCTCTAGTGATGGATAGGAGGCATTCTCAGTGATGTCACCAGTGATCTTTAGTGATGGATAGGAGGCATTCTCAGTGATGTTACCGCTGATCTCCAGTGATGGATAGGAATCATTCTCAGTGATGTCACCACTGATCTCTAGTGATGGATAGGAGGCATTCTCAGTGATGTCACCGCTGATCTCTGGTGATGGATAGGAGGCATTCTCAGTGATGTCACCGCTGATCTCTAGTGATGGATAGGAGGCATTCTCAGTGATGTCACCTCTGATCTCTAGTGATGGATAGGAGGCATTCTCAGTGATGTCACCGCTGATCTCTGGTGATGGATAGGAGGCATTCTCAGTGATGTCATCGCTGATCTCTAGTAAGGGATAGGAGACATTCTCAGTGATGTCACTGCTGAGCTCTAGTGATGGATAGGAGGCATTCGCAGTGATGTCACCTCTGATCTCTAGTGATGGATAGGAGGCATTCGCAGTGATGTCACCGCTGATCACTAGTGATGGATAGGAGGCATTCTCAGTGATGTCACCTCTGATCTCTAGTGATGGATAGGAGGCATTCTCAGTTATGTCACCGCTGATCTCTAGTGATGGATAGGAGGCATTCTCAGTAATGTCACCGCTGATCTCTAGTGATGGATAGGAGGCATTCTCAGTTAATGGACATCCCCTTTAATTTAAATTCTCCAGAAATTGCTGTAGTTTCCAATCTAATTATCTATTCTCTCCCTGTTTTCATTATCTCTTCTTTCTTTTAATGAATGAACTCCTTTTTTTATTTTATTAGGCTTATACAGCTGATGATCTAGTTGCAATGTGTCAGTGACAATCCTCTGTGAGCCCAACGGTACAGTAGAACATATCTCTCCTATTCTGGATCCCGGTCTTGTCTCCCACACTGATACTTTGTAACAAACACATGAGTTGTATGATCTGATTTAGCCCTCTTTCACACTTCAGTTGTTTGACGTCAGTCAAAATCCGCCGATTTTTTTGGTGGCTGAAACGGATCCGTTTTTTACTCTTTGGCGGATTTCAACTGAAGTGGGAAACAGGCCTTAGGCCTGTTTCCCACTTCAGTTGTTTGACGTCAGTCAAAATCTGCTGTTTTCATAAAAAAGCGGATCCGCCATCTTTTTGGCTGATCCGTTTTTTTCCCATAGACTTGCATTATGACTGATGGTCGTCCGTTGCATCCGTTTCTTGACGGATCAGAAAGAATTTTAGCGTCCGCCAGCTGGAGTAGACGGCCAAAGGAACGTTTTTTTCCAGCAGCAGACCACTATTTTAAACTGTGCATGCCCAGAATATTTTTCCTTTCATGTATTTTAACCCTAAATAGCGTTCTGGAAGCGGCGAAAAAAGTGTGTCCGTTGCATCGGTTTGTTACATAGCGGAAACGGATCCGTTTTTTCACACTTTGGCGGATTTTGACTGACGTCAAACAACTGAAGTGTGAAAGAGGCCTTAGTTGTCGACTTCTGCATATAACCCAGAATGTTCCTCTTCACTGACAGCAAGCAAGAGTTGTTAGAATTGTTGTGGGATTGCCAGGTATTGTGTATCCGGTGGTGCAGCTCTGTATGGGTGATACAGGCCGGCTTCTCTCCACGTTCTCGGTGTACTTCTGCCCCCACCTCAATACCTCCGTTCTTCCTCAGGATCTGGCTGAGTCCTCTGTACCCCAGACTGCCGGAAGGTTCCTCCTCATTAGCCGGTGAATCAACAACCAACTTCAGGTCGGACTTGGTGTCTTATCTGTCCTCATACAACTCTCCGAGCCTCAAGGAGTGGATAGATATTATTAAGCAGCACAATTTATCCGAGACCAGGTCTGTACTCACTGGCTTTATATAGGGGGTCAGGGCTGGTATATTGTCCACAGGTAGCCATTGTATTCACCGGGGACCCGGCTGCCCCTTGTCCATGAACAAACTGATGTCATTACATAGCAAATCAAGCATGGTAATCCTCGCATACTATGCTTGTCATATGTGGGTCACTTACCATGGTTGTTTTCTTCCAAAATTAACGCCACCCCTATCCACAGGTTGTGCCTGGAATTGCATCTCAGCCTCATTAATTTATTGAACTCATGGACACATGAGACACTGTTTCTGAAAAGAAGACAGACTTTTTTTTAATTCTGGACATTACCTTTAATTACATGGTTTGGCTCGGTTTTGGGCACTCTAGCCCCAATTTTTACATGCTATTCTTAAAGAAGAATGCACGAAGATGCGCCAAATTTATTAGCACGTGGTCTTCTCAATGAATTTTTGCATCTTTCTGCCCCCGTGCGCCATCACGGGAAACGTACTCCAGACAGGAGCTGGCAGACATTACTGTTGTAATTTAACTTTTTCGGCATAAGTTTTAGTGGGTTTTTGAACCGTGCTCGGCCCCATCATGTTTACATAGGCACAGCTGCAATCCTTTCTTTTTATCCTTTTATCAGCACTTTTTCCGGTGATTTCTGTTGAAACAAAATGTTTACAAAGCCGCTGGGTGAATAATGTCAGTTTCTAGATCTTATCACAGAATTCTTGTGAAAACTGTTAGATGAATCGGCACCGATGTGTTTTATTCTGGTGATTGTCTGTTACAGGGTGTATTTGGTCGGGTCAACACCCGGTAGGTTCCAAGGAAATGATAAGGATAAATGGGGACACTTCCGTTTAAGAAAGGTACGTCTCCTGTGTACATGGGTTTTTTGTCACCACATGTGGTAAGTGGTGTGATCAGACCCTTCTACAGGACAATTACGGGACCAGGTGGATGTCTTTTATCTCTTGCCCAAATTAAACTAATGTTACACTCCACGACATCAGTACTCATTTCTATCCTTTTGTAGATGTTAAGGGAGAAGTGCAGCGCCGTCGCTGGCAGGGAATCTTGGCCCGTGATTGGCCAGTTTTCCAGCATAGGCTCAATGGGGTCCGATCAAAGCAAGTGGCTGCATTCTGAATTCAGCGAGAGTATGAAGACCCTGGGGAAAGGGGTGAAAACTCTACCACATTCAGAAAACCCTCTACAACTGGTAAAGTATTATACTCCAGAGCTGCACTCACTATTCTGCTGGTGAAGACGCGTTATACTTTGCAGGGATGTTTTTTTGACGGCTGTGCCTTACCTTGCAGATCTACCCGTCTGTGGATAATGTTCGGACCAGTCTGGAGGGATATCCTGGTGAGTGATGAAGACGCTGGTGCCTTGACTGCTCCTTCTAGTCTGTAGGGCAAGGCAATAATGTAACTCAAGTCCTGCACTCCCTTCTCTCTGCACATTTTACCCCAAACCATTCATTTCCATTGTACATGCCTTTTGCAGACAGAATGGCAAGTTGTTGTGCCTGCTGGGGAAGCCTTCTTGTCCGGGGGCCACAGTCAGTGAATGTTCCCCATTCTCTGGGCCGGGTGTTGGCTGCACCCCCTGTGACCATAATCATTACTCCACTGCGCCATGCAGCTCCTCATTTCCAGGTTGATATTTTGTGTTCTCTGCTTCTCTTCATGTTCTCCTGACGTTGTCTTACAGCTGGTGGCTCCCTGCCTTATGGTATCCAGACCGCTCAGAAGCAGCCATGGCTTCACACCTATTTCCAGTAGGTAACACTGAACTATACATCAATTTAGTTCCTTTTTTGTATGTTAAATTGAAAATCAGAACTCTTGAAATTTGTATTGGGGCTTTTTTAGACTCCTATTTCCTGATCTGTCAGGAAATCAACATTATTCAGGCCCTACCTATTGTAGTGAAGCATCTACTGAGTGTGCTCAAACGTCAATGTGTAGGAAGGTGAAGCGGGTGAGCTGTGACATTGTCTACTTTGACTGGTGTATCCTTTATCTGCTTTGTGTTATTAGTCATTGTAATTCTGGCTCTGATGATAAGGAGCCTGTTGAAAACTCTTCTTGAAAGAGCAGGAAATAAGAAGCAGTCGCAGATTGTTATCCATGGATAATACTGAATTCTTGCACTGACCCTGCTTCTTTTTATTACAGCAAATGGAAGGCAGAAACTTCAGGCCGCAGCAGAGCCATGCCCCACATCAAGACTTACATGCGGGCATCGCCGGACTGCCAGGAGCTGGCATGGTTCCTAGTGTCGAGGTAGAAAGCTATGATTATATAACGTGATACAACCTCATATTTGTCACCTATCCCAACCTCACAGATCTGTGTAGATAATTTAATGGATGTTGCCTGCAGTCCTATGTAAGGATAGGTTCACATTAGCGTTTGAGTCCACAGCGTATCATCCGCGTCTGCAAACGCATGTTTACGCAGTGTTTTTTTATCTGCATTATCTTATGCATGATAGAAAATGTGAAACCAGCCTAACACCACAGATAACACATTGATAACTCTCAGCATACAGATAATGTAATGGATGTCACATGCAGTCCCATGTAACGCCACAGATAACACAATGATCATTCACTTCCATTACTCCAGATGTACTCTAGTGAGGCACGTGTTGTACCGATCCTAACAACAACTCAATCCCTTGACCTTCCTGCAGTGACTTCTTGGGTTGTCGGCCGGTCGGTATTCCACCGCAGTTCTTGTGTTCGCAGCACCCATTGTCCTGACACAAAGCGTCCCCACGGATCTATACCGCCTTTATGTAAGCTGTGCGCGTAGCACAATGCCGGCTCTGCTGTACTCGGGAGTATATTTTATTTTTTTGCTTCACTTCCTAAATAAATGGAATAAAGACAATAAATGGCGCCCCTGAATGCTGCCAATAATTTCCTGCACCTGCCGATTCTCCGGACGTCCCGCTGAGCTCTTGTTGAAATCTTTGTAGCTTAACCTCTTAGAGCAAATGTCGCTGGGGTCCTCCTGTGTGCAGCGGACCTTGTATAGGCTATGTACAGTACTAGGGTATCTCCGTTTATAGAAGATGGTAGGTTCAAGACCCTAAAAGGGACTAAACAATAGAGTAAACAATATAAAAATATTAGCCACTTGTCCTGCAAATAAAGCAATGTACAGCAATGTCAATGGGGAAAATAAAAAGTTACAGCTCTCGGAAGGAAGGAGAAAATGGCTCGGATCTTGGCTGCACGCAGAGTATTTTAAAGGAACAGTGTCTTCATAAACACAGGACAAATCTGTCAAGTTCGTTTAACTTCAGAAATGTACAATGATGTAGTAGAGCGGAGTCTGTCGCCTGGCCCATGTCGGTGAGGATTGTGGACGTGCGAAGTGTATTCTGCCATCACACGGGAGAAGGTCAGAGCTCAGTGACACATGGCTGCTCTATATACTGCATTGTAACGCAGCTTTCCTAGCACAGATCTCTAAAGTTACACGCTGGTGACCAAAAGCTGCTCCCCATAGTCTCCAAAATGGCCTAATGTAGGGTATGGCTCGTGGTCCAAACTGTTGGCAAAATACTGGGGAACTTTCAGCAGTAATTTGATGGTTTGGGTGTAATTTTTTTTTTTTTCTTCAGTTGCCGCTCCTTTAAGCAGCAGCACGAGGTCCTGTGTACACGGAGGTGTCAGTTGCTCTCGGCTGGAGTGTGGCTCAGCGGCTTATGTATCTGAAGAGTTTGGAGCGGCAGGCAGTGCTCTCATCCCAAGTTTCCATAGCGATGGCAGTGAGATTTCCCGCAGTCTTTTATAAAAGCTTCTCATTATGGTTTTTCTTTTTTAATTGTAAAGAGTAACAAAAAATGCAAAACATCATCCTGCAATAGTTGGCGTGTGCCACCATTCACTATCAGGCACTGGGATGGGTTTGCTAAGAGTCCATGACCGAGGTTCGTTTATAATGCTATGTGGTTTGCATGTTGACAAGCAGTGGGTGAGCGCTGCTTATCTGCGGAGGATTGTTTTCTAGGAAATGCACTTCACAAGTAAATCTGTATAACCACTACACTGCATTACTTATCCTGTATTATACCCCAGAGCTGCAATCACTATTTTGCTGGTTGAGTCACTGTGAACATACATTACATTACTGATCCTGAGTTACATCCTGTATTATACCCCTGAGCTGCACTCACTATTCTGCTGGTGCAGTCACTGTGTACACACACATTACATTACTGATCCTGAGTTACATCCTGTATTATACTCCAGAGCTGCACTCACTATTCTGCTGGTGCAGTCACTGTGTACACACACATTACACTACTGATCCTGAGTTACATCCTGTATTATACTCCAGAGCTGCACTCACTATTCTGCTGGTGCAGTCACTGTGTACATACATTACATTACTGATCCTGAGTTACATCCCTCATTATACTCCAGAGATGCACTCACTATTCTGCTGGTGCAGTCACTGTGTACATGCATTACATTACTGATCCTGAGTTACATCCTGTATTATACCCCAGAGCTGCACTCACTATTCTGCTGGTGCAGTCACTGTGTACACACATTACATTACTGATCCTGAGTTACATCCTGTATTATACCCCAGAGCTGCACTCACTATTCTGCTGGTGCAGTCACTGTGTACACACATTACATTACTGATCCTGAGTTACATCCTGTATTATACCCCAGAGCTGCACTCACTATTCTGCTGGTGCAGTCACTGTGTACATACATTACATTACTGATCCTGAGTTACATCCTGTATTATACTCCAGAGCTGCACTCACTATTCTGCTGGTGCAGTCACTGTGTACGTACAGTGCCTTGCGAAAGTATTCGGCCCCCTGGAACTTTTCAACCTTTTCCCACATATCATGCTTCAAACATAAAGATACCAAATGTACATTTTTGGTGAAGAATCAACAACAAGTGGGACACAATTGTGAAGTTGAATGAAATTTATTGGTTATTTTAAATTTTTGTGGAAATTCAAAAACTGAAAAGTGAGGCGTGCAATATTATTCGGCCCCTTTACTTTCAGTGCAGCAAACTCACTCCAGAAGTTCATTGTGGATCTCTGAATGATCCAATGTTGTCCTAAATGACTAATGATGATAAATATAATCCACCTGTGTGTAATCAAGTCTCCGTATAAATGCACCTGCTCTATGATAGTCTCAGGGTTCTGTTTGAAACACAGAGAGCATCATGAAGACCAAGGAACACAACAGGCAGGTCCATGATACTGTTCTGGAGAAGTTTAAAGCCAGATTTGGATACAAAATGATTTCCAAAACCTTAAACATCCCAAGGAGCACTGTGCAAGCGATCATATTGAAATGGAAGGAGTATCATACCACTGAAAATCTACCAAGACCCGGCTGTCCCTCTAAACTTTCATCTCAAACAAGGAGAAGACTTATCAGAGATGCAGCCAAGAGGCCCATGATCACTCTGGCTGAACTGCAGAGATCTACAGCTGAGGCAGAACAGTCTGTCCATAGGCCAACAATCAGTCGTACACTACACAAATCTGGCCTTTATGGAAAAGTGGCAAGAAGAAAGCCATTTCTCAAAGATATCCAGAAAAAGTGTCTTTTAAAGTTTGCAGCAAGCCACCTGGGAGACACACCAAACATGTGGAAGAAGGTGCTCTGGTCAGATGAAACCAAAATCAAACTTTTTGTAACAATGCCAAACGATATGTTTGGCGTAAAGGCAACACAGCTCATCACCCTGAACACACCATCCCCAGTGTCAAACATGGTGGTGGCAGCATCATGGTTTGGGCCTGCTTTTCTTCAGCAGGGACAGGGAAGATGATTAAAAATGATGGGAAGATGGATGGAGCCAAATACAGGACTATTCTTGAAGAAAACCTGTTGGCATCTGCAAAAGACCTGAGACTGGGACGGAGATTTGTCTTCCAACAAGACAATGATCCCAAACATAAAGCAAACTCTGCAATGGAATGGTTCACAAGTAAACGTATCCAGGTGTTAGAATGGCCAAGTCAAAGTCCAGACCTGAATCCAATCGAGAATCTGTGGAAAGAGCTGAAAACTGCTGTTCACAAACGATCTCCATCAAACCTCACTGAGCTCGAGCTGTTTGCCAAGGGAGAATGGGCAAGAATTTCAGTCTTTCGATGTACAAAACTGATAGAGACATACCCCAAGCGACTTGCAGCTGTAATCACAGCAAAAGGTGGCGCAACAAAGTATAAGTTAAAGGGGCCGAATCATTGCACACCCCACTTTTCAGTTTTTGAATTTCCACAAAAATTAAAAATGACCAATAAATTTCGTTCAACTTCACAATTGTGTCCCACTTGTTGTTGATTCTTAACCAAAAATTTACATTTGGTATCTTTATGTTTTTGAAGCATGATATGTGGGAAAAGGTTGAAAAGTTCCAGCTGCACTCACTATTCGGCTGGTGCAGTCACTGTGTACATACATTACATTACTGATCCTGTACTGATTCTGAGTTACATCCTGTATTATTCTCCAGAGCTGCACTCACTATTCTGCTGGTGCAGTCACAGTGTACATACATTACTGATCCTGAGTTATATCCTGTATTATACTCCAGAGCTGCACTCACTATTCTGCTGGTGCAGTCACTGTGTACATACATTACATTACTGATCCTGAGTTACATCCTGTATTATACTCCAGAGCTGCACTCACTATACTGCTGGTGCAGTCACTGTGTACATACATTACATTACTGATCCTGTACTGATCCTGAGTTACATCCTGTGTTATACCCCAGAGCTGCACTCACTATACTGCTGGTGCAGTCACTGTGTACATACATTACTGATCCTGATTTACATCCTGTATTATACTCCAGAGCTGCACTCACTATACTGCTGGTGCAGTCACTGTGTACATACATTACATTACTGATCCGGAGTTACATCCTGTATTATACTCCAGAGCTGCACTCACTATTCTGCTGGTGCAGTCACTGTGTACATACATTACATTACTGATCCGGAGTTACATCCTGTATTATACCCCAGAGCTGCACTCCCTATTCTGCTGGTGCAGTCACTGTGTACATACATTACATTACTTATCCTGAGTTACATCCTGTATTATACTCCAGAGCTGCACTCACTATTCTGCTGGTGCAGTCACTGCGTACATACATTACATACTGATCCTGAGTTACATCCTGTATTATACTCCATAGCTGCACTCACTATAATAATGCCAGATCCCGGATTTTGTTAGCAGCTTGCGGTGCAGTTCTGCAATGACTGTAGTTTGTCCCTTGCTGATTTTCCTGCGCAGAGAGATACATTACTCTGTGGGTTTCTAAGCAACAAGCAGCTAGTTGCAGTATCGGCTCCGACCTCCGGGGAGTGGAGGGTGTAATGGAGCTGTGGGTGGCTTTTATATCTGTCCTCACCCCCCCACCCCGCTGATGACATCACGAGGTGCTCGATGTGACATCACTACATTGTATCACTGTGTAGAGGCTGGACCTGTCTACTCTGCCCCAGCCTTCATGGACTGTGTGGCCCCTGTAGAGCCTCTTCACAGCCTGCATTGCATTCTTCTCCATGGACCTGCACAGTACCTCCTCTTACATTAGCCCCATTGTCACCCAGCTTTCCCAAGAACTGTTATACGGCGAGTGATATAAATATTGAACACATCAACAGTTTTCTAAGTAAAACTATTTGTAAAGCTATTATTGACATGAAATTCTCACCAGATGTCAGTAACCACCCATCCAATCCACACAGGCAAAGAAATCACCATAGGTGTCTATAAATTGTGTAATAATGAGAAACGACACAGAGAAACGTTTTGAACACATTACTGAAATGTAGTCAATACTTCGTACAAAAGGCTTTGTTTGTGATGAAGCTTCAAGACGCCCCATGTATGGAGAAACTAGTCGCAGGTGTGATTTTGGCCCATTCTTCTACACATCCTGAAGATCCCGTGGGCTCCTATGATCTCTGAGCTTTTAGCTCCTTCCATACATTTTCTATTAGATTCAGGTCGGGTGATTGGCTCTGCCATTGTAGCAGCTTTATTTTCTTTCTCTGAAACCAATTGTGCGTTTCCTCTGCTTTGTGTTTGGGATCATTGTCTTGCTGACATGTCCACCCTCGATTCATCATCATCCTGGTAGATGGCAGCAGATTTTTATCTGTAATGTATCCATACATTTTTACATTCATTCTTCCTTCAACTATATAAAGTTTGTCAGTGCTGTATGCTGAAAAACAGCCCCACACCACGATGTTCCCACCTCCACACTTCACTGCTGGTATGGTGTTTTTGGGCTGACAGGCAGTGTCTTTTGGCCTCCAAATATGTTGTATTATGGCATCGAAAGAGCTCAATTTTGATCTCATCTGACCAGACTATATTCTCCCAGTATTTTTACCAGCTTGTCTAAATCTTGTTGAGCAAACTTTTAACGTGCTTGATCATGCTCTTAGTTTAGCAGTGGAGTCTTGCGTGCATACAAGCCATTTAGGTCTAGTGCATTACTTATTTTTTCCATGAAACAATTGTACCTGCTGATTCCAGGTCTTTCTTTAAATCTCTAGATTGTCCTTGCCTCTTGATAATTCTTTTCTCTCCTCAGTCTCAAATCTTGCAGGGAGCAGCTACTTGTGGCCCATTTATGATGAAATCTTGCGGGAAATACCTGGTCGTGGCCGGTTTATGATGAAATTGTGTGTTTTAATTTCGGGATTAAAGCCTCAGAAGTGCTCACTGGAACCATCAGTAGTTTACAAATTCTTCTGTGACCAATGCCATCTGTATGTTTTTCAACAATAAGGTTGTGAAGGTCTTGGGACATCTCACTGGTTTTCCCCATCATGAGCTGTTTCTTGTGCGACACATTTTTATCGGCCATCAGATGAACCAGCTGATATTATTTGTCACCAAATGGCAGGATTGCTTTCTAGTTACATTTCAGCGGGTGTCAGGACTTTCCAGGAATTTTTTTAAATTTATGAAAATCTATGATGAGATCTTTGCCTCTGTGGATTGGATGGGTTGTTACTGACATCTGGGGAGAATTTCATGTCAATAGCACTTTGACAAATAGATTTACTTAGAAAATTGGTGACTTGTTCAATTCTTGTTTTGCCCACTGTATACACCTGAGCAATTATAGATATACAGGACCTAGGTCAGTTAAGATTTTATTGATGGTAACAAGACGCATTGTGAGGGGGGAGGAGATACTGAATTCTCATCCAGTTGCCTGGAGTTGCCCATTTAGCAGTTTTCTTTGAGATTGCAGAAAACTGTATGGTGTTGCTATGGCAACAGCTGTTTTGTTGCGGTTTGTAACATTCCATATCACTAAGTTCTTTAGGCGCGAGGAATCCGGTATCACGGTAATGAGGCGTAACTGCAACTTTTCCACTTGTTTACCCGCAGTCCCAGAAATGCATTGACAAGCGCACCTTATCAGTGACTGTAAACACTGTTTAAACAAAAGTGCTCAATTCCTGCACAGACTTAAAGGAGAGGTCCATTAGACAACATAGATCACTCGTCCATATCATCATAGGTGATAATTGTAGGATCCCTGGGGTCTGACCGATTAGACCCCCACCCATCATGAGAATAGGGGTCCCAGAGTGAGCACAGCTCCAGTCACATGTTATAGATGGAGGTCGCTTGCATTGACCCCATTCATACAGCGCAGTCATAGCCCATGTCATCAGGATCTGAGGAGGTGCCAGCAGTCATACTGAGGGATTGTGCATTTATGGTCCAGCCTCTTTACACTACTCACAACTGAGGGTTTGTTACAGTTGTATATTGTGCAGACAAATGAATCCCTAATAGTTTGCACTGTATCAGTCTTCGATCCCAGTATTATCCACACTGGCTGCAATAGTAACAATCCCTCAGCTGTGAGAAGTGTTAGGATTTTCCACCATTTGATGTAATCGAGAGCTTCCATCCAATTTGCAGTGCTTTTCAATATTTGGGTCCTGATGTCTGCTCTGAAGGGTGAATCTGCATTTTAGTCTAATCATAGTGTTGTAGTGCGCAGCCATTCTCGCGTCCTCAGTGTCTTTCTCAGCCACTGATATACATGGGTGTATTAAAGGACCTCTGCTGCAAAATGCAGATGATCAGGGAACGCAGACTCTGCAATCGAGCTATTTTCAGTTGTAGCTTGTGCAGTTGGGACACTGCTGGGGAACGTGACTTTTTCCACTGATTTATCTGGAACCAGAGTCAGTGTGTTTCATGCTGTTGCGATGTGCTTGACAGGTTGTCATGTTGTGCATTGACCACATCTAATGCGAGTGACCTTTTCAGCTGTAAAACAATGCAGCGGATATGGATACATGGGAGGTGGAGGGGGTAGTGACATCACCAGTCATTGATCAGAGGGGCACCGTACACTGCGCAGACTGCCCTGTACCTTCTGTGCAAAACTGCACCACAGCTCTGCTTTTCCACTCTCCTGTGCAGATCCAGGCCTATGGCCCTAGTCACATCCAGAGCTGCTGATGAAATTCCTCATGCTCTATTGACAGAATCAGTCCTCACACTGTGCACAGTACACCATCAGCTTTGTGATTGCAGTTCTGGATGTAAATGTTTGAAGGGGTTTTTTGTATTGTAGAATGTGTGTGAAGTTCTCATTTTGACAGTGTGTTTTTTTTTTTTTTCCCACCCAGTGCAAACCTTTCCAAAGCAGCGTGGGGGTCTCTGGAGAAGAACGGGAGCCAGCTGTTTATCCGCTCCTATGAACTGGGGGTCTTATTCCTGCCATCTGCTTTTGTGAGTTTATAATTGGAGCACCTAATGTCTGTGTTGTTATCTAACCCATGTGGATCATATAATGCAACTGTAATGTTACCGCTGATCTCTAGTGATGGATAGGAGACATTCTCAGTGATGTCACCGCTGATCTCTAGTGATGGATAGGAGGCATTCTCAGTGATGTCACCGCTGATCTCTAGTGATGGATAGGAGGCATTCTCAGTGATGTCACCTCTGATCTCTAGTGATGGATAGGAGGCATTCTCAGTGATGTCACTGCTGATCTCTAGTGATGGATAGGAGGCATTCTCAGTGATGTCACCGCTGATCTCTAGTGATGGATTGGAGGCATTCTCAGTGATGTCACCAATGATCTCTAGTGATGGATAGGAGGCATTCTCAGTGATGTCACTGCTGATCTCTATCTAGTGATGGATAGGAGGCATTCTCAGTGATGTCACCGCTGATCTCTAGTGATGGATAGGAGGCATTCTCCGTAATGTTACCGCTGATCTCTAGTGATGGATAGGAGGCATTCTCAGTGATGTCACCGCTGATCTCTAGTGATGGATAGGAGGCATTCTTAGTGATGTCACTGCTGATCTCTAGTGATGGATAGGAGGCATTCTCAGTGATGTCACTGCTGATCTCTGGTGATGGATAGGAGGCATTCTCAGTGATGTAACCGCTGATCTCTAGTGATGAATAGGGGCATTCTCAGTGATGATCTCTTTTTTGCACCGTCCTATACCATTCATCAATGACTTCACTGAGATGGGTCTGGGTCAAATATTCTGGATGAGGCCACTGCACTCGTGTCCTCTCACTTTCTCTGTGTGATGCAGCTTCTTTTGGGGGAGCTGCTGATTTTATTGCCATTTTTGCTTTTATGGCCTATGGGTCATTCACTAATTTGTATTGCAGACTATGTCATTGCAGGAGACTTTGGCGCTCACTTCACTTTTCTCAGTGTGGCCCCCGTAATGTCGGGCATGTAGTATTATATTCACTGTGTGCGTCGTTTCCATCTGCAAGGTCACGATGGGTTGCAGCCTGCCAGGTATCATTATATGCCTTTGACTGTGTAATAGCTCCTGTCCTCGATAAATGCCTCCTACGAGCCTTTACTTATAACATCTGTGGCTGCAATATTCACTCAGCTTCTGTATGCAGGTGAATTACAGTCTCATACTAAGAAAATTACACTATGATATCTTAATACCCTGTAATTCTGCATTAACTGCTATTTCTACCTCTGCTGTATGAATACATAGAGCGGTAATGCAGCACTCCTGCCTGGTTAATGGGGCGCTGATTTCTCTCCTGTGAATGGATATGAGAAAAGCTACAAGGCTTTATATCTGGTTATGTAATTGCTGTTTGTATTTTCTAGTCCCTCCATTAGGGGGTGTAAGGGAAGAAAACATCTGCCCTTCCTATGGTTACACTGATGGCTGAGCGATGGGTAACACAAGTGTCCAACCGGCGAGAGCACGACATCGAGAGAAAGTAACCGAAGGGCTTCATTTTGGCTTATATCTGCCTTTGTTTATCATTGTGCAAGAATATAACTACTATAATACTGCTCCTATGTACAAGCATATAGCTACTATAATACTGCTGCTATGTACAAGAATATAACTACTGTAATACTGATCCCTATGTACAAGAATATAACTACTATAATACTGCCCCCTATGTACAAGAATATAACTACTGTAATACTGCCCCTATGTACAAGAATATAACTACTATAATACTGATCCCTATGTACAAGAATATAACTACTATAATACTGCCCCCTATGTACAAGAATATAACTACTATAATACTGCCCCTATGTACAAGAATATAACTACTATAATACTGCTCCTATGTACAAGAATATAACTACTATAATACTGCTCCCTATGTACAAGAATAAAACTACTATAATACTGCCCCCTATGTACAAGAATATAACTACTATAATACTGCTCCCTATGTACAAGAATATAACTACTATAATACTGCCCCCTATGTACAAGAATATAACTACTGTAATACTGCCCCTATGTACAAGAATATAACTACTGTAATACTGCCCCCTATGTACAAGAATATAACTACTGTAATACTGCCCCTATGTACAAGAATATAACTACTGTAATACTGCCCCTATGTACAAGAATATAACTACTATAATACTGCTCCTATGTACAAGAATATAACTACTATAATACTGCTCCTATGTACAAGAATATAACTACTATAATACTGCTCACTATGTACAAGAATATAACTACTATAATACTGCTCCTATGTACAAGAATATAACTACTATAATACTGCTCACTATGTACAAGAATATAGCTACTATAATAATGCCTTGGTGACCGATAACATTGAGCTGTAGACATTTAATGCACATGAAATAGGGGTGCAGATATCTGGTGTGGGTCCGTACTGTGTTCCTGTCCTCTCCTGTCAGACATATTGTAGCGGAGCTGTGCACATTTCCTTGTTATCGCCGGTCTGTGACGCAGGCTTCTGATATGCTCACTTTATATTCTGCGTTTGTATTGTGCAGTGAGACTATGTCGTCTCTGGCAGAGATCAGTAAACGCCCAAAGCCGCGCTGACAAATCAATTCCCACGTGTCCGTAGCTACAAGGTTCCTCACAGCAATCCTGGTACAATCCCTGTGTGCTGCCATCTCTGTACAGCGCTCTGCCCTGCGTCACTGTAGATCCATCAGATACTGGGAGATGTCTCATACATCATGACACTGGCTCCCAGCTGTGTGAGCAAGACTAGGCCTGTTTGTTTGCAGCTTCTGACTGTGCGTAAGAATGTTTCCGTTCACTGACAGCAATCCAATCTGAAAAACCCTGAGGATATGAAACGCAGAGCTACAGTTGCAGAAGTTTTATTTTTAATTGATTACAGGTCTGGTCCTAAATTATTCTTTGTAATCTTGGTGAGATACATTGCAACTTTCGTATTTTCAATTGCACACTTTTTGCAAGATCTCTGCTTGCTGCCTGTTAATAGTAACAAATGTAGTTTGGCCTGAAAATTGGACTGTCGGGGCACAAGAGAGCGATCTGTTGCTTTAAGAAGCCTTCCGTAAGATTAGACCAGGACGGGTTTACAATCTACTTCCATTTACTGATATCAAGCAGATTTCTTAACAGTGAAGACTAAGATATTACTCTAGTTCTGCGCTTTTGCTGTTTTTGTTTCTGCTGATCCTCATAAAAGTGAGCAGGGTGTTAGATGGACACTGCTCACCTCAACTCTCCAAGTATCAGAGGGTGTTGGTGGTTCCTATTGGTGATCTTTGTGGGACCCTCGCCAATCATAGCTTCTAATCTGCGTTGTAAAGAAAAGTAATGATTAAAATGTATTCAAAATGATGTAAGATTCATCTGAACACATAACGTTTTCTCCTCTGATTCACGTGTAGATATAGACCGACCACCAATTGACCTCCTCCATTTCCGTTCCACTCGGTGGCGGACAAATAAATTGGTGTTTTATCTTTTTTAACTCGTTCATCTTGTCTTTCCTGATTAATTGTCTCACAAGATTCCTGAAATCCTCTGTTCTTCTGTGCAGGACTTCCCCAGTGGGACCTTCCAGGTGAGGCGGAATATCTACTCCAATAAGGAAGATTCTAGAGGATCATTCCCAGTTCCCTTCGATTTACCCCCTGAGCATTACACCGGAAAAGGTAAGCGTTACATGGTGTGTACTTGAGCCTCCGGCTGTGCAAGTTTAAAGGGGTCCTGTGTCGCATGATCTATGTGCCCTGCATGTGTGGAAGGACCCCAGTTGCTGATACCAAGGTTCTGCCCGGAGATGATAGATCATCATTATAAGGCTGAACGCACGTTGCGTATTTGCTTGCAGAAATTTCTACAAGGTTTCTGCATCTCTTGGCAGAAAAATGCAGTGGAAAATCCACGTGTTTTCATGCGTTTTTGTTGAGTTTTTCACGTGGTTTTTCATGCGTTTTTGTAAATCCATAGCGCTGAATAAAGATATATTATAAAAAAAAAAAAATTGTGAAGTCATTTCCTTGTTCAATCTCCTCTTTTTCATTCTCCATTGAAGACCATAATATCATTACATGCAATGTTCAAATTATATGTGTGTGTGTGTACATATATACACACCGTATTTTTCAGTCTATAAGACACACCGGACCATAAGAGCACTCCAGATTTTCAGAAGGAAAATGGGGGGAAAAAAAGAAAATTAATGCGTCAAATGAAGGTCAGTCTTAAAGTCCTGAATTCAGCTTACCCTGGGGGGATCAGATCAGCAGCGCTGGTGGAGTAGAGTCACAGGGGGTGTTTGGTGGTCCGGCAGTGATATGATCCAGACTGGTTTGGTGGTGCGGGGGGTGCTCTGCCGACATTTTGTGAAAGCCCGAAGCCACTGCACATCCATTGGTGCGGTGGTCTCTGGTAAGTCCCATCACAAGGCCTGTGCCACAGGTTCGGCAGTGCTCGGTGGTGTGGGAGCTTCAGCGACATTTTGTGAAAGCTCAAAGCCCCTGCACTTCTATTACCTCGAAGCTGTAGCCTCCGGGAAAATGGCCGCCAGAGACGGCGCATGCATAGATTGAGATCTAGTCACGAGACCTTGATGCCGAGATCTCAATCTGCGCATGCGTCACCTCCGGCAGCCATTTTCCCGGAGACCACTTTCCCGGAGACCACATCATTGAGACAATGAAAGTGCTGGGGCTTCGGACTTTTAACAAATGTCGCCGTAGCCCCCGCAACCAATGAGCACCGCCGACTCTGCTGCGCTGGGATGGGAGTGAGATCATCGCCCTGCAGTGTCAGACCACCGGCAGAATCGCCTGACTCCTGCTTCCACCTCGCTAGTTGTAAGTACGGTATATTCCGACACTGAGACACACCTCTCGTTTCCCCAGTAGGAACATTAACATAATTAACCCACATTTGCTGTAACAAAACAGCAACTGTCAGAAATCTGCGTGAAACGCATTATCTGTTTATTTTTCAAAAATTAAAATAAAAATTTTTGCATGGGCTCCCGCATAATTTTCATAACCAGCAGAGGAAAAGCCGATGGCTGAGGGCTGATGTTATATTTCTGGGAAGGAGCCAATAACCTTAAAGGTTCCCAGGCTATTAATATCAGCTCACAGCTCTTTACTCAGCCTTTACTGACTAGTTTAGAGGGGAACCCCAGAAAAAAAATTGACGTGGGGTCCCCCTATAAAATCGAACCAGCAAAGGCTAGGCAGACAGCTGCGGGCTGATATTAATAGCCTGGGAAAGGGCCATGTATATTGGCACCCCCCAGGCTAAAAACATCAACTCTCGGCTGCCCCAGAAATGGCGCATCTTATAGATGCGCCAATTCTGGCACTTAGACTCGCTCTTCCCACTTGCACTGTAGTGGTGGCAAGTGGGGTTCTTATTTGTGGGGTTGATGCCACCTTTGTATTGTCCGGTGACATCAAGCCCACAGGTTAATAATGGACAGGCACCTATCCATTACTAATCCTATAACTCATGGTAAATTAAGACACAGCCAGAATAAAGTCCTGTATTTGAAATAATCACACAGACTCCTTTATTGAATCTTAATGTACCATACTTACTGAACGCCTAATCCCCATCACCCTCGTCTCCCGCAAACAATAAAAAAAATAAGCTAACATATAAGGCTATGTGCCCACGTTGCTTTTTTGAAGCAGAATATTCCTGAGCGGAAACGCACACCCACTTCCCGGGAAAACGCATGCGTTTTATAAAGCGCTTTTGTTAAGCGTTTTAGCATGTGTTTTCCTATGCGTTTTTGCAATACAATTGTATGTATGTGGAAACGCACGCGTTTCCGCAAAATTAATGAACATGCTGTGGTTTTTTTCCGCTAAGCGTTTCCGCAGTGGAAAAAAACGCACCATTAGCACAACATGTGTGGATTCAATTATGATTACATTGGATGTTTTTCTTAAGCATTTCCACGGCAGAAACGCGCGTCTAAAAGCGCCGCAGAAACGCTTAAAAAGCGCAACGTGGGCACACAGCCTAATACTATCCTGTCCAACTTAGTCCATTTAATGAGAACTTTCTCACGCAGCAGTACCCTAAGGGTATGTGCACACGTAGTTTTTAGTCTCTGCGGATTTTGTAGAGAAAACCGCAGGAAATCCGCAGGATAAAGTGCTTCGGTTTTTCTGCGGTTTATCTGCGGATTATCTGCGTTTTTTCTGCGGTTTTGCCCTGCGGTTTTACACCTCATAATGGATGAGGTGTAAAACCGCAGCGTTTCTGCACCAAACAATTGACATGCTGTGGATTGTAAACCGCAGCAAAACCGCGCGGAAAAAAACGCAGCATGTGCACAGCTTTTTTTTATTTCCATAGGAAATAAAGGTACTGTACAACGCAGCAAAATCTGCTGCGTTTCTGCAGAGCCAAAAACGCTGCGGAAACGCAGCAGAATCCGCAGCGTGTGCACATACCCTTAGTGAGAGCGCCGGAGCTGATTAGCTGATGTCCTCCGGTGAACTCACGGCGGCTCAGTGATACACTGACAGGAGGTGATCGCTTCCGCATTGTATCGCCGGTGGCCGGGTGACATCGACGTGAGACACTCAGTATTAAATGGACTATGGCGGACAGGGAAAATATGTTGGTTTATTATTCTTGATTGCTTGCAGGAGACGCGGGCGTCTGGGATTAGGTGTTTGGTGAGTGTTTATATTGTATGTGATTATGTCAATGTTTTTTTTTTGTTTTGTTTTTTATTTATTTTTTTCCTTCGTCTCATTGGGGGACACAGAGACTGTGCGTGTATGCTACTGCCGTCTGGAGGCCGACACTAAGTATACAAAAAACAAGTTAGCTCCTCCTCCGCCGCATACACCCTCGCCCTGATAGCGGGCGGAAACCAGTTTTTTGCTTAGTGTCTGATGGAGGCACACGCAGTCTGGATGTCTCCAGACTATTTTTTGTTTTTTCTCGCTATGAAGAGGAGACAGGGGTGACGGATCCTATTGAAAGGGTCCGATCTCCCCAAACCATCAACGGGCGAGCAGGCGCGAGTATCGCCTCCGCGCATCCTTTCCCGCACCGAGGGACATCTCTGGGACTTTTCCCCAGACATCTATTTTTATTTTTTATTTTTGAGTAGATGAGACAGGGGCAACACATCCTATTGAAAGGATCCGATTTCCCCAAACCAACAACGGGCGACCACGTGCGAGTGTCCCTCCACGTTTCCTTTCCCGCAACGTGGGACACTATGCCAGACTTATCCCTGTTCACCCCTAGGTATTGAAACCATGGGCTTGCACAGAGGCACAAGACTAGTCTGTGCGGCCCCCACTGCTCCGCCAACGCACGACGGTGGTGCTGCATGGCGGCGGACGGTCCCTCTCCTCGCCCCTACAGGGCAGACAGAGCTAGGGTGCCTCCACCGTCCAAAAAGGGATTACCTCATGGCCTCGGCTGAGGGCAGGTATGGATGACTGGTGAGGGCTCCGGGGCAGCGAGAGGCTCCAGGTTAGTGGTACGGCCATAGGTGGCAGGTTCGGGGGCTTGGGCTCGCATGGAGGTGATCCAGCAGGCTCCATTCCTCTCCCTCCCTCCTCCTCCCTCCCTCCTCCTCCCTCCGATACCTGCACGTGGAGGGCCGCGGACCCCCCAGCGGGGTGAGGAGAGTGCCGGCGGGATCGCCGGGATAGCGGGGCCGCCAGTGCACGGGCGGGCGGGCAGTGACTAAATTTAAAAAAGAAGAAGCGGGCGGCACCGCTGTTACCGTGCTAGGATCCGTGGCTTGCAGCAGGCGGTGAGCTCACATGGAGGATTCCCGGGTGCTTGACCTCATAACAAATCACTTGTGGTTTCCAAAGAAAGAAGGTCCCGTGGAAGCGCTCGAGTAGCGCGAAACTGCCGTTGTCAGCCACTTGACACTCTTGTTATCACATCCCCACCGTGACATGTAATTATGTGTCAATAAATCTTCACTATTATCTCGCAGAGTGCGACCTTCTTTCTTTGGAAACCACAAGTGACTAAATTTAGCCCGCGGCTTCAGCCCAGACCGCGGGTGGAAGTCCCGCCCCCCCGGCGTGAGGGGGGACGCTGGATAAAATTGAGGCCCCGGCTTCAGAGCAGGGTAGGCCGCGAGCAGGTGAGCACTCGCAGCCTACCCAGAGGAAGGAGCAGACAGACGCAGGAGCGCGGGAGAGACATGCAGGAGCCGGGTAAGTGCGACCCCGTCCCGGAGCCACACTAAGGGTTACCCTCCTCCTCCTTTCATAAGGAAAAAAAAGGAGAGAAAATTGGCCTATTTCTGCAGTATGTCTGGGAAAGGAAAAAAGCACATGTTCCTTTTATACCGCATGCGTTTCCTGTGGGGTTATGTTCCCACGAGCGCAGACTGTTAAGTTATATGAAGCCTGTAGTTCCGAACGCGCCCAGGAGCCCTCCCCCGCAATGGAGCCCAGGGCTCTGGATCCCCCGGAATGGGCGTTATCGCTTTCTCGGTCCATGGTTTCACTTATGAAGGCGATTGAGACCCTTCAGGCCCCGGATAGGGGTAGAGACGACGGCTCGCCTGTTTGGGAGGGTTCATCCACCTCACAAGAGCCTCCGGCCTGCAGGGGCCGCACACTTTCTAAGCAGACGCATAGGGAGAAAACCCATATGGCGTCTACGGGCCCCTCCGGTGCTTCGGCATCCGTGAGTGCGGCGTCTCGCTCACCGTCACCATTTTCTGGGAGCGAGCAGAGTTCTGGTGATGACGTGGAGGAATCCTTGGACCTGGATACCCCGGGGTGTCGGGAGACGGTAGACAGTCTCATTGAAGCTGTCAATCAGACTCTTGGTATTGAGGAGGATGTGGCCCTAACCGCAGGGCATAAGATATCCTTCAAAAAGGCCAGGCGACCACATAGAGTGTTTAGCACTCACGCAGAGTTCGAGGACATAGTGCAGCGGCACAGGGAACGTCCAGACAAGCTCTTTTCAGGACAAAAGACGCTAGAAACGAGATACCCGTTTGCACCAGAGCTCTGTAAGAGATGGGCAGAATCTCCGGTGGTGGATCCCCCAGTGTCACGCCTGGCCTCAAGATCCCTGTTGTCAGTACCTAGTGGTTCTTCCATTAAGGACCCCACGGATCGGCTCATAGAAGGTTTAGCCCGCTCGGTGTATGAGGCATCAGGAGCAGCGCTCTCTCCTTCATTTGCGGCAACATGGGTAGCCAAAGCCATGATGTCATGGTCAGATTCTTTGAATAAAGTCCTACAATATAGAGACTTGCCGACGGAGGTGTCTGAGATAGCAAATCAGATCGCGATGGCGGGGGGCTATTTAATTAATGCGTCCTTGGATGCGGCTAATTGCGCGGCACTAGCGGCGGCAAATGCTATCACCATTAGGAGAGCCTTGTGGATTAAGGCTATGGCGGGCTGATACGATTTCTAAGAAATCGTTAACTTCCCTGCCGTATCAGGGTAACCGGCTATTTGGTGAGAAATTAGACAAACTCATTTCGGATGCCACAGGGGGACAGAGCAGCTTTCTCCCACAGCAGAAGATTAGACTGCCTTTTCGTCAGCCTCAGGCGTGCTTTCGAGCATTTCGCACCCCCGGATGGGCAACAGCGGCCAGTTCTTCCGCCCCAATTCGCTACAACCAGGACAAGGACCGTCAGGTCACGTATAGAACCAACCCGCTGGGTAGGATGCGGGGCCGACCGCCCAGGTCAAGGGGGGCCAGGTCCCAGAGGCCCTCAGCAAAATGACTCGGGGCATCAGGTACCCGAAGACAGCAGAGTAGGCGGACGTCTGCTCAGGTTCTGCCACATCTGGGTCGAAGTGGCACACGACGCATGGGTCGCGGAATTAGTGTCATCCGGGTACAAAATAGAATTTGTCGGGGATCCTCCAAGACGATTTTTTCGTTCCCGTCTTCCCAAATCGGAATCCCGGGCAGAGGCCATCAGGGTTCTTCAGCGCAACGGGGTCATTGTCCCTGTACCAGAGTGCGAAAGAACCCAAGGATTTTATTCCAACCTGTTCGCGGTCCCCAAGAAGGACGGAACAGTAAGGCCGGTTCTGGACCTAAAGCTCCTGAACAGGTTCATCAGAGTCAGGCATTTTCGCATGGAATCTCTCCGGTCGGTCATATCGTCCATGGAGCAGGGAGAATATTTGGCCTCGATCGATGTCCAGGATGCCTACCTGCACATCCCTGTTTTTCCCCCGCATCAAAAGTTCCTGCGGTTTACAATCGATGGGCGGCATTTCCAATTTGTGGCCCTACCTTTCGGGTTGGCCACGGCCCCCAGGATATTCACGAAAGTGATGGCTGTCGTCATGGCCATTCTACATTCTCGGGGCATAGTGGTTTTGCAGTACTTAGGACGGACCCTTTACTAAGAGGTCGTCTTTCGGGCATGCGAGGAGAATGTCAGTATCACACTGGATACCCTATCTCGCCTAGGATGGTTGGTCAACGGGAAGAAGTCATCCCTTACCCCAGCTCAGAGGATTCTATTCCTAAGGATGATTTTCGACACTTCCCGAGGGTTGGTAATACTCCCTCAGGACAAGGCTTGGGCGCTCCGGCAGGGAGTTCGATGTCTTCAACAACCAGGTCCTCACACTATCCGGTTCGGGATGAGGGCTCTAGGGAGGATGGTGGCGGCGATGGAAGCAATTCCATTTGCTCAATTTCATCTTCCTCCCCTGCAGCATGCTCTCTTAGCGTCTTGGGACAGGAGTCCGTTCTCGCTCGATCATCAGTGCAGGTTGACCTCTCAAGTCCGACGGGCACTTCAATGGTGGACGCGTGACTCCTCTCTTCGTCAGGGAAGGCCTTTCCTCCAGATCAATGGTTGGTGATCACAACCGATGCGAGGTCTTTTCGGTTGGGGGGCAATCTTCCGCCATCACACGGCCCAGGGGCAATGGTCGCCTCAGGAGGCACATCTCCCTATCAACTTGTTGGAGATTCGAGCGGTGCGGTTGGCACTGCAGCATTTTTGGCACTTGCTAGCAGGACGCCCAGTCCGGATTCAATCAGACAACGCCACGGCAGTGGCGTACGTGAATCACCAGGGAGGCACGCGCAGCAGGGCAACCATGCGCGAGATAGAGCATCTACTCCGTTGGGCCGAGAGGCACCACTCAGTAATCTCAGCAGTTCACATACCAGGTGTGGAAAATTGGGCAGCAGATTTCCTAAGCCGGCAAAATGTTGCGGCCGGGGAATGGTCCCTGCAGCCCAAGGTCTTCCAGCAGATTTGCCAACGGTGGGGGACTCTGGACATGGATCTTATGGCCTCCAGGGAGAAGCCAAAGTGGGCACGTTTGTCGCTCGGTCTCAGGACCCGCAAGCAATCGCAGTGGATGCGTTGGTCCTACCATGGAACCAGTTTCGGCTCCCATACCGGTTTCCCCCACTGCCACTTCTCCCGAGGGTCATCAGAAAGATCAAGACAGAGGGGGTCCCGGCAATTCTGCTGGCCCCAGACTGGCCCCATCGAGTATGGTACGCGGATCTAGTGCAGCTTCTCGCAGATGTACCTTGGCGTCTGCCGGAACGACCAGACTTACTGTCCCAGGGGCCGATCTACCACCCGAACTTAGGGGCCCTGTGTTTGACGGCATGGCCGTTGAATCTTGGATTCTGACCCAGGCGAGGTTTGGGCGTGAGGTGGTTGCTACGATGGTTAGCGCCCGGAAGCCGGCCTCGGCGAGGGTTTATCATAACACTTGGAAGGTTTTCTTTCACTGGTGTCGAGAGCACGGGGTTGCGCCATTGTCCGTTAGAGCGCCCATGGACACCTGGGACCTTAACCTGGTTCTGGGTGTCCTGCAGGAAACTCCTTTTGAGCCGTTACAAGAAATCTCATTGTCATACCTTTCCAGGAAAGTTGTATTCTTGGTAGCCATAACTTCCATTAGGCGGGTCTCTGAGTTGGCAGCCCTATCTTGTAGAGCTCCGTTTCTGACTTTTTTTTTAAGGATAAGGTAGTCCTTAGGCCACCACCGCCCTTTCTGCCGAAGGTCGTGTCCTCTTTATATATTAATGAGGACATTGTTCTACCTTCGTTATGTCCAGCGCCAGTACACAGAGTGGAAAGGGTGCTCCACACTTTAGACCTGGTAAGAGCTCTCAGGAGGTACGTGTCGAGGACAGCACCTTTTCGCCAGACAGACTCGTTGTTTGTGATTCCCGAAGGGCGCAGGAAGGGGATCGCAGCCTCACGGTCGACCATAGCCAGATGAATTTGTCTAACTATTCAGGAGGCTTACCGTATCAGAGGCACGCCGATTCCACCTGGAATAGGGGCGCACTCTACTCGGGCAGTGGGCGCCTCTTGGGCGCTTCTGCACCAGGCTTCGGCAGAGCAGGTATGCAAGGCGGCAACCTGGTCAAGCCTGCACACGTTTTCTAAGCATTACAATGTGCATACTCAGGCTTCGTCAGATGCGAGCCTGGGTAGGAAAATTCTCCAGGCAGCAGTGGCACACCTTTAGACAGGAGGGCATGCGGTCTGGACTGGTGAGTTGCTCCCACCCAGGGACTGCTTTAGGACGTCCCACAGTCTCTGTGTCCCCCAATGAGGCGAAGGAAAAACATGGATTTTTGTGAGTACTCACCGTAAAATCCTTTTCTCCGAGACGCTCATTGGGGGACACAGCACCCACCCTGATAGCCAGTTGGCTCTTGTTTATTTGATTAGTATAATTCCTTGTTTAATGTAGGGTGGTCCTTTTTCAGACATGATTTTCTGCGTTAAGGCTAATTTATTGTTATGTTCTCCTACTGCTTTTGCACTAAACTGGTTTCCGCCCGCTATCAGGGCGAGGGTGTATGCGGCGGAGGAGGAGCTAACTTGTTTTTTGTATACTTAGTGTCGGCCTCCAGACGGCAGTAGCATACACCCACAGTCTCTGTGTCCCCCAATGAGCGTCTCGGAGAAAAGGATTTTACGGTGAGTACTCACAAAAATCCATGTTTTTTTAAATTGAACTCCGGCACCGGATGATTAGACTATTCTCCCATCGTTGGCTCATGCTGTCTCTGTTATATGTGACAGCAGACAAAGCGGATGGGAGTAGTAATCCCATCAGACGACGCCTAAGTACAATCACTATGTGCTGTTAATCGCATGGGTACACACACGCCTGACATCATTTCCTTTGACAATTCTGCAGCGTTTTTGGCAGCAAATCTGCAGCAAATACGCAAACCTTTTTACACCTGTGTTTTTGCTGCAGATTTGACTGACTCAATTGAAGTCGATTGAGTCATAAACGCAAAAAGAATTGACATGCTGCAGAAAATAAAACACTGCAAATACGGACAGAAATTTACAGATCATGTGCACAACACTTCAGGATTGTCATTGCATTACCTTGCTTTAGTATTCCATTGCGTTTTTGGTGCATTTCCGCGCCGCAAAAACGCATCGTGTGCACATAGCCTTATAGTTACAGCAGTCATTAATGGATTTGTCGTGGACCCTCATTTTGCACACAAGTGAAGGGCTCATCTCTGGGATGCCACCCTCTCACACACATCCTGTGACATGATTTTCCATTTTTGCTACATCCACTACTTAAAACACCGAGTCTGCCCCATCAATAGGCTTTTTTTCACAGCTGAGGTATTTTTGCAATTTCGTTGAGCCACACACATCCTGTTTTGTTAAAATGTATCAGTCCGGAGTCCAAGCTCTAAAAGTATATTCACACAGTGCTTTTTTGCAGCTGTTTCTTTTTTTCCCACATGAAAAACTTAGATTTGTGGCAGCAAATGCACTCTTATTTTTTTTTAGTTTTTTAATAAATGTTTTCTATTGTTTTTTTACTTTTTTACAATTATCCCCTAAATGATACGCCTTTTAACGGTAGCAGTTAAGTGTACTTATTTCTCAATGCTGTTAAAAACATTGCTGAGAAATAAGTGGAGAGCATCCCCCAGCGTCAGAAAATCTCCTGAAGCTCAGCTACCGAGGGTAGCTGAGAACCTGGAAAACAAGAACAGAGCCTTTTTTGATTTTATGATCTAACATATCAGAGAAGAGAGAATAGAGGTCTCCTTGAACCACCCCAGAACTTCCTGCTCTGTCCCCTGGCCCTCCGCGTCGTCTTCCTGGAAAAAAAATGGCTGGCGCAGTGCCCCCGCCGAGATCTGCTGGCCAGTACCTGGCAACAATAGAGAATTCTTCGTATTAGTTCCTTTTGATCACAGTTATCAAAATAAAAAAAAAAAGTTAATCAAATTCACCTTTGTCACCCCTCTAGTTAGATAAAAATTATAAAATAAAAATAATAAATTGTTCCATTTGTAGGGTTTGGGTTTAGGGTTGTTTTGGAGTTAGGTTGTGTTGGGGTTAGGTTTGGGGTTAGGGTTGTGTTAGGTTTGGGGTTAGGGTTAGGGTTGGAGTTAGAATGTTAGAGTGTTGAGTGCAAGTTCTTGCTATTCTAGTTTGCAACAGATGCACGGAGTATCGCTAATCTCCCTCATGTTTTTTTTAGTGTCTAACAGCCATGAAACATGTGGGGCAGGTACTCAAGCATGTCACATGACCACCCGCTTTATTCGTGCATACTCAAGCAGCAATGAAAACTGGAGTAGCAAGTGTTTACACTCAACACTAATGACGACATATTCAATATGACAACCTAATGTTATCAAATTCTGCAATGTACCTGTGGGTTCAAAATGCTAACTATACCCCTGGATAAAATCCCTGAGGCGTCTAGTTTCCAAAATGGGGTCACCTGTGGGGGGGTTTCCGCTGTTTAGCACATCAGGGGCTCTCCAAACTCGACATGTCGTCCACTCTCTATTCCAGCGAATTTTGCGTTCAAAAAGTCAAACACTCCTTCCCTTTTGAGCCCTGCCGTGCGCTTGAACAGTGGTTTTCCCCCACATGTGGAAAAATTGCACAACACATTTTAGGGTCCCTTTTCTCTTGTTAACTTTGTGAAAATAAAAAAAGTTTGGGTCTAAAGTAAATTTTTTGTGAAAAAAAAAGTTAAATGTTTCATTTTTTTCTTCCACATTCCATTAATTCCTGTGAAGCAACTGAAGGGTTAATAAACTTCTCAAATGTGGGTTTGAGCACCTTGATGGGTGCAGTTTTTAGAATGGTGTCACTTTTGGGTATTTTCTGTCATATTGACCCCTCAGAGTCACTTTGAATGTGATGTGGTCCCTAAAATAATGGTTTTGTAAATTTTGTTGGAAAAATGAGAAATCAGTGGTCAACTTTTAACCCTTATAACTTCCTAACAAAAAAGACTGTTTAAAAAATTGTGCTGATGTAAAGTAGACATGTGGGAAATGTTATTTATTAAGTATTTTGTGCGATATGAATCTCCGATTTAAGAGCATAAGAATTAAAAATTTGATATGCTGCTATTTATAAAAAAAAAAGTGATTTCTTTTTTTTCTTTTTTTTTTTTCTTTTGCTGCTACTGTAAAACCCTATGACTTTTCTGAACGGTAAAATAATCTGCGTGTGAACAAGCCCAAAGAGGCGCCGAGGATGTTTTGCTAATCTTCAGCTGTGTACTTTGTAGATCAGAGCATATTCACTGAACACAAACAGAGATATTTCCAAAATCATGACGAAATGCAACATGAGGTCTATAAGGCTGTGTGCACACGGTGCGGATTCTGCTGTGGAATTTTCCCCGCAGATTTTGCTAAATCTGCAGGTAAAATGACCTGCAGTTTTAGTACACTTTTAGTACAGATTTAGTGCAGTTTTTGTGCGGATTTCCCCTGCAGTTTTCACCTGCAGATTTCTATAAAGGAGCAGGTGGAAAACTGCAGCAAAACCGCACAAAAGAAGCGACATGCTGCTTATTTTATTCCGCACCAATTCTGCGCGGAAAAATCTGCAGCATGTGCACAGCGTTTTTTGTTTTACATAGCCTTAAATGGTACTGTACATCACATGCAGTTCTGCAGGGCCAAATCTGCTGCAGAATCTGCACCGTGTGCACAGGGCCTTAGAAAGTTTCTGGCCTTTTCGTTACACATTGATTATGCTTTGCTTACTCTGGACTGGACACCGGTCCTTTATGCTGCGGGCGAGTTAGGCAGTAAGTGAAGGGGTTGACGCAGGGCGCTCAGAGCCGTGGCTTTGTAACCACAGGTTGCGTTCCGTGTCTCATTTTAATTATAATATAGCAGAGATGTGCTGTTTGGCTCGGAGCATCGCGTCTCAGCCCCGGGGTCTCTCTAACCCCGCCGGGCAGGGGGCTGCGCCATCCATTCTCTAAAAGCGACGCCATTATGAATGCGCATTACACCGAGTATCAATTTTGAGGGAGTCTGGAGGAAATTGGCTGCGCTCTCATTGAGAATTCATTATGTCTCGACTTTGCGATTCTGTCTCTTCTCCTCGGAGGTGAGAATAAGATTCCCATCATTTTATACTTATCGGAGAAGAGAAAGGAAAAAGTGACATATTAGAGAATGGGACTTCAGATGTGAGCATTAATGACCTGAAGATCAAAACCCCGTTCTGTGGCCCTCTAGGGCTGCTGGGAGGTGTTAGACGATTTAAGGGCCAGTCCCATATGTCAAACGATCATGTGACTCACAAATTTATATATGGCGGTAACATCCCGGTCATCAGCTGCAGGCCTCGTTACAGTGTGTCCCAGTAAGGAGCAGTAACTGTTTTGGATGGCGATGTTTTAGTCTTTCCTTCCTATCCATGAGATAAGAAGCGGACAGCAAGCACGAGGCGCCACTGATCTCCGCCATTGAAGTAATGCTGAATTAAACACAAATGGAGATGTCTTCATAGTAATTTAAAGGAGCCTCCTAAGGCTTCTTTTACATTTACCGACTTTTTTGCGGGCCGCATTTTTCACGGTCTGCCGCAATAACGGACCACAAAAAACTTGCGGATCGCCGTTTTTCAGGTTTCCAATACTATGGGGAAAAAAACGGCGTTCCGCAAAGCCGGAAGTGACGGTGCACTGCCTAAACAAACTTCCGTTGTTTTTGCGGCCCCTTTGATTTTCAATGGGTCCGTGTCCGTACGCCATGAAAAATCGAGCAGGCTCGATCTTTTTTCACGGCCGCAAATACGGCACACGGTGCTCCATGGAATTTTTGCGGCCCAATTTTGCGGCCCCATAGAAATCTGTTGGGGGCTGCAAAAACGGCCAGCAAAAACACGGTAAATGTAAAAGAAGCCAAAAGTTGGGAAATAGGGATAGTTTCATAATGGACCGACAATAAATTAGGTCGAGGCCCCCTTTAAAAGTTAAGTAGTTCATGGAGTGGTTTCTTGGAAAGATTGCTTGCCGCTCGGCAGTCGCCATGTTAATTTTTCCTCCTCACCAGTGAAGGGAGAATAATTCAAAACTGTGGGTGGAAAAAAGGAAACGCACTACGTTGGGCGAAAACGAGGTCTCGATGGTTCCGAGAATCACCATAGTTTGACAGACGTTCAGCGAGAAATTAATTTTCAGCGACAGGGAAAACTGCGGACAGTCACACACTAGGGTAACGCCACACATGCACACCGACAATGCACTAATCCCCGCAATTACTTTAGTAGTCAATGTACTACAACTCCCAGCATGACCTGACAACACGGGCTTCATGTAATGCATTGGGTTCTCGCCACATTCTGTGTCCTCCCATAATCTCTTGCAGTGCTGTATGAGAGTGTGCATTAGCTGTGCTCAGCCTGGGCCACCTGGTGCATGAATAGAAATCCAGAACCGCAGTAAAGACTGACATAGGACTGTAAAGTTGGCTAATGACTCCTTTTGATAGGTCACTTTTAACCCGGTCTACTCCAGCATATAGAAGCATTTTGCAGTGCATGATTCAGGTGGCTCAGACTGAACAGAACTCATTTAGTTGCAATTTATTTGTCTCTGATACTGGAGTTGTATCCATAAAAGCCTCTTGGGTTTGGTGTCCGCCTCCTCTCGTTATCCCACAGCCTCTTTTATCTTCGATCGCCAGGCAACCAGCCCCCCCACCCCTAGTGATCCAGGCAGCCGCAGCCTCCCCGCTCACCTCTCCTGTGTTGTCTTTCAGATAGACCCTGGGTCTGGAACATTCCCTACGTCAACGCTCCGGATTCCCACGGAAATATCTGGTGTCCCTCATAGGACCCCCTCACACCATAAGCCATGGAGACGATGAATGCTGGACCCTGGAGCCTTAATCGCAGGGATCAGACCCATCAAGTTATTGGGTTTTTTTTTTTTTTTTTCTTTTTACTTTTTTTTCAGAAAAAAAAAAAATTACAAAAAAAGTAATTTCCGTGATTTTTACATATTCACAATTTTCTATCTCCGCTCATTGATTTGTATCCGATGCTGCAGTGTTATAACTGACTTCCTCTCCAATATCTCTGATTGCTGCCAGTGAATAAATAAAACCTTTGCGTACATCTAAAGGCCATAAACCTATAGTTACTTCTCACAGCTGAGGCTTTGTTACAACATTGTCAGATGGAGACAATCCTCTATAAGCAAAACCATCTGATACATTTTCCCTGCACTGATACTTTGTAGCAAACTTTCAGGACCAGAGAGAGAGACGCAGAAGTATGTCCAGATTGGATACAATTGTAACAGAACCTCAGCTGTGAAGAATTGGCATTTGTTGGATTATCTCCCCACAAGAAGAGAATTTGGAGTATAAGATGTTGTTGGATATTGCGGAACTTATTTACATAGTCATGAAATCTAAGCAAATGTTTGGGATATACTATATTATGATTGTTGTGGGAAAAGTTGTGGACGAAGGAAGCCGTCACAGCGGCGACTTTAGCAAAAATCTTCTAATTAAAGGACTGTCTGTCAGCACAGAATGACTGATCAAACCAAGCACAGGGGCTCGATGCACCCCTGGCACGGCCTGAGAATGTCAGTGCACCTTCCCACCTACTAGTTTTCCATCTATTTCCACCATTCTCCACCTCTATAAAGCCAGAGCTGTCAATCAAAGGGAAAACAAGCCTGTGGGAAGCCGCTCCAAGGGTGCACCGAGGGGCTGTGCTTGGTTTGAACAGTCATTCTGTGCTGACCGTTCCCTTCAAGTCTTGAAACGTGATGGAATTCTCACCCTCATGGGGCAATCACATGCCGAATTACTTGTCCTTCACACTCTAACTAAATGACTGAGCCGGTCCTAGCAGAAGGAGCGCTCTACATCTGGCCTTTATAGCAGCTGCCTGGCACTATTTCCTACACGTCGCTGATGATTTCCTATTGCACAATTAGACTTTTCTATATGAATTGTCTATTTTGGGATGTGTAATGATTGTAGTAAATTGGTGGGTGACACTAGTGACGGTGGGTGCAACTCATAGAGATTGTCATCACCCCAGAGAACAGAGGATGTGTCCAATGAAAGATAACGATTCTCAGTAACAACTACACTGATACATTGTATCTAATGAATAATGCACATAAAGAAAAATATGGCTGATGCCTCAACACCGTATCACACATGGGGATTAGATACACCGCTCATACGGTATCACACGGGGATTAGATGCACCGCTCATACAGTATCACACGGGGATTAGATGTGCAGCTCATACAGTATCACACACTGGGATTAGATGCGCAGTTCATACAGTATCACACAGGTGGATTAGATGCACCGCTCATACAATATCACACACGGGGATTAGATGCGCAGCTCATATAGTATCAGACAGGATAGGATTAGATGTGCAGCTCATACAGTATCCCACAGGTGGGTTAGATGCACCACTCATACAGTATCACACAGGTGGATTAGATGCACAGCTCATACAGTATCACACAGGTGGATTAGATGCACAGCTCATACAGTATCATACAGGTGGATTAGATGCACAGCTAATACAGTATCACAGGTGGATTAGATGCACAGCTAATACAGTATCCCACAGGTGGATTAGATGCACAGCTCATACAGTATCCCACAGGTGGGTTAGATGCACAGCTCTTACAGTATCACACAGGTGGATTAGATGCACCGCTCACAGTATCCCACAGGTGGATTAGATGCACAGCTAATACAGTATCCCACAGGTGGATGAGATGCACAGCTCATACAGTATCCCACAGGTGGATTAGATGCACAGCTCATACAGTATCACAAAGGTGGATTAGATGGTTAGATGCACAGCTCTTACAGTATCACACAGGATAGGATTAGATGCTGAGCGGACGGTATCGCACATGACCGGCTTGGCTACATGGCTGCAGTGCACACCGCTCAGCGTCTCGGTCTTGTTTCATACTCTTAGTCTGTCTGTATGATCTGCATTATCACTGATGATGAGTTTTGGGCTTTCCGCTCCGGGGTCGCTGCTCCCCCCCATCTTTCTGCCTCTCTGGTCCATGATTACTGCTCTGAGTCGTCTGCGCTTCTATTTCTGTACATTCGGGGTTTATGTCTTGGCATCAAATGAATGTAATTAAGCTGTGATGAATGTAGGTAAAACAGAAGGATTTACACATTGACAAGTATTTTATGGCAGTAAATAGGAGCCATCTGTCATTATGTTTGTAAACTCGAATCGTCCCTCCCCCTCCATCCGCCTTCACCCACTGGAGACCGATACCACACGTTTAATTCTTCCCATTAACAATGGAAAAACACATAATTGTAATCTTACATTACAATGGATCAGTGTGTGCAGGCTCATCCAAATCGTGTAAGCGCCATAGAGGCCTGGCGCACAGCTGCTCGGTGCCTTGCAGGGCATGTTTCCCCACTCGGAGGATCTTTAAAATCTTCAAGTAAATATCTTCCCTGTTCACTGATGGTTAATTTACTCATGTATCTTTACAGTACCAGGACTTCATATTTCTGATTTGGAGTGCAAAACTTCCCATTTAATTGCTGGAGCCACCACTAGGGGGAGCTCCCTGTATACAGAAATACATAATAGTCTGTTTGCAGTCACCACTAGAGGGAGCTCCTGCACATGATTCAGTCTGCAGCCACCACTAGGGGGCGCACAGAGATACATAAGCTTCTGTCTGTAGCCACCACTAGGGGAGCTCCCTGTATGCAGAGATACATGATAAGATCCTGGCTGCAGCCACCACTAAGGGGCGCTCCCTGTATACAGAGATACATGATAAGAGCCTGTCTGCAGCCACCACTAGGGGGAGCTCTATGTATACAGAGATACATGATGACATCCTGTCTGATGCATCCCCCCAGTTTAGGCAACATGAATTAGATGACTTGTTCATTTTAATAATTACTTCTACAATGAGCTCCCCCTAGTGGTGGTCTCAGCCAGAATAAATGTGTTGTCTATGTGAATGTAAGCTGGGGATATATACAGCTCTGGCAAAAATTAAGAGACCACTGCAAAATTTTCAGTTTGTCTGATTTTCCTCTTTATAGGTATATTTTTGAGTAAAATGTAAATTGCTGTTTTATTCTATAAACTACTGACAACATGTCTCCAAATTTCCAAGCACTAACTTTTGTATTTATTTTCAGAAAATGAGAAATGGTCAAAATAACAAAAAAAATGCAGTGCTGGCAGACCTCAAATAATGCTAAGAAAACAAGTTCATCATCATTTAGAAACAACAATACTAATGTTTTAACTCAGGAGGAGTTCAAAAATCAATATTTTGAGAAATAACCATGATTTTTAATCACAGCTTTCACGCGTCTTGGCACGCTTTCCACCAGTCTCTCACACTGCTTTTGTGTGACCTTATGCCACTCCTGGTACAAAAATGTAAGCAGTTCTTTGATGGCTTGTGATTATCCATCTTCCTCTTGATTACATTCCAGAGGTTTTCAGTGGGGTTCAGGTCTGGAGATTGGGCTGGCCATGACAGGGATTTGATGTGATGGTCCTTCATCCACACATTGATTGACCTAGCTATGTGGCATGGTGCATTGTCCTGCTGGAAAAACCAGTCCTCAGAGTTGGGGAACATTGCCTGAGCAGAAGGAATCAACTGTTTTTCCAGGATAACCTTGTATGCGGCTTGATTCATACATCCTTCGCAAAGATTAACCTGCCCAATTCCAGCCTTGCTGAAGCATCCCCAGATCATCACTGATCCTCCACCAAATTTCAGAGTGGGTGTAAGACACTGTGGCATGTACGCCTCTCCAGGTCTCCGTCTAATCATTAGACAACCAGGTGTTGGGTAAGGCTGAACATTAGACTCATCAGAGATTACCTTACTCCAGTCCTCTATGGTCCAATCCTTATGGTCTTTGGCAAACTTCAGCCTGGCTCTCCTTTCCTTCTCATGGATGAAAGGCTTTTTTAGACCTTTACATGACTTGAGCTCTGCCTCTAGGAGCCTGTTATTATAGCGCTCGTGCCCTGACTGGGTGATGCGAGCGAGGATTGTGGCCCCATTGTGCCACAAACCAGACTACCCTGGAGGGGCGTGGCTACGCAGCTACCTTGGTGTTCACTGAAGCCTCTATTGGTGAGGTCAGGCTTGTGCGGCAGTTAGCTGCCAGGTACCACTCCAAGACTGTGTCTGGCTGTAGCAGCTGGTCCCAATGGGGACAGAACACTACAGTAATAACAGGTGCGAGCAAGTACAGACGGGCACAACTGATTCTCTGGAGGGTACGCAGGCAGGTTTGAGTAGTATAACAGAACAAGTAGGAACCAGTACAGACTGGAGGGACAGGAAATGTTAGGAACCAGTTCAGACTGGAGGGACAGGGACTGTTAAGAACCAGTTCAGACTAGAAAGACAAAGACCAGCAGGATGCGGAACGAGAGGAGAGCAGTGCGGCGGAGTGCAGAGGAGAGCTGCAGGGTGCAGAGCGGAGAGCAGAGGAGAAGTAGACACAAGGCTACACACAGCTGAGAAGGGAAGGAAACAGACAAGGACATGAACAGGTACAAGAAACTAACACTATGGGTGGAGATGCCTTAAGTACCCAATAACTCTTGGCAATAGGCTGGGGCCAAATTAGGGGTGTGCACACCGTCTCTATAAGACTCAGGAAGTGCCGGCGCTGCCGCCCTAAGCATACAGCCAGGAAGTATGCAGCAAGCAAGGATATGAAGTCCACAGCATGGAGCAGGCCGAGGAAAGAACTCGCCGCATGGCCCGGAGTGGTGAGTAAGATGGGAGATGGGAAGCTATGCAGTGATGCTGGCAAGGATGTTAACAGTTCTGAACAGTTCTTGCTGTGCACTTCACCCTTAGCTGCCATTCCTTTTGTAGGTCACTTGATGTCATCCTGTGGTTGCTGAGTGACATTCGAATAAGATGACGGTCATCCCGGTCAGTGGAGAGTCGTTTTTGCCCTCTACCGGTCAGTAGCTTTGTCTCCAATGGCTGCTGTTTGACCTTGTTGTAATGGACTGCCATCTTAGAAATTTTAAGGATGGAGGCAACATGATACTCACTGTATCCCTCTGCTAGTAAAGCCAGAATTGAGCCCTTCTTTTTCTCACTCAAGACTTTTCAACTCCTTTGGCATGGCTAAAAGTTATTTTTTCATTCCTATTACTTTTGGGATATTACTAGCACTTGTTTTGCCATCCAGCTTGTCCTATTGCAAGAGGATTGTGAACACCACAGCAGGGTTGTTTATACCTTCCTTCAGGTGATCACCTAATCAGAAGCACATTAAGTAGAATGAGGTGTACTCTGGTTGGAATTCAACTGACACTGGAATGGAATGGTTGTCAGGTAGAGAAGCTGATTTTTTATAAAACTGTGCAGTGGTCTCTTAATTTTTGCCAGAGCTGTATGTATGTATATGTGTGTATATGATGGCATTATTGTAGCCGGCAGTCGGTGGGTTTTTCTTGGCAGTATCGCTGCGTTCTTTGCCCGGGTCCTCACACATGAGCATCACTGTAGACATCGTTTATACCCTATTCCTCAGGACCAGGGTGGTGATGAAATAACAGATTTGCTATTTTTGACCCCATTCTTTCAGCGTCTGACTCCTGGCATTTTCTTATATGTAAAAATAGATCTGTAAGTTAAAATAATTAGCTGAATTATCCAGGGCTGTTGCAGAGTAGCGAGTGATAAGACGTTGCTGGTGATGGGAACCTCTGCGCTGGAGCCGGAGACTTTCTGCCTCCTCTGTAAGAACGAATTCTCAATTAGCCGTATATGGCAGCCCGCCGATGCCGAAGCTGTCGGCCTGATTGTCCACCATTGTTTTATCAGCAGAACCATCTGTTTATTTTGTGTTTCCAAACTGCAGGATTGTTCGGTGACAGCGGTGATACAATGTCAGAGTCGCCGTCTTCCGTCCCCCCCCCCCCCCCGGATGTCTTCCTGGGAGAGCAGCGGTACAGTCAGGCAGGGCCGCATTACTCACGCTTTACATTCTCATTCACTAAGGCTTATGCAGAACATATTTACCAGCAGGACATCGGGGAGATAATATTACACTTCACTGGATACATGGCGACCCAGCCGGGATTATCACAAGCTTGGATTGGGTGTTTTACCTTCGGGCCGGCTGCACACAGGACATTGGTTAATCCATTTCTTCTTTTCTTTATCTAATGAGAGGAAAAGTAGAAAAAAAATAGAGGTCTCTATGTTGCATCTATTAGCTGTAGCTAAAGAAAGAAAAAAAAATGGCACTGCCGCTCACTGTGGTGTGGAGGCCCGGGGAATCATGGTTATTCTGTTTGGTTGGTATCATCACGATGGAGGGAAAGACAGACAGATAAATATGAGATAGATATAAAACTCCTAGCTTAGACAGAGCATCAGGTGACAAGTCCTGGCTCCAGCAGGTCTGACATTTACTAGACTGGTTTCACCACTATAGACAGCTCACGTGCAGGTCCAGCAGATATGCACTTACTGCCTTCAGTACCATAGACAGATTCTGTACTGGTTGCACTGATGCTTAGCTCAGGTTTCTGTACTGGTTGCACTGATAGCTGACTTAGGATTCTGTATCGATGCCTGATTCAAGTTCCTGTACTAGTTGCACTGGTGGTTGGCTCAGGCTTCCATACTGGTTTCATTTGTGGTTGTCTCAGATTCCTGTATTGGTTGCACTGCTGGTTGGCTCAGGATCCTGTACTGGTTGCACTGCTGGTTGGCTCAGGATCCTGTACTGGTTGCACTGCTGGTTGGCTCAGGTTCCTGTACTGGTTGCACTGGTGGTTAGCTCAGGATCCTGTACTGGTTGACAGGCGGTTGGCTCAGGATCCTGTACTGGTTGACAGGCGGTTGGCTCAGGATCCTGTACTGGATGCACTGGTGGTTGGCTCAGGTTCCTGAACTGGTTGACAGGTGGTTGGCTCAGGATCCAGTACTGGTTGCACTGCTGGTTGGCTCAGGTTCCTTTACTGGTTGCACTGGTGGTTGGCTCAGGATCCTGTACTGGTTGACAGGTGGTTGGCTCAGGATCCTGTACTGGTTGCACTGGTTTTTGGCTCAGATTCCTGTACTGGATGCACTGGTGGTTGGCTCAGGATTCTGTACTGGTTGACTGGTGGTTGGCTCAGGATCCTGTACTGGTGGTTGGCTCAGGATCCTGTACTGGTGGTTGGCTCAGGATTCTGTACTGGTTGACTGGTGGTTGGCTCAGGATCCTGTACTGGTGGCACTGGTGGTTGTCTCAGGATCCTGTACTGGTGGTTGGCTCAGGATTCTGTACTGGTTGCACTGGTGGTTGGCTCAGTATCCTGTACTGGTTGCACTGGTGGCTGGCTCTTTTGGTGGCAGCACCCTGGACAGCTCCTGGTCCTCCCTCTTTGGTCTCTGCAGGGACAGGACACATCAAACCTCTTGACTCCTTTTGAAGTCTCTGGGGCTATAAATAACCTTAATTCTCAGTGGGGGAGGACTCAGGAGCAGAGTAGGTGACAGTTCAGGATATACTTAACCCCTGAAGTCCTGGAGAGCTGCCCTGTCCCCGGTGCCAGCGCACTGAGCGCTCTCATCGCAGCTGGCATTGCCCATGTCTGTACCAGGGCTGCTACTCTCAGGTTACCCTTCTACCCAGTCACTATTCACGAGGGTTCTGTACAGTGATGCTGCCCGGCTGCACTTCCACCGATCACCGCGCGGGGCGCTGCCCCTCCTGCTCAGAAGGCAGAGGAGCAGCATCTGCTGAGTATCAGGCGGCGCAGCTCGAGGGAGAGTGGCGGCGACGGGGACTGGGGGATCTCACAGGCTGAAGCTGCATCTCCACCAAGAAGTGATCATTGATCAGGAGCAAGGATTGCAGCTGCAGCCCACGTGGATCCGGGCAGGGGTGGGTTAATTAACCAACTGCTCCCGTGTTCTGCAAGTCTTAGAGGATCGTGCACTGATTAGCATCGAGGAGGGAAGTTTCAGGAGTCCACGCTGCCAATGTCAGGTGTGAATAGGTCATCCTGCCCCACAGGAGATGCCAATTTCCAGCAATCAGACACAATGAGGTCCTGTGCTGCCGGATCTGGATCTCGATGACAAGATAAGTACAAGATGTGCTGGAAAGTTAACCCTTCCTAGCCCAGCCCCCCATCACTGTGATCCTCATCCTAGATGTAACATCTCCCTTGGATCTTCTAGATTATACTGGATCTCCATCTCCAAGGGTTTGATGAGCTCCTCAAGCCTCACTGGTCTCAGCCCTCCTGCTCTTTTCCAAGTCACAGACCACTAAGACATGAGAGGGCTACATACATCTTCATCCTGGCCACTGAGCGCTGGGTCACATCCTTCACCGGTGGCTGCTGTAGGACCAGTAAATGTAGGGTGAGGGATGGTCCCAGGCATGATCATGGAGCTTGGCTAATCTTCCTTGTTCCTACCATGCCTGCCCAGCCTGCAACCCCCTTTCCTGGGCACATCACTCTTTTGGAACACTTTAGGCTCATTGTGGACAATCTGCAGGATTTAGTCATACCCCCCGGTGTCTCTGACCACCAAATCATGTACAATGTCCAGAAGCACCAGGCCTATTGAGCTGGAAGTTGATCTCTTGTCTGTTGGGTCTGGTCTGAACATCTGGGAAAGAAGCTGATCCTGGTGACATCTGTCCTGGTCACTGTTCCCCCGGGGCAGAGAATGGCTTGTCGAGGTGGCTGCTGTTGCTGCTGCTGTGGATTTGGTCACCTGAATGAAGACAATGGTAGGTTCTTGTTGTTGGCCATCCTGATCATCCTGTACATGCTGTGTGGAGCAGCTGTCTTCTCAGCCATTGAGCAGCCAATGGAAAAAGAAGCCAAGGACAGGTGGCAACAGAAGTTTGACAACTTTATACAAAAACACAGCCTCAACAAAAGTGACCTGCGCAACTTCCTCCGTGACTACGAGGAGGCTAACGTGGCAGGGATCAGGGTGGATGCCATAAGACCCAGGTGGGATTTCACTGGAGCCTTCTACTTTGTTGGAACTGTTGTCTCAACCATTGGTAAGTGGTGATTGTATGTGTGGTGTCCAAAGGGGGCTGGTGAGGATGTGTATTGTGCATGCACCATCTGCAGCTTCGAATAATGATTTTTTATATAGCACCATCATATTCTACAGTGCTGTACAGAGAGTGTTCTTATATCAGTACATGTCCCCCTGGGGGTCCATGATCACAGAGGAGGAAAATAATCTCATTAGGCTTTTGGATAGTTGGGAAGAAGCCCATGTTAAGAAGGGGTTAGATGCTGTCCCTTCACAACCATGGCCCCAATGTGCAAAGGTTCAGTGCAATGTAGAGAGCCACTGAATTGAATAAATACAATATAAGTATCCCAGGGGGGGCATAAACTTATTCTCCAATGCCGGTTATAGGGGGCACATACTTAACACTTCTCCAATTTCAGAAGTGACTAGAATGGAACATTGTAGTCAACCATATGTCATCCACCATGTCTTATGACTGATGGAGAGTTTGGAGCTCGTGGTGGACTTTGATGAGAAGTTGTCAGTATGTTCTCATCATAGATGAGTCATGCTGCAATCAGACACAAAAGGCTGTTTGTCTTGTGTCAGTGTCCACTGCTGAAGGTTCTCTGTCTGTGTCCGATGCTGGAGGTTCTGTGGCTGTGTCTGCTGCTGGAGGTTCTGTGTTCACTGCTGAAAGTTCTGTGTCTGTGTCTGCTGCTGGATATTCTGTGTCCGCTGTTGGAGGTTCTGTGTCTGTGTCCATTGCTGGAGGCTCTGGGTCTGCTGCTGCACCTTCTGTGTCTGCAGCTGGAGGTTCTGTGTTTGTTGTTGGAGGTCCTGTGTCCGCTGCTGGAGTTTCTTTGTCTGTGTCTGCTGCTGGAGGTTCTGTGTCTGCTGTTGGAGGGCCTGTGTCCACTGCTGAATGTTCTGTGCCGGTATCTGCTGCTGGTGGTTCTGTCTGTGTCCGCTGCTGCAGGTTCTGTGTCTGTGTCCATTTCTGGAGGTTCCTTGTCTGTGTCTGATGCTGGAGGTTCTGTGTCTGCTTCTGAAGGTTCTGTGTCTTTTGAAGGAGGTTCTGTGTCTGTTTACACTGCTGGAGGTTCTGTGTCTGCAGCTAGAGGATCTGTTTCTGTGTCCGCTGCTGGAAGTTCTGTTCCTGTGTCTGCTGCTAAGGGTTCTGTGTCCACTGCTGGAGGGTCTGTGTTCGATGCTGGAAGTTCTGAGTCTGCTCCAGGAAGTTCTATGTCTGTGTCCACTTCTGGAGGTTCTGTGTCTGTGTTTGATGCTGGAGGTTCTATGTCTGTGTTCATTGCTGGAGGTTCTGTGTATGTGTCGACTGATGGAGGTTCTGTATCTGTGTCCGCTGCTGTAGGTTCTGTGTCTGTGTCCGCTGATGGAGGTTTTGTGTCTGTGTCCACTGCTGGAAGGTTCTTTGTCCGCTGATGACGATTCTATATCCGCTGACTGGCGAGGGAGCCGGTATCTATCGCTCAATTTACAAATGTTGAACTCTCTTTAGGACCAAACCAGTTTAGACTAACTAATTACTGATTTGCCCCAAATTAACACTTTTTTCAAAGTTTTTAGACAAGAGAATGTGGATGTGGCGAATCTAAAAATGCACCAGATTTACTTGTTTTCAGTTGCAAAATAATGGTCTAAAGTGAGCAACCTTCAGTTGGAGTAAAGGCCCCGTCACACTAAGCGATATTGCTAGCAATATCGCTGCAACATCACTGGTTTTGTGACGTAGCAGCTAGATTTCTAGCGATATCGCTATGTGTGATACTTACCTCCGACCGGCTCCCCCGCTGTCCATCGCTGATCGCGCGAGAACGTCCTGGGCAGTTTCTCGTCGGGCGCTTCCTGCTGTGCTTCCTGTGGTGCCGACGAGCGACGCATGGACGCGGGCAGGAGGACGTCAGGATTGCCGCGTCTGACAGGTAAGTAGCAACCCCCGACCGCTGCTATGTCGCTGGTGAGATCTGCCTGTGTGGCAGCTCACTAGCGACCATTTAGCGATGCACCAGCGATCCTGACCGCGTCATATCACTGGTGCATCGCTATGTGTGACAGTACCTTATGAAAAAGTGTCTTATTTTCAAGATGCTCCATATCTGACACTGCGGGCACCATGGCCTTCTGAGCCTAGTGAGGACCATTCTTCAGGTCCTGATACATTGGAGTTAGTGACACAAGGTGGGGTCTACATTGTTTCTTCTGAAATCAGATGTTCTGCTCTGAGCTCCTCAACTCTGCACCATCACGTTCTTCTCTGCCCCTTCAGGAGTGATGATTTATGGAGCTGGTGGATGGAGACTGCAGGGTGTCACATTCACAGGTAGCAGAGTTACTGGTATTAAAACTTATCACACAGTAAATCCTGCACGAATTGACAACCTGCGGAGCTTACAGTCACTGCCGCTGAGAGACCACACCGTGCAAAATCCTGCTGTATACGCCCACATCACCCTTCTGACAGTCTGTACACCCCACTGTATCAGTGACCCCCATTATATACCTCCCACACCCCCTTATCCGTAGTCTCTGAGGGACAGTGACTCCTAATATTGTGTGCCCACGTCTGCATCACGGCGTCTCCTAGTCATGACTTGCTGTTTTTTAAGTGATTTTTCTTTTTCGTCTTGTGGTACTTGTTGATCTTTTTTCCGAAATGACGCCCACAAGTTAATGATGAATTTTTTGCAAAATGAAATGATGCAGTTAATTTTTCCTTTTACCTGATTGTTCCTTTTTGGAGCCATTAGTTTCATGATCCTGTAATAGCAGTGTCCTAATGAAGCAGAGCTTCAGTGTAGAGCATGGAGGAGAGCAGAGTAGCAGCACCACCTAGGAGGTTGATTGCAGTTTACCTCTGATTCTTGTAGACAGAGCATGCGCCATGCCATGTGTAGCTTAGCACATCAGGGAGATGACTTTTTTATATTTATATTGTATTTTATTTTTATCTACATTGATATAGGACTTGCTTCCAGCCTGCTGCGTTGGAATTACAATTAGTACATACGACCCCCTTTCGCACACCCAGATCTGCCCCGTAACCCAAGCCAGACCATATATTTAAAGCAGGTTTCCACCAGTGCTGGATGCCGTTAGGCATCAGGATGTTGTCTGTGGCAATGAGTATTTGTGACACCCAAGAGATTTGCCATCGGGGCCATATTGGTCCCTGGGAGTCCAGTGCCTAGGGCAGCTGAGTGTGTGGGGCGGCATCAGCTGGAGCTAATAAGAATCATGTTTTTTTTAATTTGCTTTTGCATCTGCCTCTGGCCCCACTGCCTCCCACTAGACTTGCATTTGTCCAGCGTTCTCTGCTAATATCGGTGCGCTCACTCCGTCATCAGAGGGGGGAACTCCAGCAAACCATGGTGATACTTAGGTTTGTGGCTAGGGCATCATGAGTTGTAAATCCGGATTCCACCGACTATCCCAGTGAGCTGTCAGGATAGTCCTTTAGTTACTGGGAGCACGTGAGTCCTTTCTTATACAACACGTCTGTGAAGGCTACTTGCTGATGGTCTCCATGTTAATAGTCTAACTGTTCTGTGCGTCTGAACCTGCTGTGAGAGATTTTTCCAGGTAAATTAGATAATTATTCTGTGTTTGTCATGGAGGGATTTTTATGCAGTCGGTGGCGCTCTGTACCAGATCTCCCACATGTAGAGCATCATTATTAGTAGGAGGCCTCGCCGCAGTCACGACGCTCATCATCTTCTGTCAAAGTTTCTTCTAATTCTTCCAGCTTACAAAACAAATCACAAGACCTAAATACAAAGTTACTACAGGTGTATACAGCCAGGACCAGGGGTTATACCAGCTCTAGGTATATAACTACTGTACAGGAAATGCCTGGGCTATACCAGCTAAATAAAGTGTAAAGAAATGATAAGAGCTTTTCTAATTATTTTAAGAATATACATTTTAGAATTATGAGGTGCATTTGTATTCAGCCCCCTGTAGTCTGATGCACCTCAATAAAATGCTGAGTGACCAATCACCCCAGAGGTCACATAATTAGTACACTGTTTCCCCCTGGATGTGATTTCTTCTCAGTATGACTACAGCTGTTCTGTAAAGGTCTCAGAGGTTTGTGTGAGAACATTAGGGATCAAACAGCATCATGAAAACCAAGGAGCCCACCAGAGAGGTCAGGGATAAAGCTGCGGAGAAGAGTAAAGCACAGTTAGGTTATAAAAAATAGCCCAAGCTCTGAACATCTCACGGAGCATCAATCCAAAAATATAAGGAGTATGGCACAACTGCAAACCTACCAAGACATGGTCATTCATCTAACTTGAAATCCCAAGCAAGGAGAGCACTAATTAGAGAAGCATCTGTGAGGCCCATGATCACTGGAGGAGCTGCAGAGATCCACAGCAGAAGTATTAGGCTATGTGCACACGTATGCAGAAAATTTCTGCATAAAATCTTGAATCCTTCCCAGAAAACGCGCGTTTTTTTGCGTTTTTTTCCGCGCGGTTCCAGACCCATAGAAAATAGCTAAAAATGCGGAATTTTCCGCGAATTATTGAGCATGCTGCGTTTTTTACTGCAAAGCGTTTTTTCGCTGTAAAAAACGCATACATCTGGACAAAAATTGCGGAATTCATTTAAATGAATGGTAAGCTTCTTTTAAGCGTTTTTGACGCGGTTTATTTGGTAAAACCACGAAAAAAACCGCTACGTGTGAACACAGCCTTAGTAGAAAACTCCACAAATCTGGCTTTTATGGAAGAACGGCAAAAATAAATACATTTATGAAATACGTAAGAACTCCCATTTTCAGTTTGCAAAAAAAGTGTAGGGAAGAGAGCGATCATGTGGACGAAAGGGCTCTGGTCAGATGAGACCAAAGGAGAACTTATAATTAAAGGGGTTGTCCACTACTTTAAACTAACCCCTCAATGTATCGCCCCGGGGCCCCTAAAGAATTTTGTAAATACCTTATGTTGCCGATACTGCCTGTGAGCGACGCTATGCCGGCGGCTGAGTCCGGGTCACGTGACTCCCAGGCTGCAACCGCCGCTAATATCCGCCGACGTCACAACAAGTTCCTGACTCTGGAAATTGACGTGACGTCAGCCAGGCATGACCCAGCCTGCGGTCTGTCATCAAGAGTGACTGGGCTGTTGGCGGTGCTGCACAGCACATCACAGCCCCGTCGCTCTGCAGCGTCTGTCTCCTCTCCCATCAACTTTGCCGGGGCTGTGCGGGGTTTATGGGGCTGTGCGGGGGTGGGTCAGCGGGCTGTGCGGGGGTCTGCCGGGGCTGTGCGGGGGTCTGCGGGGGAGGTTGCGGGCTGTGTGTGTGTGTGTATGTGTATGCAGGCTATGCCTGCTACAGTGACAGTGAGTGACACATTATTCAATGATGGGACAGTAGTAATCCCATCATCCAGCTAATGTGTTGAATGTAAAAAAAAAAAAAAAATATACAACATATGGTTCCCTGAAAAAAGCCCACAGGAAAAATGCCCACAGGAAAATTGCCCACACGGAAAATTGCCAATTGCCCTATCACAAAGTTTAAGATCTATGATTTTTGAGGTGCAAGGTGAGAATGTTCACATGATATGTGATTAACTTGTGATTTACAGTTGATCTAGTGCAAAACTGCAAAAATGAAGATCTGTGTTTGTAGCAGTCTGTCATTATCAGTAATAGATAGATATAGTCTACTCTCATCTCTCACTGATTCTGCCTTACTCCTCCCACCAGCCCAAAACAGCAGCACATGCAGAACCAGAGGAGCCATCACAAAAGTATCACTGTGTTATCTGTGGAGTTACATGGGACTGCAGGTCACATCTAATACATTATCATCTCAGTGGGAGCCCACCAAAAGCAGGGAGCTGCTGGCAGAGATAGTTGTTCCTGGAAGCCCAGAAGGCACAGCAGAAAGGTGAAATTATGCCACTTGTACCACCTTGTGTACTTGCTGAAAATGTATGTTTTTTGGACCTGCCCCCCCCACACACACACACACACACACACACACATGTTGGTCAGATATATGGGCCCCTGTAGTGTTCTAAATTCTATAAAGACTTATGAATTGCCCCTTTCATTATGTAGTGAAATGTCCCCCATCCTGGTATATATGCCCATCATCCTGGTGAATATGTCCGCATCCTGGTATACATTATATGTCCCAATGCTGGTATATATTGTCCCCATCCTGGTATGTATGGTCCAAATGGTCTCCATCCTGGTATATATGCCCACTTCCTGGTATATATGTCTCCATCCTGGTTTACATGGTCCCCAATCCTAGTGTATGTGTCCCCGTTCTGCCCCTAATGCATAATTTAAAAAGAACAAACATTCTACTCGCCTTTCCTCTGCTCCTACATCGCCCACTGTCTTTTGTATCCACCGCACCGTTCCCTGTGGCTGCACCTCCGACATCAGCTCACAGCCACTGCATGTGTGGCGCCCCTGAGGGTTCAGTCGCCACAGAGGTACTGCACCTCCTCCTGAGGTGTGGTAACCCACCATCCAGGTAAGATGGAGACACCTGACCACGCTCCAACACCTGCATCCCACACAACATAATAGTGTAGCAAAGCACCCTTTGGTGACTCCCTGCTTGGAACACGAAGCGTGCTGGGAGGCGGGTGGAGTTTAGTTTGCACCAAAAGAGCGGGAAGAGTTTAGGATTGGGTCAGCCTGACTAGGTCAGTCTGTGAGAGAGGATCCCCTGAGTGGGATGGATGAAGGAAGTGCTGCAGCCGACCTCAGTGACCTGGGTCCGCTGGCACAAGAAAGGGACATTGATAGAGAGCCTGACTCTCTCCATAAGAAGGAAAGGATTTGTACAGAACGTGAGAAGAAGGGAACTAAGGACTAGGGTTAGAGTAGAACCCTTCCCAAGTTCACAGCGCAAGGCCGGGGTCCAGTCCCCGAGGTTGTATGGATACTAATGGTCCTGCAGCAGACACCGGAGGAATAGAAGTTGTCACCACTTTATTCCCACACCTGACTTGGGAGCACAACAGCATCGTGAGTGAGCCGGGACTAGGTAGTAAGGAGTCCCCGAAGCAGGCTACAGCTGTCTGCCGTACAAGTAGAGTTCATAGGAACATCTGACAGGAGCAACTCCAGTGTAACTCAGTACTGTGAGTACTTCACAAAAGGCGCTAAGAGGGAGACGTTCAGAAAAGGCACATGTTGGCAGAGTGTTGGAAAGGAAGACTTCATCTTGCTTGGAAGTTGGCAGAGCCCCTGACCCGGAGGACACGGCACGGATGCGGGCCCTTGTACCACAACAGACTGTGAGTAAAGCTTTGGAACTACATGCCCTGGTGTCCTCCACTTATTCCTGCATCAACCTACTCAGCACCGCTACATCTCCCGCACCTGACACTGCACCATCTATGTGTCACCTCTCCTACACTGCCCTGGGACTACAGCCCTGCCTGTGGAGGGCTATAACATCTTTGCTGCACCACACTATCTGTCCCAGCGGATCTGTCTGCAGCGTCGGCTTAACATCTTCATTGCCGAACACCACAGGTGGCGTCACGAATCAATTCATAAACTTTAATCATCAACCACAAGCTCGACATTCCCCTTTTTACAATGGACACCCAGGGCCACGGACCGGGTCACTGCCACTGTGACAACTCCCATTGAAACCTACGGGCCCGGTACCGAGTACCCCACAGCCCTGGGAGGGCGACCCATTTTTTGGCGTCACGAACAGGATGACGAAGCCCGGTGCCACCAGGTTTTGTGTGCCTAAGATTTATTAGACTTAAAGATTGCTGACAATGTGCAGAATAACCAAATTGATAGACTGTAAAATGGACTCTAAAAATGGCCGCCGGCGCGGAGAAGAAGGGCGTGACAACATGGGTGGTCCTAAGAAAAGACCGCGAACTGTCCTTGGCCTCCCCTGCCTAAACGTCTATGCAATTGCAACATGGCCCACCCCCTGAGGGGTTCGTATACTGGCTTGGTATGGAGGAGTAGGAAGAAGACGCCGCCCTCAGAAGGAGGAGCGAGAGCCGGTGGCGGGAAAGGAGTCGAGCCAGGAAGAAGGAGAGAACGCCATGATGGAAGAAGGAGGGAGGCCCGAAGAGCGCAAGGAGGTTGAGCTGAACCTCCCCGGCGCATTGGCTGAAGGCTCCGATCCGTCTTCCACGATGGACCGCCAGCAGCTGGAGGCCGAAATCACCCAGCTGACACACCGTTTACGGCTGAGGCAGGAGGTGCTCTGGATAATGAACTGGCAGCACGCCCGGGAGGGGCCTACACCATCGGTACCTCCATGCCCGGTACCCTCACCATTGGTACCCGCTGTCGCTGCTGCCGCTGCTGCCGCACCAGTGCCTTCACCAGCGGTACCTGCCACCGCTGCACAAGACTTCTCCCAGGCAGCACCAATGGAACCTACGGCCGCTGCTATGCCACTGGCAGCGCCTGTCTCCACCTGCACGCTACCATCACCGCAGAGCGCGGCCTGTCGGGAGGAGTTTTCTGAGGACCTGGGAGCCAGAGCGGAGGAAGTTGAGCTCCTGCCTGGACCTGACACGGCTGCGTCGGTCCCACCGGAGACCCCTGCGGACCCGGAGCCGCCATTTGCTCCACCGCCGCCTCCGACAGCTAACTGGACTATTCCGGTGGATGTTTCTGCCGTTGATTGCCGTTGCACACCTGCACCGGAGCCGGAGCATTGCCAAAGGGCCCCAGGTACGTCCACTGCCCCTGCACCTGGGAAGGCCTCGGGGTGTACAGCTGCTGCAGCGTCCGGACAGGTCGTGCTGGACCTTGTCTGGGACCGGGACTCTGAGCCCTGGGGGGAAACACCTGAACCCCAAGCCGTAGTACTCTTGTCCACGGTGGGTAAAAGCAGATCCTCGGAGGAAGAATACCTGCAATTTGTGGCCAGGAAGAGGATGCCCACAAGTTCTCCCCTGGAAGCAGCCCAAGTCATCAGCTTCCAGCGCCCCAGGAGGGGACCCCCCAACACTAACAAGGATTAGTAACTCTGTTACCCAGGAGGGTATTTGCACCGTTGTGCCGCAAAGATATTTTTGTTTTTTTTGTTGTTCATCATGTTTTTCCAGTTTGCCCAGTTTTATTGGCAACATTTTCATAGAACTGTGGAGGTCATGGACACTGAATGATCCCGAACAGTAATGTATATAGTTGAACCTCTTTAGGTAACCTCTCTTGGTTTTACATAGCCCTTTTTGGAATAAGGACTGCCTCAAGAATTGGCGTTTTGCTTTTAGAATAAGGACATTTCAAGGCAACTTGGCTGGACCAGTGTCTAACCTACACAATTGCACTTAAAGAAATAATGTTTAGTATTTTTGATAGAACAGATTTTATAGTTAGTAGTGAGGTTTAGAAATCTGATTAATAGTGAATGTTTTACTTATGCTAATATTTGAATAAAGATTTAAAAATTGCAGTTGACGAACCAGGCATCAGCGGTTGTCACTTAAGGTTCAAAAGTAATAGTAAAATGTGAAGGAAAAGAAGAAGTGATGAAGAAATGTGTTAATGATTATACTTGAAAGTAGTAGTGAGTTTACTGCTAATAGCACTTTGAATTAGGTACTGTATTAAGATATAGATAGTTAGTTAAAATTGTTGCAACGTTCAAGAGTCAGTGCCTCCCACATTGGGAAGTTTAGATAAGAATTGTTCATTAAGCATTACAAACATTTTTGTATGTTCCTGTATTTTTTCCATCTTTGTTTCTTTTGCAGCCCGCGGACGTGCTGTGTTTAACGGGGGGTATGTGGCGCCCCTGAGGGTTCAGTCGCCACAGAGGTACTGCACCTCCTCCTGAGGTGTGGTACCCCACCATCCAGGTAAGGTGGAGACACCTGACCACACTCCAACACCTGCATCCCACACAACACAGTAATGTAGCAAAGCACCCTTTGGTGCCTCCCTGCTTGGAACACGAAGCATGCTGGGAGGTGGGTGGAGTTTAGTTTTTAACCAAAAGAGCGGGAAGAGTTTAGGATTGGGTCAGTCTGACTAGGTCAGTCTGTGAGAGAGGATCCCCTGAGTGGGATGGATGAAGGAAGTGCTGCAGCCGACCTCAGTGACCTGGTCCGCTGGCACAAGAAAGGGACATTGATAGAGAGCCTGACTCTCTCCATAAGAAGGAAAGGATTTGTACGGAACGTGAGGAGAAGAAGGGAACTAAGGACTAGGGTTAGAGTAGAACCCTTCCCAAGTTCACAGCGCAAGGCCGGGGTCCGGTCCCCAAGGTTGTATGGATACTAATGGTCCTGCAGCAGACACCCGGAGGAATAGAAGTTGTCACCACTTTATTCCCACACCAGACTTGGGAGCACAACAGCATCGTGAGTGAGCCGGGACTAGGTAGTAAGGAGTCCCTGAAGCAGGCTACAGCTGTCTGCTGTACAAGTAGAGTTCATAGGAACATCTGACAGGAGGAACTCCAGTGTTACTCAGTACCCTGAGTACTTCACTCTAGGCGCTAAGAGGGAGAAGTTCAGAAAAGGCACATGTTGGCGGAGTGTTGAAAGGAAGACTTCATCTTGCTTGGAAGTTGGCTGAACCCTTGACCCGGAGGACACGGCATGTGTCGCAGTGCAGCATGTATCGCAGTGCAGGGACCCGACGGGTCTCTGCAACACCATGCATGTCATCTGGATCTGCATCTTCAGTGAGGATGGAGATCCAGCAGAAGCAGGCATCTGTACCCCCGTGCCTGCTCGTGGCCTTCATCGCTGCGACCACAGTCGTTGCACCTCTGTGTTTTTTTCTGTTGGTGAACCAATAGTCTTACGAATGTATGTTCCCCTCACCCTGTGTTGTCTGAGTGGTGTTCTACCCATGGGAATCGAGTGCGGGCGTTCAGTGGGATGAGCCCTTGTTTTTGCGGGCTCTCGAAAGACAGCCAGGTCAGCAGACAAGAGCACCCACTGACCGGTGTGTCTCCATAGTGATGTCCCTGACCAACAGAGGAGCTGGAAGTGCCAGAGCAGCGCCGCTATCCCATTGATTTCAGTGGCAGTGAATCTGGCGCCTGCACTTTCTTCCCTGTCCACTTATGACTACCAAGAGTAAGAGTGAACAGATCCTACGTAGTTATGTATCATAAACATATACTGCAGGTGTAGGCAGGCATAGGATGGAAGAAAATGCAGAATGGACTTGAATAAGGGTCTCTAGGCCCATACACACCACACTGAGAGTGGAATTATTTTTAGCACAGTGGACTGACAGCTCGTAAGAACAGAATCTGTCCTCTGGGACTAGGTATGAGTGACCCGACCTGTAGAACCCGGAGAAGTAAGCTGGGCCCAGAGACCTGTGGTGAAATCCATTCTGCATTTTCTTTGCTGCCTGTGTTGTGCTGTATTGTATTTCAGTGGAGCCCATGGAAGTCAACTGGGTTTCCTTGTTGACATTATTTCACATGTTCCTTCCAGCGCTTCCCCACCCCCATTGTTTCCAATTGGCAATCCTGTCCTTCCTTTTGGTACAACCCCAGTGAACAATGGCTTTCCTGCTGTGCCAGCCAATTTTGGTTTGGTTTGTTAAAACATGTACTTTAATAGATCTATCTCCATATTTTTTAATTTCTTTTCAATAAAAGTGTATTTTGGGTTCATCTAAAGTATTCTAGCCAGAGGAACAACAAAGTGATGATTTACTTGGGGTTTGAATATCTTGCATTTCATACTATCAACGCAGTGGTGACTTGGAAATGCCGACTGCATCGCTCTTCAAAGTGCCATTCCATTCTCAAAACAAAAGATGACAACGTAGTTCAAGAACCAACAGAACATTATTATGACTCCTGCCCTCAAAAAGCAGAAGCAAGTGTGCTGCAGAGCATCTCATCTATAACTCTATATTATTCTCCTGCCCTGCAGAGCATCTCACCTATACCTGTATACTGTCCCCGTCCTGCAGAGCATTTAACCTATAGATCTATACTATGCTCTGTCCTGCAGAGCATCTCACCTATAACTCTATATTATTCTCCTGCCCTGCAGAGCATCTCACCTAGAATTGTATATTATTCTCCTGCCCTGCAGAGCATCTCACCTAACACCTGTATACTATCCCTGTCCTGCAGAGCATTTAACCTATAATTCTATACTATTCTCTGTCCTGCAGAGCATCTCACCTATAATTCTATATTATTTTCCTGCGTAGCCTTTCTGGCTATAAAATATAGGGGGACCCTACGTCATTTTTTTAGGGGGTCCCCCAATTTTAATAGCCAGGTAAGGCTATGCAGACAGCTGCAGTGCTGATATTCATAGCCTGGGAAGTGGCCATGGGTATTACCCCCTTCCCAGGCTACAAATAATGGCCCCCGGCCTTCGACTTTCCGCCTCTGGCGCAGAAAATTGCACGGGAACCCACACCATTTTTTTTTTTTTTTTAAATGAAACATATTGTTCATTAAGAAACATAGATATGGATATACAGTGCATTGCAAAAGTGTTCAGCCCCCTGTAACTTTTCAACCTTTTACCACATATTTCATAATTTCATATTTCATATGAAATTATTTCATATTTCATAAACATAAAGATACCAATTGTAAATTTTTGGTGAGTAATCAACAACAAGTGGGACACAATTGTGAAGTTGAACAAAATGTATTGGTCCTTTTAAATTTTTGTGGAAATTCAAAAACTGAAAAGTGGGGCGTGCAATATTATTCTGCCCCTTTACTTTCAGTGCAGCAAACTCACTCCAGAAGTTCATTGTGGATCTCTGAATGATCCAATGTTGTCCTAAATGACTAATAATGATAAATATAATCCACCTGTGTGTAATCAAGTCTCCGTAAAAATGCACCTGCTCTGTGATAGTTTCAGGGTTCTGTTTCATGCAAGAGAGCATCATGAAGACCAAGGAACACAACAGGCAGATCCGCGATACTGTTGTGGAGAAGTTTAAAGCTGGATTTGGATACAAAATGATTTACAAAACTTTAAGCATCCCAAGGAGCACTGTGCAAGCGATCATATTGAAATGGAAGGAGTATCATACCACTGCAAATCTACCAATACCCGGCCGTCCCTCTAAACTTTCATCTCAAACAAGGAGAAGACTGATCAGAGATGCAGCCAAGAGGCCCATGATCACTCTAGATGAACTGCAGAGATCTATGTTATGATGAGTCACCGAAGGAGGAAAAAACAAAATACCAGCTAAGTCCAGAAAAACCAGAGAGGTTGGCAGCTATCGTATTGCAGACCCCTGGACCTATCCACAACAACTAGCAGTTGCCGTGGGGGGTTCCTACGGTGCCCTAGACCCCTCGATCACAGCCGGAGAACTAGATAGCCTAAAGACAGAAAGGGGAAAAATTAAACTGCCCCAGAGCAGACCCCAAAGCAATAGGCAGCCCCCAACATATAATGACGGTGAAGCAAGATGAAAACACTAACACAGATAGAAAGATAGGTTGAGCAAATGATGGGGCCCAAGCTAACTACATAGGACAGGATAGGAAAGCTGCTGTCTGCCATCCGCAAAAACCCTATCAAAATGAGCCAACCGACTGATAGGAAAAACAGGCCCTGAAGTCGCTAGGCTTCAAAAGACTATATCAGCACTCAGGTATATTCTGAAGACAGAGCAAAAGATCAATAGATCAGAGACAAAAATGGAATTCAGCTCACCCCCGGCCGGGGATGGCAGAACTCCCAAAAAACAAGGCAAAACAAAAACAAAACTGAAGAGTATAAAGCAGAGCAGAAAAACTTAGCTTTGAGAAGCAGGAATCAGACTGGTCTCCAAGAATCCAGCAGGAAAATCACCAGCCAGGAAGAAGGGCGTCGGCAGCCTTATATCCAGTCCTCAATTCCAGCCACCCAGTCATCATCTAGCTTCCCAGGTGTTTGATAATCAGCCTCACTACCTTCCTTCACCAGAGGAGGGAGTTCATCAGACCTCAATGGTGAAGGGAAAAATGAACTCACAACAGTACCTCCCCCTTGAGGAGGGGTCACCGAACCCTCATCCATGCCACCAGGGCGATCCGGGTGAGCCCGATGAAAGGCATGCACCAATCTTTCGGCATGAATATCAGAGGCAGAGACCCAAGAATTATCCTCCTGACCATAACCCTTCCACTTAACCAAATACTGGAGTCTCCGTCTAGCCAGACGGGAATCCAGTATCTTCTCTACCTCATATTCCATGTTACCTTCAACCAATATAGGGTCAGGAGGTGCCACCACAGTAACTACTGGTTCAACAAACCTCTTCAACAAGGTCTTATGAAACACATTATGAATTTTAAATGTGACAGGAAGAGCCAACCAAAAGGAGACCGGATTAATAATCTCCAAAATCTTGTAAGGTCCAATAAATCTAGGCTTAAACTTAGGAGAAGCCACCTTCATAGCGATATTTTTTGATGACAACCAAACCATATCTCCCACCTTAAACTGGGGACCAACGGTCCTACGCCGGTTGGAAAACCGCTGGGCCTTTTCCTGGGAGAGAGACAACTTATCCACTACTTGGTCCCAGATCTGGTGCATTCTCTCCACCACAGTGTCAACACCTGGGCAGGCAGAAGGCTCCACCTGCCCTGAAGAAAATCGAGGGTGAAAACCAAAGTTACAAAAAAAAGGTGACATCAAAGTGGCAGAACTAGCTCTATTATTTAAAGCAAATTCGGCCAAGGGCAAAAATGAAACCCAATCATCCTGATCAGCGGAAATAAAACATCTCAAATACGACTCCAAGGTCTGGTTTGTTCTCTCCGTCTGCCCATTGGTCTGAGGGTGAAATGCAGAGGAGAAGGATAACTGAATTCCCAGCTTGGAACAGAAAGTCCTCCAAAATCTAGACACAAACTGAACTCCTCTGTCAGATACAATGTTCTCCGGAATCCCGTGCAAGCGAACCACCTGTTGCAAAAACAAGGGCACCAACTCAGAGGAAGATGGCAATTTAGGGAGTGGTACAAGATGGACCATCTTAGAAAATCTATCACAAATCACCCAAATAACAGTCATTCTCTGAGAGACAGGCATATCAGAGATAAAATCCATTAAAATATGGGTCCATGGCCTCCTGGGCACCGGCAAAGGCATCAACAAGCCACTAGAGCGAGAACAAGGTTTAGACCGGGAGCAAGTCCCACAGGACTGCACAAAATTCCTGACATCATGAGACAAGGCGGGCCACCAAAAAGACCGACTCACCAGATCTCTAGTACCAAAAATACCTGGATGACCAGCCAATGCAGAGCAATGAACTTCCGACATCACTCTCTTCCTCCACTGGTCAGGAACATACAACTTTCCACTGGGACAACGCTCAGGTTTGTCCTCCTGAAACTCTTCCAGAGCACGTCTCAAATCGGGCGAGATGGCAGAAAGAACTACCCCCTCACCTAAGATGGTAGCAGGCTTAGTCACAACAGAAGAATTAGCAAGGAAACTCCTAGAGAGGGCGTCTGCCTTGACATTCTTAGTGCCCGGAAGAAAAGAGACCACAAAATCAAAACGTGTGAAAAACAAGGCCCACTTAGCCTGTCTAGGATTCAAGCACTTGGCCGACTCCAGGTAAATCAAATTCTTGTGGTCAGTAAGGACCACGACTTGGTGTTTGGCTCCCTCCAACCAATGTCTCCACTCCTCAAATGCCCATTTCATGGCCAACAGTTCCCGATTCCCCACATCATAGTTACGTTCGGATGGGGAGAACTTTCGGGAAAAGAAAGCACAAGGATTTATTTTAGATGTCACAGGATCTTTTTGGGACAACACCGCTCCTGCACCAATCTCAGAAGCATCCACCTCCACCTGAAACGGGAGTGAGACATCAGGTTGCCGCAAAACCGGAGAAGTAAGTCTTCGCTTCAGCTCCTGAAAGGAAGAAACAGCCTCCGGAGACCAATTCAGCACATCAGCACCCTTCCTAGTCAAATCAGTCAATGGCTTGGCAATACCAGAAAAATTAGCTATAAATTTCCGATAAAAATTAGCAAAACCCAAAAACTTCTGGAGGGCCTTGAAAGAAGTGGGCTGAACCCAATCATAAATGGCCTGTACCTTGGCCGGGTCCATTTCAATAGTTGACGGAGACAAAATAAATCCCAAAAATGAAATCCTCTGTACCCCAAAAAGGCATTTCGATCCCTTGACATACAGGGAATTCTCCCTCAAATTCCGGAACACAGTCCGAACATGTTCCACATGAGAGTCCCAATTCTTGGAGAAGATCAAAATATCATCCAGATAGATAATCTAAAGTTTATCCACAAAGTCTCGGAATATATCGTTCATGAAGCACTGGAAGACAGAAGGGGCATTAGTGAGCCCAAAAGGCATCACCAGGTACTCAAAATGTCCCTCCGGAGTATTAAACGCCGTCTTCCATTCATCCCCATGCTTAATGCGAATAAGATTATACGCCCCCCTGAGGTCAAGCTTGGTAAACCAGCAAGCACCTTTAACTCTGGAGAATAGATCAGAAATCAGGGGTAACGGATACTGATATTTAACAGTAATTTTGTTGAGGGAACGACAGTCAATACAAGGCCTTAATGAACCATCCTCTTTAGCCACGAAAAAAAATCCAGCACCTAAGGGTGAAGAGGATGGTCTAATATGACTCTTCTCCAATGCCTCCTTAATATAGGATCGCATAGCCTCGTGCTTGGGTACAGATAAATTGAAAAGCCGACCCTTGGGGAATTTACACCCTGGGTTCAGCTCAATTGCACAGTCATAACTCCTATGAGGAGGCAAAGACGCAGACTCATTCTCACTAAATACATCATAAAAGTCAGCCAAATAGTCAGGAACATCATGCGACTGGGGAGAGGTGGAGAAAACAGGAGCATCACTAAGGGCACACCGACAACCCCAACTCACCACAGACAAAGATTTCCAATCCAGAACTGGATTATGGATTTGCAACCAGGGAAACCCCAGAACAATGGCATCATGCAAATTATGCAACACCAAAAATCTGCAATTTTCTTGATGGTCTGGGGCGACCCGCATTACCACCTGGGTCCAAAACTGAGGTTTATTCTTCGCCAAAGGAGTAGCATCAATACCCCTCAAAGGGATAGGCATCCGCAGGGATGTCATAGGAAATCCAC